>NC_064877.1:47555000-47697500 GCF_943734665.1 Anopheles aquasalis
AAGTGGTTGATGTTCGAAGGTGGTGGTGGTGGTGGTGATGGTTCATTTTTGTTGTTGTTAAGGTGATTGTAAGTATTCATATTTGTCGTTGTTGTTGGCAACAACGCGGGTTGTGCCACAGAAGATGATAGCATTTGTGGTGGTGGTAGTGGTGGAAGTGGAGATGATGAAAATTGTGGTAACAACAGAGGTGAAGTAGTAGTAGTAGTAGTAGTAGTAGTAGCAGTAGAAGTGGTAGGAACAGTTAGCGTAGCCGTTGTTGCACATGTTGTTGGCGAACGCGGTTGCACGGTAGGGACAACGTTTGACGACGCAAACCGGTGTGCAGGGGGGTAGGAGGAGGAGGAATCAACATTTATTTTATCTTTCAGACTTGCCATCACTTCTAGCTGTTCTAGGTCCAATAATAATGTGTGTGCATGTGATGCTAAAAGAAGAATTGTTGTTGGCGGTGGTGGTTGTGGTGGTGGTGGTGTTGGTGGTAGTTGAAGGGTTGTTCGATTGTAGATTACAGGTGACAATAGATGGTTATGGTTAGATTGAGTTTTTAGCGTTTGGATTTAATACAAAGTTTTGTTTGTTGTTGTTTTTTTTTTGCACAAACGATTCAACGAGATCGAGATTGAGGAGGAGTAAAAGAAAAAAAGAAAGAAAAGAAACAGAGAGAGTGTTTGAAAAATGGACCCGGACAGCGAAACATAAATCACTAGAAATGAGAAATGCAATCAATGCCAGAGATAGTGCAGCCATTACGGTGAGGCGAAATAAACAAGAAAATGAGCTAGTTTTGAAGAACCCCGGGAATGGAGGACGCAGGGTGGCATGAATATGATTGAATGTAGCATTGTATCAATTGGCGTCAGCCCGTGCTACGCTATATGAAGAGATTGTTGGCCCTTGCTATCACTATGCCACTAAAATGGCACACAACCGTAAAAATGCAATCGTCCCCAATGCGTTAAATGCGTGAAATGATGGATGTTAAACCGAAAGCAGCGATGAGAAGGCAACGATTTCGTGAAAAGGCCGTGACACAATGGTGGTGTATGGCAAACAAAAAAATTAAATATCGCTTCGCTGCAAAAGGGAGAAGGAACCAAAAGATAATTCACGGCGATTCTAGACACGCGAACGAAGGGTGATGAGAGAGCCGCATAAAAAAAGGATAGACATTAATCGTAACAATCTTACCTTCCAGTGGATTCACCAGACCGGAGCTGTTCCAATCGAATTGTGCCGCTGGAACCGAACTGCCGGCAACGTTGGGTTGCAGTGGCTCAGCGCCATAGCTAGCGAATGCAGTAGGTTTCGTCGTTCCACTGCCATACTTTTCGTTCGCATTCGCTTCTTTGGGTAACGCGGCACTTGGCTTCAGCGGCTCAAGTGGATTAAAGCTTAGATTTGCGGCAAACCGTGGCATTGAGCTGTTCCATTTAGGTCCGTACATCTACAAAGCAATACAAATTGAAGTTAGTGTCCCCCTGGAAGTGAGGCCCCGGTCACCTGCCGACACAACTTACGATATTTCGTGAATCAATACCGAGTGCAGTCAC
Organism: Anopheles aquasalis; assembly: GCF_943734665.1. Classification (NCBI taxonomy): domain Eukaryota; kingdom Metazoa; phylum Arthropoda; class Insecta; order Diptera; family Culicidae; genus Anopheles; species Anopheles aquasalis. Next base: position 47,556,554 of record NC_064877.1, read on the forward strand.
TAGCGCTTTGCTGCTCGATGATTTACTATGCTGATACGAGACGGCATTCGTGTTATCAAAGTCTTGCAGCTGAGAATGGAGTACGTTTTCGGGAATGTTGGTCCAGCACTGCTGTCCGGTATCCGTTGTGGCGGCTGCAGCATCAGTAACAGTGGTCGGAAACATTGTAGCAAGCAGTGCGTGCACCGTTTCCATGGAAAAGGCTGGCACCGCGCTCACCACCACATTAGTCGGAACGGTTGTGCTTTGTTTGAAATCACTAAACTCTCCAAATTCATCATCATTATCCTCGGGATCCTCCTCTTCGAAGCCAGGTATGTCTTGCTGACGAGTGACACTGTCCTGTGCCTGTACCGCTGTTTTCATGACCTGAGCGGGCAGCTGCTGCTGTTGCAGTTCTCGGTTGCTGTTGGTGCTACCGGTTGGGAATGTTTCCGTGGCATGGTTACCACTTTCGAATGCCGCAAACTCTTGGAAATCATCGAAATCATCATCTGGCAGTGGATCGATGGGCTTCCTTCCGCTAGCCGATGCTTGATCACCGATCGACAAGTGCTTCCCTCCTTCGTCCACCGTTGGAGTCGTTTTCGGTAACCCAGAACTCTCACCACCGTCACCGGTTGCCGGGAAAGATGCTTGGAATGAATCAAATTTACTGAAATCCGCATCGAACGTCGCGAAATCACCGCGACTTTGCTGCGACACGAAGTTACTGTCCGCGGAAGGTGTCGACTCTAGCTGGGCAAAGTCATCCAGCTCGAAGGAAACATCGTTCGCGGTAGGTATCTCCAGCACCACCGACGATCGTTCGTTCGAGGCCGTCGTGAAGTCGGTAAAATCGTTTTCCGTGTTATCATCGAACCGACCAGCGCCCTCCAGTATCACGGGCGTTGTTCGTTCCGCTGCGGCAGCGGCTGCGGCCTCCGCTGGCAAATCAATCTCCGTATCGATAGCCGACCCGGAGGCGGACAGCTGCAGTGGCACGGGCACGTTATCGTCGTCCTCCGATTTCGACAGCTCGGTGTCAAGGTGCAGCGAGGGCAAACTGAGACAATCTTCCGGCGGTGGTTCGGGTTGTTGTGTGGGGCTTGCGAACGGCTGAAAATCGATATCTTCCACGTCCGCATCATCTGCATCTGCGTCTTGCTCGTTGCACGGGGTTCGGTTGGGCGAAAGCACCAGTGACGGAATGCTGTCTTCGTCGTCGTTGTTCCGGGTTTCTTCTGCTCGGGTGCTGGATTCCGTCGCCGGAGTAGCTGCGCTGCTGTGCGGAGGCGGCGCAGTCTTTTCTTCCCTTTCTCGACTCTCTATCACAACCTCCGTTGGGGGCAGTGGGTGCTCCATGGCTACTGGAACCGTGGCGAAATCACCGAAATCGTCATCATCGGGAATGTCCGGTGCGTAATCATCCTCGTCCTCTTCGTCGTCCTCCTCCTCATCCTCCAGATCGAAATCTATCGGTGGAGGTGTGTGACAAACCAGCGGAGGAATTTGACTAGACATCACGGTGCGACCTTGAAACGATTGGCCTTTTTCTGTCTCCAGCTCCGGAATGACTGTTACCACAGAATCGCACTTTTCCGCCCGATGAGGCTGCTTTCCACGCACAATTCAAACGCTGCCCTGCAGACTCCTTTTTTTGCAGATTTCCTTCGATTTTCTGCGATTCCAGCTGCCAGCAAATCAGCCCACCCTCCCGCACACAACCGTAACAGCGCCTCTACACGACAGCAAAGTGTATTAATTAACCAGGTGAATTCATAGCACTTCTCTCGCCGCCATATTAGATTTTTGCCAGACTACAGGGGCTGTCAAATACATGTTTACCAAATCGACAAAAAGCGTTTACGAAGGGAATCCGGAAATAGGGCTTTTAAATTGCATCGATTGCTGAGAAAGGGAAATAATTTAAAACACCGGTATCAGAAAAACCGGAAAATTTCATCATCAAATTCAATCAAAGCTACCACACCGGCAAGTGCAAAGGTTCGTGAGATTGTGCAAAGAACTGCTGCATTAACGATCGATTTTCCTTCCAGCCGGCAACATCTCCTGGAATAAAGATTACGGATTTTGAGATACCAACGGGAACGTCCAGATTGCACCTCATCGGAATACCTCGAATCCGCAACATCCGCGTCCTTGCGGTAAGTATCTTTCTGGGACTCGGGAAAGCAAATGCAAGAGATGGAACCAAAGGTCGAAGGAAAATTGAAAACCCTTTCGTTTATCGTCGTCTATCGACGGATGTTTAAATGCAAGCAAAGATACCAAGGAGATCGGGCTCCAAATCCCAAGTTGATCTCTTGCAAGTGCGGGCGGATTCCACGTGCAACAGCATCGCAGCATACATTACACGATTGTGGAAATCCCTCATCAAATCCATATTGACACACAGAAAATTGGGACCAGTGACCTTAGTAGCAGGTGTAGTAGAGGGCTATATACTCGGATAATCTTCCAAAAGCCCGGGAAGCAGGATTGAATAGCCGTAAATCCTTACAGAGGAAGAAGAATCAATGTATCATAGGGTGAATCATAGGCTGAGGCCTAGGCGAGGCGCGCGACAAATAGAAGTAAGAACCTTAATATTAATATTATATTATACATACTCATCGTTACATTCCTACGCAGAAACTAGAAGAAAGCACACTTCGAGAAGAACTGAGGCGAGCGCTGGAGGAGCTGCAAAGTGGGGTTTTTTTCGAGGTGCAGAATCAACTGCTGCCACTCCCAAGAAGTAAATCGTCGAGCTCGTTGTGATGCAGCAGTGCCAGCAGACGAATTGAGAGTTTTCCACAAACCCTTACAACCCTTACAGTTCTTTTCAGGGCTACAGAATGTGTCGAAGAAAGAGCATTTCCATGATTTCGAAAATCACCGAAACACCCGAGGAAGCCCTTGAGAATGAAAACGGATTTAAAACGATCTTATTTACAGGTTACTATTATCATCCGCTAGTATATTAGTTAAGGAATAGGCCAGGTTATGCTGCCTGTACCAACAAGATGATGAGATGGAATGGATCGAACGAGAATCTCCGATCGTTGCACCCAGCAAGACTCCACGATCTGTCACTGTGCATCGGTACGAAACGCATGCAACAATTAATAAGTGCCACTCTACCGTAATAAGTAAATTGATACACAATAATAATGCTTTATTTTGTATCATATTTATTCAGTAAGTAAGCAAAGTCATATTGAACAGAGAATGAGATTGCAATTATTTTTTTTATTTATAATACAAGGCCATAACGATTCATTTCAGCTAATAGTACCGAGTGGAATAATGACGAAATCCTTCATAATTTGGTTTTTGAATCAATCGTCGCTTAAATGGATTTTGGTTCGGAGCTTTAAACGACACCATACAGTTCTCTCCATCGACCGGCACTATCTGCGGTGCATCTCCACCGCCACGAATTTTATGGCGGTTTTGCTGCAGCCATGCTACCTGAATCTCCTGTGCAGTTCCTGTTTTAATCAGTCGTTCGTGAATATTTATCAGCCTGCGTACCCTTCCCGGTCCAGATTCAGCAATAGCAGGTGGTGTAGCATGTTGGGTAGAGGGTAGAGGTACTGTTTTTATAACTTCAGAATCGATGGTTACCAGCGGCGATGGCGATCGACGGGACATTTGTACATCCTGTGCTATCTTTGCAAAACTCAGCACATCCCTCGTCTCCTCGTACTGATCCCCTTGTGGGCTGACACAGACGATCATGTCCACGTTAGCGTCGCCCTCAAAGTGGTTTTTCAACGGCAATGACAACGTGCTCTCTCTGTACGGTATTATCTCTCGAGTGGACGATTGCTGATTTTTACGCATTGTCGACAGGCATTTGCGTAGCGTCCTTAGGCTGTTATTAATGTTACCCGCCTCTCGCAACCGCTTGCCGGTGTTTTCAGTCCGTTTGCTCCGCTCACTCCCTGCCAGATCCACCAGCGTAAGCTGGCTTTCGATGGTTTTACCGGATCCCTTCCCATCCTGCTGCACCAAACGAATGGTGAGCGCCATATGGGAGCGGCTCGAATTAGCATTGAGTTTTGTTGATCCCATTTGTCTAGTCTTTTGGCCGGTTCGGAACAATTTCATCGCATCTTGCACGGAATTCACAGGCACCTCTGTGACGCCCTGCACGTACATTTGGTGCCTGGAATTCTCGCGAATCTTTTTGCTTTGTCGTGCTCTTAAAAAACAACACAAACAAAGGAAAAACGTTAATAAAAACTCGAATCCTCAGATGATATGATTTTGGACACTTACTTAAGTAAGTGAGGATTCGAATTTTTATTGACGCTTTTCCTTTGTTTGTGTTGTTAAAAAACAACACAAAAACGTCAATAAAAATTCGAATCGGCCAAAAGACTAGACAAATGGGATCAACAAAACTCAATGCTAATTCGAGCCGCTCCCATATGGCGCTCACCATTCGTTTGGTGCAGCAGGATGGGAAGGGATCCGGTAAAACCATCGAAGGATGCAGCAGGATGGGAAGGGATCCGGGTAAACCAGCCTTCTTGGGAGCGGCAGCTTTCTTCGCCGCACCAGCCGTGGCCTTCTTCGGTTTCGGAGTGTTGGGCTTGGGCTCCCGTCTTCTTCGATGGCTTCGTTGGCTTCTGTTTCGGCGTTGCGGGCTTCTTAGTGGCCGTCTTCTTTGCCACGCTCTTGACTCCTGCAGCAGCCTTCGGTTTCTTCGTGGCTCCAGTTGCGGCCTTGGGTTTCTTGGCTGCTCCTTCGGCCTTCTTTACAACCTTCTTCTTCTCATCAGCGGCCTTCGTCGTCTTGGTAGCCTTGGGTTTCTTGGCCACAGCTTTCTTCTTCTTGTCACCCGCACTTGCAGCCTTCTTCTTCTCTATTTTCAAAGGAGGCTGAAACTGAGAAAAATCGTAAATTAATGCAATAGGGAGGGAAGGGGGGTGGACCCCTCCCGTTCTTTACTAAAGTATTGTTTACTATTGTATTACTTTTCAACATCCTACATGAGTATGCTACTTACATGATTTTTCTTCTGCTTGTGGTCCTCTGGTGGTTGTTTTGGTTGTGTTATGTTGCTGTAATGAAAGAGAACATATTTTGAGTTGAAAATTACCCCTTTTTCATCTCAAAAACAAGCAAAATACGCACCTCCAATTTAAGCGTCTTGCTTTGTTTGCTCGCTGAATAGCAATGCAAAGGTAATGTGATTGCATTAGCAATATAGACAGTTTCATTCGCAGCCAAAGGTAACTGCGATCGAAAAAAAAAATTCCTTCTTCAAAAAAATATTTTCTCTCGCGGTTTTCAGCGCAGGATTTGCGTTTTTTTTTTGCTGAAAATATATTTAAAAAAGTTTAGAAAAATATTTTAGAACACTAAAACAGTTTGAATTCTAACAAATTATCAATGTTGTGGAATTCCAAGCAAGGATTGTTCAATATTTTATTAATCTGATTAAAGAACATTTATCCGAATTCGAAACGCATTATCTATGTTTCAGTAACAATTTTCTACGAATTGCTCTGATTTGGAAATGATCGCTTGACTGTGTTAGCGAGACAGAGTTTAGTATAACAAATACAGTATTTCCTACATGTTACTGTAGATGCCTTTGTTTCCCCAAACATACATTTTATGAGATTTTTCATCGATAAATTCCCAATTATTTAAGAAAAACTATTCTTTTATTTGATACGGGAAGGATCGTTCCTGCACGTACTCGATGATTGCGTCGCGAAAAAGCGGTTTTCGATGGTCCAACGAGTCGGTAGACCACTCAAGTGATATTATTTCGATACATTACTACTGATAGTAGATAATTTGTCCCATTACGAAACTGGGGACCGTTTGGAAGGTAATTTTTTATCAAATAAAAGACGAACCAACATGCAAGAATCGACGATTTCAGTGGTTCTCGGTTCATTTAAAGCATCAAAGCTACTCGATAGGAGTATGTTGTGTGCATGCATAGATAGCGTAGGATGTAAGCTAAATGTTTCCAACGAAAAAAGTAGATTTTAGTTGAGCGAAAATAAGAAGTTATTGGATAAAAGGTAAAAGTGCAACTTTACTGCTGTCCTACCGCAGCGCCACAAAATTGAACGTTATGGCGGGAGCGGCTCTGATTCGAGAGTTGCAATACTAGCGACCAGGTGACGTCGAGTCGAACCGAGTAAAATTCGCGAATTCGTAAAGGCAACATCGAGAACGATAGTGTGCGTCTGAGCAAGCAAGCATAAACAACCTCCTCCAACTCAAAACGCAGCATCGGTAGACGATCAGAGAAGGCATAGACGAGTATCGAGTTCGTGAAAGCGATGGCAGATAACGTAGCAACGGTAGTAGCTCCTGCTGCAGTTCCAGCCGCCGTGGCTAAGACGCCCAAGAAGGCCAAGGCTGCCGCATCGAGAGTGAAGAAGCCGAAGAAGGTAGCGACGCACCCGCCAGTGCACACCATGATCCTTGCTGCGATCAAGGCACTGAAGGAACGCAACGGATCGTCGCTGCAGGCGATCAAGAAGTATCTGGCGGCGAACTACACGGCCGATGTGGCCAAGCTGACTCCATTCATCAAGCGATCGCTAAAGACGGGCGTGACCAACGGTAAGCTGGTGCAGACGAAAGGCACCGGTGCCACGGGTTCGTTCAAGCTATCGGCCGAGGCCAAGAAGCCTGTGATAGAGAAGAAGAAGGCTGCAAGTGCGGGTGACAAGAAGAAGAAAGCTGTGGCCAAGAAACCCAAGGCTACCAAGACGACGAAGGCCGCTGATGAGAAGAAGAAGGTTGTAAAGAAGGCCGAAGGAGCAGCCAAGAAACCCAAGGCCGCAACTGGAGCCACGAAGAAAACGAATGCTGCTGCAGGAGTCAAGAGCGTGGCAAAGAAGACGGCCACTAAGAAGCCCGCAACGCCGAAACAGAAGCCAACGAAGCCATCGAAGAAGACGGGAGCCACCAAGCCCAAGACTCCGAAACCGAAGAAGGCCACGGCTAGTGCGGCGAAGAAAGCTGCCGCTCCCAAGAAGGCTGCTGCCGCCAAGAAGTAAATCGTCGAACTCGTTGTGATGCAGCAGTGCCAGCAGACGAATTGAGAGTTTTCCACAAACCCTTACAACCCTTACAGTTCTTTTCAGGGCTACAGAATGTGTCGAAGAAAGAGCATTTCCATGATTTCGAAAATCGCCGAAACACCCGAGGAAGCCCTTGAGAATGAAAACGGATTTAAAACGATCTTATTTACAGGTTACTATTATCATCCGCTAGTATATTAGTTAAGGAATAGGCCAGGTTATGCTGCCTGTACCAACAAGATGATGAGATGGAATGGATCGAACGAGAATCTCCGATCGTTGCACCCAGCAAGACTCCACGATCTGTCACTGTGCATCGGTACGAAACGCATGCAACAATTAATAAGTGCCACTCTACCGTAATAAGTAAATTGATACACAATAATAATGCTTTATTTTGTATCATATTTATTCAGTAAGTAAGCAAAGTCATATTGAACAGAGAATGAGATTGCAATTATTTTTTTTATTTATAATACAAGGCCATAACGATTCATTTCAGCTAATAGTACCGAGTGGAATAATGACGAAATCCTTCATAATTTGGTTTTTGAATCAATCGTCGCTTAAATGGATTTTGGTTCGGAGCTTTAAACGACACCATACAGTTCTCTCCATCGACCGGCACTATCTGCGGTGCATCTCCACCGCCACGAATTTTATGGCGGTTTTGCTGCAGCCATGCTACCTGAATCTCCTGTGCAGTTCCTGTTTTAATCAGTCGTTCGTGAATGTTTATCAGCCTGCGTACCCTTCCCGGTCCAGATTCAGCAATAGCAGGTGGTGTAGCATGTTGGGTAGAGGGTAGAGGTACTGTTTTTATAACTTCAGAATCGATGGTTACCAGCGGCGATGGCGATCGACGGGACATTTGTACATCCTGTGCTATCTTTGCAAAACTCAGCACATCCCTCGTCTCCTCGTACTGATCCCCTTGTGGGCTGACACAGACGATCATGTCCACGTTAGCGTCGCCCTCAAAGTGGTTTTTCAACGGCAATGACAACGTGCTCTCTCTGTACGGTATTATCTCTCGAGTGGACGATTGCTGATTTTTACGCATTGTCGACAGGCATTTGCGTAGCGTCCTTAGGCTGTTATTAATGTTACCCGCCTCTCGCAACCGCTTGCCGGTGTTTTCAGTCCGTTTGCTCCGCTCACTCCCTGCCAGATCCACCAGCGTAAGCTGGCTTTCGATGGTTTTACCGGATCCCTTCCCATCCTGCTGCACCAAACGAATGGTGAGCGCCATATGGGAGCGGCTCGAATTAGCATTGAGTTTTGTTGATCCCATTTGTCTAGTCTTTTGGCCGGTTCGGAACAATTTCATCGCATCTTGCACGGAATTCACAGGCACCTCTGTGACGCCCTGCACGTACATTTGGTGCCTGGAATTCTCGCGAATCTTTTTGCTTTGTCGTGCTCTTAAAAAACAACACAAACAAAGGAAAAACGTTAATAAAAACTCGAATCCTCAGATGATATGATTTTGGACACTTACTTAAGTAAGTGAATTCCGTGCAAGATGCGATGAAATTGTTCCGAACCGGCCAAAAGACTAGACAAATGGGATCAACAAAACTCAATGCTAATTCGAGCCGCTCCCATATGGCGCTCACCATTCGTTTGGTGCAGCAGGATGGGAAGGGATCCGGTAAAACCATCGAAGGATGCAGCAGGATGGGAAGGGATCCGGGTAAACCAGCCTTCTTGGGAGCGGCAGCTTTCTTCGCCGCACCAGCCGTGGCCTTCTTCGGTTTCGGAGTGTTGGGCTTGGGCTCCCGTCTTCTTCGATGGCTTCGTTGGCTTCTGTTTCGGCGTTGCGGGCTTCTTAGTGGCCGTCTTCTTTGCCACGCTCTTGACTCCTGCAGCAGCCTTCGGTTTCTTCGTGGCTCCAGTTGCGGCCTTGGGTTTCTTGGCTGCTCCTTCGGCCTTCTTTACAACCTTCTTCTTCTCATCAGCGGCCTTCGTCGTCTTGGTAGCCTTGGGTTTCTTGGCCACAGCTTTCTTCTTCTTGTCACCCGCACTTGCAGCCTTCTTCTTCTCTATTTTCAAAGGAGGCTGAAACTGAGAAAAATCGTAAATTAATGCAATAGGGAGGGAAGGGGGGTGGACCCCTCCCGTTCTTTACTAAAGTATTGTTTACTATTGTATTACTTTTCAACATCCTACATGAGTATGCTACTTACATGATTTTTCTTCTGCTTGTGGTCCTCTGGAGGTTGTTTTGGTTGTGTTATGTTGCTGTAATGAAAGAGAACATATTTTGAGTTGAAAATTACCCCTTTTTCATCTCAAAAACAAGCAAAATACGCACCTCCAATTTAAGCGTCTTGCTTTGTTTGCTCGCTGAATAGCAATGCAAAGGTAATGTGATTGCATTAGCAATATAGACAGTTTCATTCGCAGCCAAAGGTAACTGCGATCGAAAAAAAAAATTCCTTCTTCAAAAAAATATTTTCTCTCGCGGTTTTCAGCGCAGGATTTGCGTTTTTTTTTTTGCTGAAAATATATTTAAAAAAGTTTAGAAAAATATTTTAGAACACTAAAACAGTTTGAATTCTAACAAATTATCAATGTTGTGGAATTCCAAGCAAGGATTGTTCAATATTTTATTAATCTGATTAAAGAACATTTATCCGAATTCGAAACGCATTATCTATGTTTCAGTAACAATTTTCTACGAATTGCTCTGATTTGGAAATGATCGCTTGACTGTGTTAGCGAGACAGAGTTTAGTATAACAAATACAGTATTTCCTACATGTTACTGTAGATGCCTTTGTTTCCCCAAACATACATTTTATGAGATTTTTCATCGATAAATTCCCAATTATTTAAGAAAAACTATTCTTTTATTTGATACGGGAAGGATCGTTCCTGCACGTACTCGATGATTGCGTCGCGAAAAAGCGGTTTTCGATGGTCCAACGAGTCGGTAGACCACTCAAGTGATATTATTTCGATACATTACTACTGATAGTAGATAATTTGTCCCATTACGAAACTGGGGACCGTTTGGAAGGTAATTTTTTATCAAATAAAAGACGAACCAACATGCAAGAATCGACGATTTCAGTGGTTCTCGGTTCATTTAAAGCATCAAAGCTACTCGATAGGAGTATGTTGTGTGCATGCATAGATAGCGTAGGATGTAAGCTAAATGTTTCCAACGAAAAAAGTAGATTTTAGTTGAGCGAAAATAAGAAGTTATTGGATAAAAGGTAAAAGTGCAACTTTACTGCTGTCCTACCGCAGCGCCACAAAATTGAACGTTATGGCGGGAGCGGCTCTGATTCGAGAGTTGCAATACTAGCGACCAGGTGACGTCGAGTCGAACCGAGTAAAATTCGCGAATTCGTAAAGGCAACATCGAGAACGATAGTGTGCGTCTGAGCAAGCAAGCATAAACAACCTCCTCCAACTCAAAACGCAGCATCGGTAGACGATCAGAGAAGGCATAGACGAGTATCGAGTTCGTGAAAGCGATGGCAGATAACGTAGCAACGGTAGTAGCTCCTGCTGCAGTTCCAGCCGCCGTGGCTAAGACGCCCAAGAAGGCCAAGGCTGCCGCATCGAGAGTGAAGAAGCCGAAGAAGGTAGCGACGCACCCGCCAGTGCACACCATGATCCTTGCTGCGATCAAGGCACTGAAGGAACGCAACGGATCGTCGCTGCAGGCGATCAAGAAGTATCTGGCGGCGAACTACACGGCCGATGTGGCCAAGCTGACTCCATTCATCAAGCGATCGCTAAAGACGGGCGTGACCAACGGTAAGCTGGTGCAGACGAAAGGCACCGGTGCCACGGGTTCGTTCAAGCTATCGGCCGAGGCCAAGAAGCCTGTGATAGAGAAGAAGAAGGCTGCAAGTGCGGGTGACAAGAAGAAGAAAGCTGTGGCCAAGAAACCCAAGGCTACCAAGACGACGAAGGCCGCTGATGAGAAGAAGAAGGTTGTAAAGAAGGCCGAAGGAGCAGCCAAGAAACCCAAGGCCGCAACTGGAGCCACGAAGAAAACGAATGCTGCTGCAGGAGTCAAGAGCGTGGCAAAGAAGACGGCCACTAAGAAGCCCGCAACGCCGAAACAGAAGCCAACGAAGCCATCGAAGAAGACGGGAGCCACCAAGCCCAAGACTCCGAAACCGAAGAAGGCCACGGCTAGTGCGGCGAAGAAAGCTGCCGCTCCCAAGAAGGCTGCTGCCGCCAAGAAGTAAATCGTCGAACTCGTTGTGATGCAGCAGTGCCAGCAGACGAATTGAGAGTTTTCCACAAACCCTTACAACCCTTACAGTTCTTTTCAGGGCTACAGAATGTGTCGAAGAAAGAGCATTTCCATGATTTCGAAAATCGCCGAAACACCCGAGGAAGCCCTTGAGAATGAAAACGGATTTAAAACGATCTTATTTACAGGTTACTATTATCATCCGCTAGTATATTAGTTAAGGAATAGGCCAGGTTATGCTGCCTGTACCAACAAGATGATGAGATGGAATGGATCGAACGAGAATCTCCGATCGTTGCACCCAGCAAGACTCCACGATCTGTCACTGTGCATCGGTACGAAACGCATGCAACAATTAATAAGTGCCACTCTACCGTAATAAGTAAATTGATACACAATAATAATGCTTTATTTTGTATCATATTTATTCAGTAAGTAAGCAAAGTCATATTGAACAGAGAATGAGATTGCAATTATTTTTTTTATTTATAATACAAGGCCATAACGATTCATTTCAGCTAATAGTACCGAGTGGAATAATGACGAAATCCTTCATAATTTGGTTTTTGAATCAATCGTCGCTTAAATGGATTTTGGTTCGGAGCTTTAAACGACACCATACAGTTCTCTCCATCGACCGGCACTATCTGCGGTGCATCTCCACCGCCACGAATTTTATGGCGGTTTTGCTGCAGCCATGCTACCTGAATCTCCTGTGCAGTTCCTGTTTTAATCAGTCGTTCGTGAATGTTTATCAGCCTGCGTACCCTTCCCGGTCCAGATTCAGCAATAGCAGGTGGTGTAGCATGTTGGGTAGAGGGTAGAGGTACTGTTTTTATAACTTCAGAATCGATGGTTACCAGCGGCGATGGCGATCGACGGGACATTTGTACATCCTGTGCTATCTTTGCAAAACTCAGCACATCCCTCGTCTCCTCGTACTGATCCCCTTGTGGGCTGACACAGACGATCATGTCCACGTTAGCGTCGCCCTCAAAGTGGTTTTTCAACGGCAATGACAACGTGCTCTCTCTGTACGGTATTATCTCTCGAGTGGACGATTGCTGATTTTTACGCATTGTCGACAGGCATTTGCGTAGCGTCCTTAGGCTGTTATTAATGTTACCCGCCTCTCGCAACCGCTTGCCGGTGTTTTCAGTCCGTTTGCTCCGCTCACTCCCTGCCAGATCCACCAGCGTAAGCTGGCTTTCGATGGTTTTACCGGATCCCTTCCCATCCTGCTGCACCAAACGAATGGTGAGCGCCATATGGGAGCGGCTCGAATTAGCATTGAGTTTTGTTGATCCCATTTGTCTAGTCTTTTGGCCGGTTCGGAACAATTTCATCGCATCTTGCACGGAATTCACAGGCACCTCTGTGACGCCCTGCACGTACATTTGGTGCCTGGAATTCTCGCGAATCTTTTTGCTTTGTCGTGCTCTTAAAAAACAACACAAACAAAGGAAAAACGTTAATAAAAACTCGAATCCTCAGATGATATGATTTTGGACACTTACTTAAGTAAGTGAATTCCGTGCAAGATGCGATGAAATTGTTCCGAACCGGCCAAAAGACTAGACAAATGGGATCAACAAAACTCAATGCTAATTCGAGCCGCTCCCATATGGCGCTCACCATTCGTTTGGTGCAGCAGGATGGGAAGGGATCCGGTAAAACCATCGAAGGATGCAGCAGGATGGGAAGGGATCCGGGTAAACCAGCCTTCTTGGGAGCGGCAGCTTTCTTCGCCGCACCAGCCGTGGCCTTCTTCGGTTTCGGAGTGTTGGGCTTGGGCTCCCGTCTTCTTCGATGGCTTCGTTGGCTTCTGTTTCGGCGTTGCGGGCTTCTTAGTGGCCGTCTTCTTTGCCACGCTCTTGACTCCTGCAGCAGCCTTCGGTTTCTTCGTGGTTCCAGTTGCGGCCTTGGGTTTCTTGGCTGCTCCTTCGGCCTTCTTTACAACCTTCTTCTTCTCATCAGCGGCCTTCGTCGTCTTGGTAGCCTTGGGTTTCTTGGCCACAGCTTTCTTCTTCTTGTCACCCGCACTTGCAGCCTTCTTCTTCTCTATTTTCAAAGGAGGCTGAAACTGAGAAAAATCGTAAATTAATGCAATAGGGAGGGAAGGGGGGTGGACCCCTCCCGTTCTTTACTAAAGTATTGTTTACTATTGTATTACTTTTCAACATCCTACATGAGTATGCTACTTACATGATTTTTCTTCTGCTTGTGGTCCTCTGGTGGTTGTTTTGGTTGTGTTATGTTGCTGTAATGAAAGAGAACATATTTTGAGTTGAAAATTACCCCTTTTTCATCTCAAAAACAAGCAAAATACGCACCTCCAATTTAAGCGTCTTGCTTTGTTTGCTCGCTGAATAGCAATGCAAAGGTAATGTGATTGCATTAGCAATATAGACAGTTTCATTCGCAGCCAAAGGTAACTGCGATCGAAAAAAAAAATTCCTTCTTCAAAAAAATATTTTCTCTCGCGGTTTTCAGCGCAGGATTTGCGTTTTTTTTTTGCTGAAAATATATTTAAAAAAGTTTAGAAAAATATTTTAGAACACTAAAACAGTTTGAATTCTAACAAATTATCAATGTTGTGGAATTCCAAGCAAGGATTGTTCAATATTTTATTAATCTGATTAAAGAACATTTATCCGAATTCGAAACGCATTATCTATGTTTCAGTAACAATTTTCTACGAATTGCTCTGATTTGGAAATGATCGCTTGACTGTGTTAGCGAGACAGAGTTTAGTATAACAAATACAGTATTTCCTACATGTTACTGTAGATGCCTTTGTTTCCCCAAACATACATTTTATGAGATTTTTCATCGATAAATTCCCAATTATTTAAGAAAAACTATTCTTTTATTTGATACGGGAAGGATCGTTCCTGCACGTACTCGATGATTGCGTCGCGAAAAACCGGTTTTCGATGGTCCAACGAGTCGGTAGACCACTCAAGTGATATTATTTCGATACATTACTACTGATAGTAGATAATTTGTCCCATTACGAAACTGAGGAGCGTTTGGAAGGTAATTTTTTATCAAATAAAAGACGAACCAACATGCAAGAATCGACGATTTCAGTGGTTCTCGGTTCATTTAAAGCATCAAAGCTACTCGATAGGAGTATGTTGTGTGCATGCATAGATAGCGTAGGATGTAAGCTAAATGTTTCCAACGAAAAAAGTAGATTTTAGTTGAGCGAAAATAAGAAGTTATTGGATAAAAGGTAAAAGTGCAACTTTACTGCTGTCCTACCGCAGCGCCACAAAATTGAACGTTATGGCGGGAGCGGCTCTGATTCGAGAGTTGCAATACTAGCGACCAGGTGACGTCGAGTCGAACCGAGTAAAATTCGCGAATTCGTAAAGGCAACATCGAGAACGATAGTGTGCGTCTGAGCAAGCAAGCATAAACAACCTCCTCCAACTCAAAACGCAGCATCGGTAGACGATCAGAGAAGGCATAGACGAGTATCGAGTTCGTGAAAGCGATGGCAGATAACGTAGCAACGGTAGTAGCTCCTGCTGCAGTTCCAGCCGCCGTGGCTAAGACGCCCAAGAAGGCCAAGGCTGCCGCATCGAGAGTGAAGAAGCCGAAGAAGGTAGCGACGCACCCGCCAGTGCACACCATGATCCTTGCTGCGATCAAGGCACTGAAGGAACGCAACGGATCGTCGCTACAGGCGATCAAGAAGTATCTGGCGGCGAACTACACGGCAGATGTGGCCAAGCTGACTCCATTCATCAAGCGATCGCTAAAGACGGGCGTGACCAACGGTAAGCTGGTGCAGACGAAAGGCACCGGTGCCACGGGTTCGTTCAAGCTATCGGCCGAGGCCAAGAAGCCTGTGATAGAGAAGAAGAAGGCTGCAAGTGCGGGTGACAAGAAGAAGAAAGCTGTGGCCAAGAAACCCAAGGCTACCAAGACGACGAAGGCCGCTGATGAGAAGAAGAAGGTTGTAAAGAAGGCCGAAGGAGCAGCCAAGAAACCCAAGGCCGCAACTGGAGCCACGAAGAAAACGAATGCTGCTGCAGGAGTCAAGAGCGTGGCAAAGAAGACGGCCACTAAGAAGCCCGCAACGCCGAAACAGAAGCCAACGAAGCCATCGAAGAAGACGGGAGCCACCAAGCCCAAGACTCCGAAACCGAAGAAGGCCACGGCTAGTGCGGCGAAGAAAGCTGCCGCTCCCAAGAAGGCTGCTGCCGCCAAGAAGTAAATCGTCGAACTCGTTGTGATGCAGCAGTGCCAGCAGACGAATTGAGAGTTTTCCACAAACCCTTACAACCCTTACAGTTCTTTTCAGGGCTACAGAATGTGTCGAAGAAAGAGCATTTCCATGATTTCGAAAATCGCCGAAACACCCGAAAAAGCCCTTGAGAATGAAAACGGATTTAAAACGATCTTATTTACAGGTTACTATTATCATCCGCTAGTATATTAGTTAAGGAATAGGCCAGGTTATGCTGCCTGTACCAACAAGATGATGAGATGGAATGGATCGAACGAGAATCTCCGATCGTTGCACCCAGCAAGACTCCACGATCTGTCACTGTGCATCGGTACGAAACGCATGCAACAATTAATAAGTGCCACTCTACCGTAATAAGTAAATTGATACACAATAATAATGCTTTATTTTGTATCATATTTATTCAGTAAGTAAGCAAAGTCATATTGAACAGAGAATGAGATTGCAATTATTTTTTTTATTTATAATACAAGGCCATAACGATTCATTTCAGCTAATAGTACCGAGTGGAATAATGACGAAATCCTTCATAATTTGGTTTTTGAATCAATCGTCGCTTAAATGGATTTTGGTTCGGAGCTTTAAACGACACCATACAGTTCTCTCCATCGACCGGCACTATCTGCGGTGCATCTCCACCGCCACGAATTTTATGGCGGTTTTGCTGCAGCCATGCTACCTGAATCTCCTGTGCAGTTCCTGTTTTAATCAGTCGTTCGTGAATGTTTATCAGCCTGCGTACCCTTCCCGGTCCAGATTCAGCAATAGCAGGTGGTGTAGCATGTTGGGTAGAGGGTAGAGGTACTGTTTTTATAACTTCAGAATCGATGGTTACCAGCGGCGATGGCGATCGACGGGACATTTGTACATCCTGTGCTATCTTTGCAAAACTCAGCACATCCCTCGTCTCCTCGTACTGATCCCCTTGTGGGCTGACACAGACGATCATGTCCACGTTAGCGTCGCCCTCAAAGTGGTTTTTCAACGGCAATGACAACGTGCTCTCTCTGTACGGTATTATCTCTCGAGTGGACGATTGCTGATTTTTACGCATTGTCGACAGGCATTTGCGTAGCGTCCTTAGGCTGTTATTAATGTTACCCGCCTCTCGCAACCGCTTGCCGGTGTTTTCAGTCCGTTTGCTCCGCTCACTCCCTGCCAGATCCACCAGCGTAAGCTGGCTTTCGATGGTTTTACCGGATCCCTTCCCATCCTGCTGCACCAAACGAATGGTGAGCGCCATATGGGAGCGGCTCGAATTAGCATTGAGTTTTGTTGATCCCATTTGTCTAGTCTTTTGGCCGGTTCGGAACAATTTCATCGCATCTTGCACGGAATTCACAGGCACCTCTGTGACGCCCTGCACGTACATTTGGTGCCTGGAATTCTCGCGAATCTTTTTGCTTTGTCGTGCTCTTAAAAAACAACACAAACAAAGGAAAAACGTTAATAAAAACTCGAATCCTCAGATGATATGATTTTGGACACTTACTTAAGTAAGTGAATTCCGTGCAAGATGCGATGAAATTGTTCCGAACCGGCCAAAAGACTAGACAAATGGGATCAACAAAACTCAATGCTAATTCGAGCCGCTCCCATATGGCGCTCACCATTCGTTTGGTGCAGCAGGATGGGAAGGGATCCGGTAAAACCATCGAAGGATGCAGCAGGATGGGAAGGGATCCGGGTAAACCAGCCTTCTTGGGAGCGGCAGCTTTCTTCGCCGCACCAGCCGTGGCCTTCTTCGGTTTCGGAGTGTTGGGCTTGGGCTCCCGTCTTCTTCGATGGCTTCGTTGGCTTCTGTTTCGGCGTTGCGGGCTTCTTAGTGGCCGTCTTCTTTGCCACGCTCTTGACTCCTGCAGCAGCCTTCGGTTTCTTCGTGGTTCCAGTTGCGGCCTTGGGTTTCTTGGCTGCTCCTTCGGCCTTCTTTACAACCTTCTTCTTCTCATCAGCGGCCTTCGTCGTCTTGGTAGCCTTGGGTTTCTTGGCCACAGCTTTCTTCTTCTTGTCACCCGCACTTGCAGCCTTCTTCTTCTCTATTTTCAAAGGAGGCTGAAACTGAGAAAAATCGTAAATTAATGCAATAGGGAGGGAAGGGGGGTGGACCCCTCCCGTTCTTTACTAAAGTATTGTTTACTATTGTATTACTTTTCAACATCCTACATGAGTATGCTACTTACATGATTTTTCTTCTGCTTGTGGTCCTCTGGTGGTTGTTTTGGTTGTGTTATGTTGCTGTAATGAAAGAGAACATATTTTGAGTTGAAAATTACCCCTTTTTCATCTCAAAAACAAGCAAAATACGCACCTCCAATTTAAGCGTCTTGCTTTGTTTGCTCGCTGAATAGCAATGCAAAGGTAATGTGATTGCATTAGCAATATAGACAGTTTCATTCGCAGCCAAAGGTAACTGCGATCGAAAAAAAAAATTCCTTCTTCAAAAAAATATTTTCTCTCGCGGTTTTCAGCGCAGGATTTGCGTTTTTTTTTTGCTGAAAATATATTTAAAAAAGTTTAGAAAAATATTTTAGAACACTAAAACAGTTTGAATTCTAACAAATTATCAATGTTGTGGAATTCCAAGCAAGGATTGTTCAATATTTTATTAATCTGATTAAAGAACATTTATCCGAATTCGAAACGCATTATCTATGTTTCAGTAACAATTTTCTACGAATTGCTCTGATTTGGAAATGATCGCTTGACTGTGTTAGCGAGACAGAGTTTAGTATAACAAATACAGTATTTCCTACATGTTACTGTAGATGCCTTTGTTTCCCCAAACATACATTTTATGAGATTTTTCATCGATAAATTCCCAATTATTTAAGAAAAACTATTCTTTTATTTGATACGGGAAGGATCGTTCCTGCACGTACTCGATGATTGCGTCGCGAAAAACCGGTTTTCGATGGTCCAACGAGTCGGTAGACCACTCAAGTGATATTATTTCGATACATTACTACTGATAGTAGATAATTTGTCCCATTACGAAACTGAGGAGCGTTTGGAAGGTAATTTTTTATCAAATAAAAGACGAACCAACATGCAAGAATCGACGATTTCAGTGGTTCTCGGTTCATTTAAAGCATCAAAGCTACTCGATAGGAGTATGTTGTGTGCATGCATAGATAGCGTAGGATGTAAGCTAAATGTTTCCAACGAAAAAAGTAGATTTTAGTTGAGCGAAAATAAGAAGTTATTGGATAAAAGGTAAAAGTGCAACTTTACTGCTGTCCTACCGCAGCGCCACAAAATTGAACGTTATGGCGGGAGCGGCTCTGATTCGAGAGTTGCAATACTAGCGACCAGGTGACGTCGAGTCGAACCGAGTAAAATTCGCGAATTCGTAAAGGCAACATCGAGAACGATAGTGTGCGTCTGAGCAAGCAAGCATAAACAACCTCCTCCAACTCAAAACGCAGCATCGGTAGACGATCAGAGAAGGCATAGACGAGTATCGAGTTCGTGAAAGCGATGGCAGATAACGTAGCAACGGTAGTAGCTCCTACTGCAGTTCCAGCCGCCGTGGCTAAGACGCCCAAGAAGGCCAAGGCTGCCGCATCGAGAGTGAAGAAGCCGAAGAAGGTAGCGACGCACCCGCCAGTGCACACCATGATCCTTGCTGCGATCAAGGCACTGAAGGAACGCAACGGATCGTCGCTGCAGGCGATCAAGAAGTATCTGGCGGCGAACTACACGGCCGATGTGGCCAAGCTGACTCCATTCATCAAGCGATCGCTAAAGACGGGCGTGACATGGAATAATGACGAAATCCTTCATAATTTGGTTTTTGAATCAGTCGTCGCTTAAATGGATTTTGGTTCGGAGCTTTAAACGACACCATACAGTTCTCTCCATCGACCGGCACTATCTGCGGTGCATCTCCACCGCCACGAATTTTATGGCGGTTTTGCTGCAGCCATGCTACCTGAATCTCCTGTGCAGTTCCTGTTTTAATCAGTCGTTCGTGAATGTTTATCAGCCTGCGTACCCTTCCCGGTCCAGATTCAGCAATAGCAGGTGGTGTAGCATGTTGGGTAGAGGGTAGAGGTACTGTTTTTATAACTTCAGAATCGATGGTTACCAGCGGCGATGGCGATCGACGGGACATTTGTACATCCTGTGCTATCTTTGCAAAACTCAGCACATCCCTCGTCTCCTCGTACTGATCCCCTTGTGGGCTGACACAGACGATCATGTCCACGTTAGCGTCGCCCTCAAAGTGGTTTATAAACGGCAATGACAACGTGCTCTCTCTGTACGGTATTATCTCTCGAGTGGACGATTGCTGATTTTTACGCATTGTCGACAGGCATTTGCGTAGCGTCCTTAGGCTGTTATTAATGTTACCCGCCTCTCGCAACCGCTTGCCGGTGTTTTCAGTCCATTTGCTCCGCTCACTCCCTGCCAGATCCACCAGCGTAAGCTGGCTTTCGATGGTTTTACCGGATCCCTTCCCATCCTGCTGCACCAAACGAATGGTGAGCGCCATATGGGAGCGGCTCGAATTAGCATTGAGTTTTGTTGATCCCATTTGTCTAGTCTTTTGGCCGGTTCGGAACAATTTCATCGCATCTTGCACGGAATTCACAGGCACCTCTGTGACGCCCTGCACGTACATTTGGTGCCTGGAATTCTCGCGAATCTTTTTGCTTTGTCGTGCTCTTAAAAAACAACACAAACAAAGGAAAAACGTTAATAAAAACTCGAATCCTCAGATGATATGATTTTGGACACTTACTTAAGTAAGTGTCCAAAATCATATCATCTGAGGATTTGAATTTTTATTGACGCTTTTCCTTTGTTTGTGTTGTTAAAAAACAACACAAAAACGTCAATAAAAATTCGAATCCTCAGATGATATGATTTTGGACACTTACTTAAGTAAGTGTCCAAAATCATATCATCTGAGGATTCGAGTTTTTATTGACGTTTTTCCTTTGTTTGTGTTGTTTTTTAAGAGCACGACAAAGCAAAAAGATTCGCGAGAATTCCAGGCACCAAATGTACGTGCAGGGCGTCACAGAGGTGCCTGTGAATTCCGTGCAAGATGCGATGAAATTGTTCCGAACCGGCCAAAAGACTAGACAAATGGGATCAACAAAACTCAATGCTAATTCGAGCCGCTCCCATATGGCGCTCACCATTCGTTTGGTGCAGCAGGATGGGAAGGGATCCGGGTAAACCAGCCTTCTTGGGAGCGGCAGCTTTCTTCGCCGCACTAGCCGTGGCCTTCTTCGGTTTCGGAGTGTTGGGCTTGGGCTCCCGTCTTCTTCGATGGCTTCGTTGGCTTCTGTTTCGGCGTTGCGGGCTTCTTAGTGGCCGTCTTCTTTGCCACGCTCTTGACTCCTGCAGCAGCCTTCGGTTTCTTCGTGGCTCCAGTTGCGGCCTTGGGTTTCTTGGCTGCTCCTTCGGCCTTCTTTACAACCTTCTTCTTCTCATCAGCGGCCTTCGTCGTCTTGGTAGCCTTGGGTTTCTTGGCCACAGCTTTCTTCTTCTTGTCACCCGCACTTGCAGCCTTCTTCTTCTCTATTTTCAAAGGAGGCTGAAACTGAGAAAAATCGTAAATTAATGCAATAGGGAGGGAAGGGGGGTGGACCCCTCCCGTTCTTTACTAAAGTATTGTTTACTATTGTATTACTTTTCAACATCCTACATGAGTATGCTACTTACATGATTTTTCTTCTGCTTGTGGTCCTCTGGTGGTTGTTTTGGTTGTGTTATGTTGCTGTAATGAAAGAGAATATATTTTGAGTTGAAAATTACCCCTTTTTCATCTCAAAAACAAGCAAAATACGCACCTCCAATTTAAGCGTCTTGCTTTGTTTGCTCGCTGAATAGCAATGCAAAGGTAATGTGATTGCATTAGCAATATAGACAGTTTCATTCGCAGCCAAAGGTAACTGCGATCGAAAAAAAAAATTCCTTCTTCAAAAAAATATTTTCTCTCGCGGTTTTCAGCGCAGGATTTGCGTTTTTTTTTTTTGCTGAAAATATATTTAAAAAAGTTTAGAAAAATATTTTAGAACACTAAGGTGCTTATTCTGTAACTTTCGATTGCGATGGCCTCAGGCGTTCGATGATTCATGCGAATTTCGAAACGTTTCGAAAACAATAAACAATTCAAAATGACAGTTTGAAGTAAAAAAACTGTTAATTAACTTGTTTTTTTCGGTATAAAAACGACTTAACCTTTGTAATAATAGTATACGATTAGCAGAAAGAAATTATTGAAGCACAATCAGGACGCTATAACTGTTTTTCAGATGCTCGATGCTCGATGTAAACAGAACGCCAGCTGTCGACCACAAAAATGCACTCGACATGCAAGCGATCGTGAACACCAAATGAACATAAAATGAACCAAATGAATCGAACGCCTGAGGCCATCGTAATCGAAAGTTACAGAATAAGCACCTAAAACAATTTGAATTCTAACAAATTATCAATGTTGTGGAATTCCAAGCAAGGATTGTTCAATATTTTATTAATCTGATTAAAGAACATTTATCCGAATTCGAAACGCATTATCTATGTTTCAGTAACAATTTTCTACGAATTGCTCTGATTTGGAAATGATCGCTTGACTGTGTTAGCGAGACAGAGTTTAGTATAACAAATACAGTATTTCCTACATGTTACTGTAGATGCCTTTGTTTCCCCAAACATACATTTTATGAGATTTTTCATCGATAAATTCCCAATTATTTAAGAAAAACTATTCTTTTATTTGATACGGGAAGGATCGTTCCTGCACGTACTCGATGATTGCGTCGCGAAAAACCGGTTTTCGATGGTCCAACGAGTCGGTAGACCACTCAAGTGATATTATTTCGATACATTACTACTGATAGTAGATAATTTGTCCCATTACGAAACTGAGGAGCGTTTGGAAGGTAATTTTTTATCAAATAAAAGACGAACCAACATGCAAGAATCGACGATTTCAGTGGTTCTCGGTTCATTTAAAGCATCAAAGCTACTCGATAGGAGTATGTTGTGTGCATGCATAGATAGCGTAGGATGTAAGCTAAATGTTTCCAACGAAAAAAGTAGATTTTAGTTGAGCGAAAATAAGAAGTTATTGGATAAAAGGTAAAAGTGCAACTTTACTGCTGTCCTACCGCAGCGCCACAAAATTGAACGTTATGGCGGGAGCGGCTCTGATTCGAGAGTTGCAATACTAGCGACCAGGTGACGTCGAGCCGAACCGAGTAAAATTCGCGAATTCGTAGAGGCAACATCGAGAACGATAGTGTGCGTCTGAGCAAGCAAGCATAAACAACCTCCTCCAACTCAAAACGCAGCATCGGTAGACGATCAGAGAAGGCATAGACGAGTATCGAGTTCGTGAAAGCGATGGCAGATAACGTAGCAACGGTAGTAGCTCCTACTGCAGTTCCAGCCGCCGTGGCTAAGACGCCCAAGAAGGCCAAGGCTGCCGCATCGAGAGTGAAGAAGCCGAAGAAGGTAGCCACGCACCCGCCAGTGCACACCATGATCCTTGCTGCGATCAAGGCACTGAAGGAACGCAACGGATCGTCGCTACAGGCGATCAAGAAGTATCTGGCGGCGAACTACACGGCAGATGTGGCCAAGCTGACTCCATTCATCAAGCGATCGCTAAAGACGGGCGTGACCAACGGTAAGCTGGTGCAGACGAAAGGCACCGGTGCCACGGGTTCGTTCAAGCTATCGGCCGAGGCCAAGAAGCCTGTGATAGAGAAGAAGAAGGCTGCAAGTGCGGGTGACAAGAAGAAGAAAGCTGTGGCCAAGAAACCCAAGGCTACCAAGACGACGAAGGCCGCTGATGAGAAGAAGAAGGTTGTAAAGAAGGCCGAAGGAGCAGCCAAGAAACCCAAGGCCGCAACTGGAGCCACGAAGAAAACGAATGCTGCTGCAGGAGTCAAGAGCGTGGCAAAGAAGACGGCCACTAAGAAGCCCGCAACGCCGAAACAGAAGCCAACGAAGCCATCGAAGAAGACGGGAGCCACCAAGCCCAAGACTCCGAAACCGAAGAAGGCCACGGCTAGTGCGGCGAAGAAAGCTGCCGCTCCCAAGAAGGCTGCTGCCGCCAAGAAGTAAATCGTCGAACTCGTTGTGATGCAGCAGTGCCAGCAGACGAATTGAGAGTTTTCCACAAACCCTTACAACCCTTACAGTTCTTTTCAGGGCTACAGAATGTGTCGAAGAAAGAGCATTTCCATGATTTCGAAAATCGCCGAAACACCCGAGGAAGCCCTTGAGAATGAAAACGGATTTAAAACGATCTTATTTACAGGTTACTATTATCATCCGCTAGTATATTAGTTAAGGAATAGGCCAGGTTATGCTGCCTGTACCAACAAGATGATGAGATGGAATGGATCGAACGAGAATCTCCGATCGTTGCACCCAGCAAGACTCCACGATCTGTCACTGTGCATCGGTACGAAACGCATGCAACAATTAATAAGTGCCACTCTACCGTAATAAGTAAATTGATACACAATAATAATGCTTTATTTTGTATCATATTTATTCAGTAAGTAAGCAAAGTCATATTGAACAGAGAATGAGATTGCAATTATTTTTTTTATTTATAATACAAGGCCATAACGATTCATTTCAGCTAATAGTACCGAGTGGAATAATGACGAAATCCTTCATAATTTGGTTTTTGAATCAATCGTCGCTTAAATGGATTTTGGTTCGGAGCTTTAAACGACACCATACAGTTCTCTCCATCGACCGGCACTATCTGCGGTGCATCTCCACCGCCACGAATTTTATGGCGGTTTTGCTGCAGCCATGCTACCTGAATCTCCTGTGCAGTTCCTGTTTTAATCAGTCGTTCGTGAATGTTTATCAGCCTGCGTACCCTTCCCGGTCCAGATTCAGCAATAGCAGGTGGTGTAGCATGTTGGGTAGAGGGTAGAGGTACTGTTTTTATAACTTCAGAATCGATGGTTACCAGCGGCGATGGCGATCGACGGGACATTTGTACATCCTGTGCTATCTTTGTAAAACTCAGCACATCCCTCGTCTCCTCGTACTGATCCCCTTGTGGGCTGACACAGACGATCATGTCCACGTTAGCGTCGCCCTCAAAGTGGTTTATAAACGGCAATGACAACGTGCTCTCTCTGTACGGTATTATCTCTCGAGTGGACGATTGCTGATTTTTACGCATTGTCGACAGGCATTTGCGTAGCGTCCTTAGGCTGTTATTAATGTTACCCGCCTCTCGCAACCGCTTGCCGGTGTTTTCAGTCCGTTTGCTCCGCTCACTCCCTGCCAGATCCACCAGCGTAAGCTGGCTTTCGATGGTTTTACCGGATCCCTTCCCATCCTGCTGCACCAAACGAATGGTGAGCGCCATATGGGAGCGGCTCGAATTAGCATTGAGTTTTGTTGATCCCATTTGTCTAGTCTTTTGGCCGGTTCGGAACAATTTCATCGCATCTTGCACGGAATTCACAGGCACCTCTGTGACGCCCTGCACGTACATTTGGTGCCTGGAATTCTCGCGAATCTTTTTGCTTTGTCGTGCTCTTAAAAAACAACACAAACAAAGGAAAAACGTTAATAAAAACTCGAATCCTCAGATGATATGATTTTGGACACTTACTTAAGTAAGTGTCCAAAATCATATCATCTGAGGATTCGAATTTTTATTGACGCTTTTCCTTTGTTTGTGTTGTTAAAAAACAACACAAAAACGTCAATAAAAATTCGAATCCTCAGATGATATGATTTTGGACACTTACTTAAGTAAGTGTCCAAAATCATATCATCTGAGGATTCGAGTTTTTATTGACGTTTTTCCTTTGTTTGTGTTGTTTTTTAAGAGCACGACAAAGCAAAAAGATTCGCGAGAATTCCAGGCACCAAATGTACGTGCAGGGCGTCACAGAGGTGCCTGTGAATTCCGTGCAAGATGCAATGAAATTGTTCCGAACCGGCCAAAAGACTAGACAAATGGGATCAACAAAACTCAATGCTAATTCGAGCCGCTCCCATATGGCGCTCACCATTCGTTTGGTGCAGCAGGATGGGAAGGGATCCGGTAAAACCATCGAAGGATGCAGCAGGATGGGAAGGGATCCGGGTAAACCAGCCTTCTTGGGAGCGGCAGCTTTCTTCGCCGCACCAGCCGTGGCCTTCTTCGGTTTCGGAGTGTTGGGCTTGGGCTCCCGTCTTCTTCGATGGCTTCGTTGGCTTCTGTTTCGGCGTTGCGGGCTTCTTAGTGGCCGTCTTCTTTGCCACGCTCTTGACTCCTGCAGCAGCCTTCGGTTTCTTCGTGGCTCCAGTTGCGGCCTTGGGTTTCTTGGCTGCTCCTTCGGCCTTCTTTACAACCTTCTTCTTCTCATCAGCGGCCTTCGTCGTCTTGGTAGCCTTGGGTTTCTTGGCCACAGCTTTCTTCTTCTTGTCACCCGCACTTGCAGCCTTCTTCTTCTCTATTTTCAAAGGAGGCTGAAACTGAGAAAAATCGTAAATTAATGCAATAGGGAGGGAAGGGGGGTGGACCCCTCCCGTTCTTTACTAAAGTATTGTTTACTATTGTATTACTTTTCAACATCCTACATGAGTATGCTACTTACATGATTTTTCTTCTGCTTGTGGTCCTCTGGTGGTTGTTTTGGTTGTGTTATGTTGCTGTAATGAAAGAGAACATATTTTGAGTTGAAAATTACCCCTTTTTCATCTCAAAAACAAGCAAAATACGCACCTCCAATTTAAGCGTCTTGCTTTGTTTGCTCGCTGAATAGCAATGCAAAGGTAATGTGATTGCATTAGCAATATAGACAGTTTCATTCGCAGCCAAAGGTAACTGCGATCGAAAAAAAAAAATTCCTTCTTCAAAAAAATATTTTCTCTCGCGGTTTTCAGCGCAGGATTTGCGTTTTTTTTTTTGCTGAAAATATATTTAAAAAAGTTTAGAAAAATATTTTAGAACACTAAAACAATTTGAATTCTAACAAATTATCAATGTTGTGGAATTCCAAGCAAGGATTGTTCAATATTTTATTAATCTGATTAAAGAACATTTATCCGAATTCGAAACGCATTATCTATGTTTCAGTAACAATTTTCTACGAATTGCTCTGATTTGGAAATGATCGCTTGACTGTGTTAGCGAGACAGAGTTTAGTATAACAAATACAGTATTTCCTACATGTTACTGTAGATGCCTTTGTTTCCCCAAACATACATTTTATGAGATTTTTCATCGATAAATTCCCAATTATTTAAGAAAAACTATTCTTTTATTTGATACGGGAAGGATCGTTCCTGCACGTACTCGATGATTGCGTCGCGAAAAAGCGGTTTTCGATGGTCCAACGAGTCGGTAGACCACTCAAGTGATATTATTTCGATACATTACTACTGATAGTAGATAATTTGTCCCATTACGAAACTGGGGACCGTTTGGAAGGTAATTTTTTATCAAATAAAAGACGAACCAACATGCAAGAATCGACGATTTCAGTGGTTCTCGGTTCATTTAAAGCATCAAAGCTACTCGATAGGAGTATGTTGTGTGCATGCATAGATAGCGTAGGATGTAAGCTAAATGTTTCCAACGAAAAAAGTAGATTTTAGTTGAGCGAAAATAAGAAGTTATTGGATAAAAGGTAAAAGTGCAACTTTACTGCTGTCCTACCGCAGCGCCACAAAATTGAACGTTATGGCGGGAGCGGCTCTGATTCGAGAGTTGCAATACTAGCGACCAGGTGACGTCGAGTCGAACCGAGTAAAATTCGCGAATTCGTAAAGGCAACATCGAGAACGATAGTGTGCGTCTGAGCAAGCAAGCATAAACAACCTCCTCCAACTCAAAACGCAGCATCGGTAGACGATCAGAGAAGGCATAGACGAGTATCGAGTTCGTGAAAGCGATGGCAGATAACGTAGCAACGGTAGTAGCTCCTGCTGCAGTTCCAGCCGCCGTGGCTAAGACGCCCAAGAAGGCCAAGGCTGCCGCATCGAGAGTGAAGAAGCCGAAGAAGGTAGCGACGCACCCGCCAGTGCACACCATGATCCTTGCTGCGATCAAGGCACTGAAGGAACGCAACGGATCGTCGCTGCAGGCGATCAAGAAGTATCTGGCGGCGAACTACACGGCCGATGTGGCCAAGCTGACTCCATTCATCAAGCGATCGCTAAAGACGGGCGTGACCAACGGTAAGCTGGTGCAGACGAAAGGCACCGGTGCCACGGGTTCGTTCAAGCTATCGGCCGAGGCCAAGAAGCCTGTGATAGAGAAGAAGAAGGCTGCAAGTGCGGGTGACAAGAAGAAGAAAGCTGTGGCCAAGAAACCCAAGGCTACCAAGACGACGAAGGCCGCTGATGAGAAGAAGAAGGTTGTAAAGAAGGCCGAAGGAGCAGCCAAGAAACCCAAGGCCGCAACTGGAGCCACGAAGAAAACGAATGCTGCTGCAGGAGTCAAGAGCGTGGCAAAGAAGACGGCCACTAAGAAGCCCGCAACGCCGAAACAGAAGCCAACGAAGCCATCGAAGAAGACGGGAGCCACCAAGCCCAAGACTCCGAAACCGAAGAAGGCCACGGCTAGTGCGGCGAAGAAAGCTGCCGCTCCCAAGAAGGCTGCTGCCGCCAAGAAGTAAATCGTCGAACTCGTTGTGATGCAGCAGTGCCAGCAGACGAATTGAGAGTTTTCCACAAACCCTTACAACCCTTACAGTTCTTTTCAGGGCTACAGAATGTGTCGAAGAAAGAGCATTTCCATGATTTCGAAAATCGCCGAAACACCCGAGGAAGCCCTTGAGAATGAAAACGGATTTAAAACGATCTTATTTACAGGTTACTATTATCATCCGCTAGTATATTAGTTAAGGAATAGGCCAGGTTATGCTGCCTGTACCAACAAGATGATGAGATGGAATGGATCGAACGAGAATCTCCGATCGTTGCACCCAGCAAGACTCCACGATCTGTCACTGTGCATCGGTACGAAACGCATGCAACAATTAATAAGTGCCACTCTACCGTAATAAGTAAATTGATACACAATAATAATGCTTTATTTTGTATCATATTTATTCAGTAAGTAAGCAAAGTCATATTGAACAGAGAATGAGATTGCAATTATTTTTTTTATTTATAATACAAGGCCATAACGATTCATTTCAGCTAATAGTACCGAGTGGAATAATGACGAAATCCTTCATAATTTGGTTTTTGAATCAATCGTCGCTTAAATGGATTTTGGTTCGGAGCTTTAAACGACACCATACAGTTCTCTCCATCGACCGGCACTATCTGCGGTGCATCTCCACCGCCACGAATTTTATGGTGGTTTTGCTGCAGCCATGCTACCTGAATCTCCTGTGCAGTTCCTGTTTTAATCAGTCGTTCGTGAATGTTTATCAGCCTGCGTACCCTTCCCGGTCCAGATTCAGCAATAGCAGGTGGTGTAGCATGTTGGGTAGAGGGTAGAGGTACTGTTTTTATAACTTCAGAATCGATGGTTACCAGCGGCGATGGCGATCGACGGGACATTTGTACATCCTGTGCTATCTTTGCAAAACTCAGCACATCCCTCGTCTCCTCGTACTGATCCCCTTGTGGGCTGACACAGACGATCATGTCCACGTTAGCGTCGCCCTCAAAGTGGTTTATAAACGGCAATGACAACGTGCTCTCTCTGTACGGTATTATCTCTCGAGTGGACGATTGCTGATTTTTACGCATTGTCGACAGGCATTTGCGTAGCGTCCTTAGGCTGTTATTAATGTTACCCGCCTCTCGCAACCGCTTGCCGGTGTTTTCAGTCCATTTGCTCCGCTCACTCCCTGCCAGATCCACCAGCGTAAGCTGGCTTTCGATGGTTTTACCGGATCCCTTCCCATCCTGCTGCACCAAACGAATGGTGAGCGCCATATGGGAGCGGCTCGAATTAGCATTGAGTTTTGTTGATCCCATTTGTCTAGTCTTTTGGCCGGTTCGGAACAATTTCATCGCATCTTGCACGGAATTCACAGGCACCTCTGTGACGCCCTGCACGTACATTTGGTGCCTGGAATTCTCGCGAATCTTTTTGCTTTGTCGTGCTCTTAAAAAACAACACAAACAAAGGAAAAACGTTAATAAAAACTCGAATCCTCAGATGATATGATTTTGGACACTTACTTAAGTAAGTGTCCAAAATCATATCATCTGAGGATTTGAATTTTTATTGACGCTTTTCCTTTGTTTGTGTTGTTAAAAAACAACACAAAAACGTCAATAAAAATTCGAATCCTCAGATGATATGATTTTGGACACTTACTTAAGTAAGTGTCCAAAATCATATCATCTGAGGATTCGAGTTTTTATTGACGTTTTTCCTTTGTTTGTGTTGTTTTTTAAGAGCACGACAAAGCAAAAAGATTCGCGAGAATTCCAGGCACCAAATGTACGTGCAGGGCGTCACAGAGGTGCCTGTGAATTCCGTGCAAGATGCGATGAAATTGTTCCGAACCGGCCAAAAGACTAGACAAATGGGATCAACAAAACTCAATGCTAATTCGAGCCGCTCCCATATGGCGCTCACCATTCGTTTGGTGCAGCAGGATGGGAAGGGATCCGGGTAAACCAGCCTTCTTGGGAGCGGCAGCTTTCTTCGCCGCACTAGCCGTGGCCTTCTTCGGTTTCGGAGTGTTGGGCTTGGGCTCCCGTCTTCTTCGATGGCTTCGTTGGCTTCTGTTTCGGCGTTGCGGGCTTCTTAGTGGCCGTCTTCTTTGCCACGCTCTTGACTCCTGCAGCAGCCTTCGGTTTCTTCGTGGCTCCAGTTGCGGCCTTGGGTTTCTTGGCTGCTCCTTCGGCCTTCTTTACAACCTTCTTCTTCTCATCAGCGGCCTTCGTCGTCTTGGTAGCCTTGGGTTTCTTGGCCACAGCTTTCTTCTTCTTGTCACCCGCACTTGCAGCCTTCTTCTTCTCTATTTTCAAAGGAGGCTGAAACTGAGAAAAATCGTAAATTAATGCAATAGGGAGGGAAGGGGGGTGGACCCCTCCCGTTCTTTACTAAAGTATTGTTTACTATTGTATTACTTTTCAACATCCTACATGAGTATGCTACTTACATGATTTTTCTTCTGCTTGTGGTCCTCTGGTGGTTGTTTTGGTTGTGTTATGTTGCTGTAATGAAAGAGAATATATTTTGAGTTGAAAATTACCCCTTTTTCATCTCAAAAACAAGCAAAATACGCACCTCCAATTTAAGCGTCTTGCTTTGTTTGCTCGCTGAATAGCAATGCAAAGGTAATGTGATTGCATTAGCAATATACAGTTTCATTCGCAGCCAAAGGTAACTGCGATCGAAAAAAAAATTCCTTCTTCAAAAAAATATTTTCTCTCGCGGTTTTCAGCGCAGGATTTGCGTTTTTTTTTTTTGCTGAAAATATATTTAAAAAAGTTTAGAAAAATATTTTAGAACACTAAAACAATTTGAATTCTAACAAATTATCAATGTTGTGGAATTCCAAGCAAGGATTGTTCAATATTTTATTAATCTGATTAAAGAACATTTATCCGAATTCGAAACGCATTATCTATGTTTCAGTAACAATTTTCTACGAATTGCTCTGATTTGGAAATGATCGCTTGACTGTGTTAGCGAGACAGAGTTTAGTATAACAAATACAGTATTTCCTACATGTTACTGTAGATGCCTTTGTTTCCCCAAACATACATTTTATGAGATTTTTCATCGATAAATTCCCAATTATTTAAGAAAAACTATTCTTTTATTTGATACGGGAAGGATCGTTCCTGCACGTACTCGATGATTGCGTCGCGAAAAAGCGGTTTTCGATGGTCCAACGAGTCGGTAGACCACTCAAGTGATATTATTTCGATACATTACTACTGATAGTAGATAATTTGTCCCATTACGAAACTGGGGACCGTTTGGAAGGTAATTTTTTATCAAATAAAAGACGAACCAACATGCAAGAATCGACGATTTCAGTGGTTCTCGGTTCATTTAAAGCATCAAAGCTACTCGATAGGAGTATGTTGTGTGCATGCATAGATAGCGTAGGATGTAAGCTAAATGTTTCCAACGAAAAAAGTAGATTTTAGTTGAGCGAAAATAAGAAGTTATTGGATAAAAGGTAAAAGTGCAACTTTACTGCTGTCCTACCGCAGCGCCACAAAATTGAACGTTATGGCGGGAGCGGCTCTGATTCGAGAGTTGCAATACTAGCGACCAGGTGACGTCGAGTCGAACCGAGTAAAATTCGCGAATTCGTAAAGGCAACATCGAGAACGATAGTGTGCGTCTGAGCAAGCAAGCATAAACAACCTCCTCCAACTCAAAACGCAGCATCGGTAGACGATCAGAGAAGGCATAGACGAGTATCGAGTTCGTGAAAGCGATGGCAGATAACGTAGCAACGGTAGTAGCTCCTGCTGCAGTTCCAGCCGCCGTGGCTAAGACGCCCAAGAAGGCCAAGGCTGCCGCATCGAGAGTGAAGAAGCCGAAGAAGGTAGCGACGCACCCGCCAGTGCACACCATGATCCTTGCTGCGATCAAGGCACTGAAGGAACGCAACGGATCGTCGCTGCAGGCGATCAAGAAGTATCTGGCGGCGAACTACACGGCCGATGTGGCCAAGCTGACTCCATTCATCAAGCGATCGCTAAAGACGGGCGTGACCAACGGTAAGCTGGTGCAGACGAAAGGCACCGGTGCCACGGGTTCGTTCAAGCTATCGGCCGAGGCCAAGAAGCCTGTGATAGAGAAGAAGAAGGCTGCAAGTGCGGGTGACAAGAAGAAGAAAGCTGTGGCCAAGAAACCCAAGGCTACCAAGACGACGAAGGCCGCTGATGAGAAGAAGAAGGTTGTAAAGAAGGCCGAAGGAGCAGCCAAGAAACCCAAGGCCGCAACTGGAGCCACGAAGAAAACGAATGCTGCTGCAGGAGTCAAGAGCGTGGCAAAGAAGACGGCCACTAAGAAGCCCGCAACGCCGAAACAGAAGCCAACGAAGCCATCGAAGAAGACGGGAGCCACCAAGCCCAAGACTCCGAAACCGAAGAAGGCCACGGCTAGTGCGGCGAAGAAAGCTGCCGCTCCCAAGAAGGCTGCTGCCGCCAAGAAGTAAATCGTCGAACTCGTTGTGATGCAGCAGTGCCAGCAGACGAATTGAGAGTTTTCCACAAACCCTTACAACCCTTACAGTTCTTTTCAGGGCTACAGAATGTGTCGAAGAAAGAGCATTTCCATGATTTCGAAAATCGCCGAAACACCCGAGGAAGCCCTTGAGAATGAAAACGGATTTAAAACGATCTTATTTACAGGTTACTATTATCATCCGCTAGTATATTAGTTAAGGAATAGGCCAGGTTATGCTGCCTGTACCAACAAGATGATGAGATGGAATGGATCGAACGAGAATCTCCGATCGTTGCACCCAGCAAGACTCCACGATCTGTCACTGTGCATCGGTACGAAACGCATGCAACAATTAATAAGTGCCACTCTACCGTAATAAGTAAATTGATACACAATAATAATGCTTTATTTTGTATCATATTTATTCAGTAAGTAAGCAAAGTCATATTGAACAGAGAATGAGATTGCAATTATTTTTTTTATTTATAATACAAGGCCATAACGATTCATTTCAGCTAATAGTACCGAGTGGAATAATGACGAAATCCTTCATAATTTGGTTTTTGAATCAATCGTCGCTTAAATGGATTTTGGTTCGGAGCTTTAAACGACACCATACAGTTCTCTCCATCGACCGGCACTATCTGCGGTGCATCTCCACCGCCACGAATTTTATGGCGGTTTTGCTGCAGCCATGCTACCTGAATCTCCTGTGCAGTTCCTGTTTTAATCAGTCGTTCGTGAATGTTTATCAGCCTGCGTACCCTTCCCGGTCCAGATTCAGCAATAGCAGGTGGTGTAGCATGTTGGGTAGAGGGTAGAGGTACTGTTTTTATAACTTCAGAATCGATGGTTACCAGCGGCGATGGCGATCGACGGGACATTTGTACATCCTGTGCTATCTTTGCAAAACTCAGCACATCCCTCGTCTCCTCGTACTGATCCCCTTGTGGGCTGACACAGACGATCATGTCCACGTTAGCGTCGCCCTCAAAGTGGTTTATAAACGGCAATGACAACGTGCTCTCTCTGTACGGTATTATCTCTCGAGTGGACGATTGCTGATTTTTACGCATTGTCGACAGGCATTTGCGTAGCGTCCTTAGGCTGTTATTAATGTTACCCGCCTCTCGCAACCGCTTGCCGGTGTTTTCAGTCCATTTGCTCCGCTCACTCCCTGCCAGATCCACCAGCGTAAGCTGGCTTTCGATGGTTTTACCGGATCCCTTCCCATCCTGCTGCACCAAACGAATGGTGAGCGCCATATGGGAGCGGCTCGAATTAGCATTGAGTTTTGTTGATCCCATTTGTCTAGTCTTTTGGCCGGTTCGGAACAATTTCATCGCATCTTGCACGGAATTCACAGGCACCTCTGTGACGCCCTGCACGTACATTTGGTGCCTGGAATTCTCGCGAATCTTTTTGCTTTGTCGTGCTCTTAAAAAACAACACAAACAAAGGAAAAACGTCAATAAAAACTCGAATCCTCAGATGATATGATTTTGGACACTTACTTAAGTAAGTGTCCAAAATCATATCATCTGAGGATTTGAATTTTTATTGACGCTTTTCCTTTGTTTGTGTTGTTAAAAAACAACACAAAAACGTCAATAAAAATTCGAATCCTCAGATGATATGATTTTGGACACTTACTTAAGTAAGTGTCCAAAATCATATCATCTGAGGATTCGAGTTTTTATTGACGTTTTTCCTTTGTTTGTGTTGTTTTTTAAGAGCACGACAAAGCAAAAAGATTCGCGAGAATTCCAGGCACCAAATGTACGTGCAGGGCGTCACAGAGGTGCCTGTGAATTCCGTGCAAGATGCGATGAAATTGTTCCGAACCGGCCAAAAGACTAGACAAATGGGATCAACAAAACTCAATGCTAATTCGAGCCGCTCCCATATGGCGCTCACCATTCGTTTGGTGCAGCAGGATGGGAAGGGATCCGGGTAAACCAGCCTTCTTGGGAGCGGCAGCTTTCTTCGCCGCACTAGCCGTGGCCTTCTTCGGTTTCGGAGTGTTGGGCTTGGGCTCCCGTCTTCTTCGATGGCTTCGTTGGCTTCTGTTTCGGCGTTGCGGGCTTCTTAGTGGCCGTCTTCTTTGCCACGCTCTTGACTCCTGCAGCAGCCTTCGGTTTCTTCGTGGCTCCAGTTGCGGCCTTGGGTTTCTTGGCTGCTCCTTCGGCCTTCTTTACAACCTTCTTCTTCTCATCAGCGGCCTTCGTCGTCTTGGTAGCCTTGGGTTTCTTGGCCACAGCTTTCTTCTTCTTGTCACCCGCACTTGCAGCCTTCTTCTTCTCTATTTTCAAAGGAGGCTGAAACTGAGAAAAATCGTAAATTAATGCAATAGGGAGGGAAGGGGGGTGGACCCCTCCCGTTCTTTACTAAAGTATTGTTTACTATTGTATTACTTTTCAACATCCTACATGAGTATGCTACTTACATGATTTTTCTTCTGCTTGTGGTCCTCTGGTGGTTGTTTTGGTTGTGTTATGTTGCTGTAATGAAAGAGAATATATTTTGAGTTGAAAATTACCCCTTTTTCATCTCAAAAACAAGCAAAATACGCACCTCCAATTTAAGCGTCTTGCTTTGTTTGCTCGCTGAATAGCAATGCAAAGGTAATGTGATTGCATTAGCAATATACAGTTTCATTCGCAGCCAAAGGTAACTGCGATCGAAAAAAAAAATTCCTTCTTCAAAAAAATATTTTCTCTCGCGGTTTTCAGCGCAGGATTTGCGTTTTTTTTTTTGCTGAAAATATATTTAAAAAAGTTTAGAAAAATATTTTAGAACACTAAAACAATTTGAATTCTAACAAATTATCAATGTTGTGGAATTCCAAGCAAGGATTGTTCAATATTTTATTAATCTGATTAAAGAACATTTATCCGAATTCGAAACGCATTATCTATGTTTCAGTAACAATTTTCTACGAATTGCTCTGATTTGGAAATGATCGCTTGACTGTGTTAGCGAGACAGAGTTTAGTATAACAAATACAGTATTTC
Organism: Anopheles aquasalis; assembly: GCF_943734665.1. NCBI lineage: Eukaryota > Metazoa > Arthropoda > Insecta > Diptera > Culicidae > Anopheles > Anopheles aquasalis. The sequence goes on from NC_064877.1 coordinate 47,592,200, forward strand.
CTACATGTTACTGTAGATGCCTTTGTTTCCCCAAACATACATTTTATGAGATTTTTCATCGATAAATTCCCAATTATTTAAGAAAAACTATTCTTTTATTTGATACGGGAAGGATCGTTCCTGCACGTACTCGATGATTGCGTCGCGAAAAACCGGTTTTCGATGGTCCAACGAGTCGGTAGACCACTCAAGTGATATTATTTCGATACATTACTACTGATAGTAGATAATTTGTCCCATTACGAAACTGAGGAGCGTTTGGAAGGTAATTTTTTATCAAATAAAAGACGAACCAACATGCAAGAATCGACGATTTCAGTGGTTCTCGGTTCATTTAAAGCATCAAAGCTACTCGATAGGAGTATGTTGTGTGCATGCATAGATAGCGTAGGATGTAAGCTAAATGTTTCCAACGAAAAAAGTAGATTTTAGTTGAGCGAAAATAAGAAGTTATTGAATAAAAGGTAAAAGTGCAACTTTACTGCTGTCCTACCGCAGCGCCACAAAATTGAACGTTATGGCGGGAGCGGCTCTGATTCGAGAGTTGCAATACTAGCGACCAGGTGACGTCGAGCCGAACCGAGTAAAATTCGCGAATTCGTAGAGGCAACATCGAGAACGATAGTGTGCGTCTGAGCAAGCAAGCATAAACAACCTCCTCCAACTCAAAACGCAGCATCGGTAGACGATCAGAGAAGGCATAGACGAGTATCGAGTTCGTGAAAGCGATGGCAGATAACGTAGCAACGGTAGTAGCTCCTGCTGCAGTTCCAGCCGCCGTGGCTAAGACGCCCAAGAAGGCCAAGGCTGCCGCATCGAGAGTGAAGAAGCCGAAGAAGGTAGCGACGCACCCGCCAGTGCACACCATGATCCTTGCTGCGATCAAGGCACTGAAGGAACGCAACGGATCGTCGCTACAGGCGATCAAGAAGTATCTGGCGGCGAACTACACGGCAGATGTGGCCAAGCTGACTCCATTCATCAAGCGATCGCTAAAGACGGGCGTGACCAACGGTAAGCTGGTGCAGACGAAAGGCACCGGTGCCACGGGTTCGTTCAAGCTATCGGCCGAGGCCAAGAAGCCTGTGATAGAGAAGAAGAAGGCTGCAAGTGCGGGTGACAAGAAGAAGAAAGCTGTGGCCAAGAAACCCAAGGCTACCAAGACGACGAAGGCCGCTGATGAGAAGAAGAAGGTTGTAAAGAAGGCCGAAGGAGCAGCCAAGAAACCCAAGGCCGCAACTGGAGCCACGAAGAAAACGAATGCTGCTGCAGGAGTCAAGAGCGTGGCAAAGAAGACGGCCACTAAGAAGCCCGCAACGCCGAAACAGAAGCCAACGAAGCCATCGAAGAAGACGGGAGCCACCAAGCCCAAGACTCCGAAACCGAAGAAGGCCACGGCTAGTGCGGCGAAGAAAGCTGCCGCTCCCAAGAAGGCTGCTGCCGCCAAGAAGTAAATCGTCGAACTCGTTGTGATGCAGCAGTGCCAGCAGACGAATTGAGAGTTTTCCACAAACCCTTACAACCCTTACAGTTCTTTTCAGGGCTACAGAATGTGTCGAAGAAAGAGCATTTCCATGATTTCGAAAATCGCCGAAACACCCGAGGAAGCCCTTGAGAATGAAAACGGATTTAAAACGATCTTATTTACAGGTTACTATTATCATCCGCTAGTATATTAGTTAAGGAATAGGCCAGGTTATGCTGCCTGTACCAACAAGATGATGAGATGGAATGGATCGAACGAGAATCTCCGATCGTTGCACCCAGCAAGACTCCACGATCTGTCACTGTGCATCGGTACGAAACGCATGCAACAATTAATAAGTGCCACTCTACCGTAATAAGTAAATTGATACACAATAATAATGCTTTATTTTGTATCATATTTATTCAGTAAGTAAGCAAAGTCATATTGAACAGAGAATGAGATTGCAATTATTTTTTTTATTTATAATACAAGGCCATAACGATTCATTTCAGCTAATAGTACCGAGTGGAATAATGACGAAATCCTTCATAATTTGGTTTTTGAATCAATCGTCGCTTAAATGGATTTTGGTTCGGAGCTTTAAACGACACCATACAGTTCTCTCCATCGACCGGCACTATCTGCGGTGCATCTCCACCGCCACGAATTTTATGGCGGTTTTGCTGCAGCCATGCTACCTGAATCTCCTGTGCAGTTCCTGTTTTAATCAGTCGTTCGTGAATGTTTATCAGCCTGCGTACCCTTCCCGGTCCAGATTCAGCAATAGCAGGTGGTGTAGCATGTTGGGTAGAGGGTAGAGGTACTGTTTTTATAACTTCAGAATCGATGGTTACCAGCGGCGATGGCGATCGACGGGACATTTGTACATCCTGTGCTATCTTTGCAAAACTCAGCACATCCCTCGTCTCCTCGTACTGATCCCCTTGTGGGCTGACACAGACGATCATGTCCACGTTAGCGTCGCCCTCAAAGTGGTTTATAAACGGCAATGACAACGTGCTCTCTCTGTACGGTATTATCTCTCGAGTGGACGATTGCTGATTTTTACGCATTGTCGACAGGCATTTGCGTAGCGTCCTTAGGCTGTTATTAATGTTACCCGCCTCTCGCAACCGCTTGCCGGTGTTTTCAGTCCGTTTGCTCCGCTCACTCCCTGCCAGATCCACCAGCGTAAGCTGGCTTTCGATGGTTTTACCGGATCCCTTCCCATCCTGCTGCACCAAACGAATGGTGAGCGCCATATGGGAGCGGCTCGAATTAGCATTGAGTTTTGTTGATCCCATTTGTCTAGTCTTTTGGCCGGTTCGGAACAATTTCATCGCATCTTGCACGGAATTCACAGGCACCTCTGTGACGCCCTGCACGTACATTTGGTGCCTGGAATTCTCGCGAATCTTTTTGCTTTGTCGTGCTCTTAAAAAACAACACAAACAAAGGAAAAACGTTAATAAAAACTCGAATCCTCAGATGATATGATTTTGGACACTTACTTAAGTAAGTGTCCAAAATCATATCATCTGAGGATTCGAATTTTTATTGACGCTTTTCCTTTGTTTGTGTTGTTAAAAAACAACACAAAAACGTCAATAAAAATTCGAATCCTCAGATGATATGATTTTGGACACTTACTTAAGTAAGTGTCCAAAATCATATCATCTGAGGATTCGAGTTTTTATTGACGTTTTTCCTTTGTTTGTGTTGTTTTTTAAGAGCACGACAAAGCAAAAAGATTCGCGAGAATTCCAGGCACCAAATGTACGTGCAGGGCGTCACAGAGGTGCCTGTGAATTCCGTGCAAGATGCAATGAAATTGTTCCGAACCGGCCAAAAGACTAGACAAATGGGATCAACAAAACTCAATGCTAATTCGAGCCGCTCCCATATGGCGCTCACCATTCGTTTGGTGCAGCAGGATGGGAAGGGATCCGGTAAAACCATCGAAGGATGCAGCAGGATGGGAAGGGATCCGGGTAAACCAGCCTTCTTGGGAGCGGCAGCTTTCTTCGCCGCACCAGCCGTGGCCTTCTTCGGTTTCGGAGTGTTGGGCTTGGGCTCCCGTCTTCTTCGATGGCTTCGTTGGCTTCTGTTTCGGCGTTGCGGGCTTCTTAGTGGCCGTCTTCTTTGCCACGCTCTTGACTCCTGCAGCAGCCTTCGGTTTCTTCGTGGCTCCAGTTGCGGCCTTGGGTTTCTTGGCTGCTCCTTCGGCCTTCTTTACAACCTTCTTCTTCTCATCAGCGGCCTTCGTCGTCTTGGTAGCCTTGGGTTTCTTGGCCACAGCTTTCTTCTTCTTGTCACCCGCACTTGCAGCCTTCTTCTTCTCTATTTTCAAAGGAGGCTGAAACTGAGAAAAATCGTAAATTAATGCAATAGGGAGGGAAGGGGGGTGGACCCCTCCCGTTCTTTACTAAAGTATTGTTTACTATTGTATTACTTTTCAACATCCTACATGAGTATGCTACTTACATGATTTTTCTTCTGCTTGTGGTCCTCTGGTGGTTGTTTTGGTTGTGTTATGTTGCTGTAATGAAAGAGAACATATTTTGAGTTGAAAATTACCCCTTTTTCATCTCAAAAACAAGCAAAATACGCACCTCCAATTTAAGCGTCTTGCTTTGTTTGCTCGCTGAATAGCAATGCAAAGGTAATGTGATTGCATTAGCAATATAGACAGTTTCATTCGCAGCCAAAGGTAACTGCGATCGAAAAAAAAAAATTCCTTCTTCAAAAACATATTTTCTCTCGCGGTTTTCAGCGCAGGATTTGCGTTTTTTTTTTTTGCTGAAAATATATTTAAAAAAGTTTAGAAAAATATTTTAGAACACTAAAACAATTTGAATTCTAACAAATTATCAATGTTGTGGAATTCCAAGCAAGGATTGTTCAATATTTTATTAATCTGATTAAAGAACATTTATCCGAATTCGAAACGCATTATCTATGTTTCAGTAACAATTTTCTACGAATTGCTCTGATTTGGAAATGATCGCTTGACTGTGTTAGCGAGACAGAGTTTAGTATAACAAATACAGTATTTCCTACATGTTACTGTAGATGCCTTTGTTTCCCCAAACATACATTTTATGAGATTTTTCATCGATAAATTCCCAATTATTTAAGAAAAACTATTCTTTTATTTGATACGGGAAGGATCGTTCCTGCACGTACTCGATGATTGCGTCGCGAAAAAGCGGTTTTCGATGGTCCAACGAGTCGGTAGACCACTCAAGTGATATTATTTCGATACATTACTACTGATAGTAGATAATTTGTCCCATTACGAAACTGGGGACCGTTTGGAAGGTAATTTTTTATCAAATAAAAGACGAACCAACATGCAAGAATCGACGATTTCAGTGGTTCTCGGTTCATTTAAAGCATCAAAGCTACTCGATAGGAGTATGTTGTGTGCATGCATAGATAGCGTAGGATGTAAGCTAAATGTTTCCAACGAAAAAAGTAGATTTTAGTTGAGCGAAAATAAGAAGTTATTGGATAAAAGGTAAAAGTGCAACTTTACTGCTGTCCTACCGCAGCGCCACAAAATTGAACGTTATGGCGGGAGCGGCTCTGATTCGAGAGTTGCAATACTAGCGACCAGGTGACGTCGAGTCGAACCGAGTAAAATTCGCGAATTCGTAAAGGCAACATCGAGAACGATAGTGTGCGTCTGAGCAAGCAAGCATAAACAACCTCCTCCAACTCAAAACGCAGCATCGGTAGACGATCAGAGAAGGCATAGACGAGTATCGAGTTCGTGAAAGCGATGGCAGATAACGTAGCAACGGTAGTAGCTCCTGCTGCAGTTCCAGCCGCCGTGGCTAAGACGCCCAAGAAGGCCAAGGCTGCCGCATCGAGAGTGAAGAAGCCGAAGAAGGTAGCGACGCACCCGCCAGTGCACACCATGATCCTTGCTGCGATCAAGGCACTGAAGGAACGCAACGGATCGTCGCTGCAGGCGATCAAGAAGTATCTGGCGGCGAACTACACGGCCGATGTGGCCAAGCTGACTCCATTCATCAAGCGATCGCTAAAGACGGGCGTGACCAACGGTAAGCTGGTGCAGACGAAAGGCACCGGTGCCACGGGTTCGTTCAAGCTATCGGCCGAGGCCAAGAAGCCTGTGATAGAGAAGAAGAAGGCTGCAAGTGCGGGTGACAAGAAGAAGAAAGCTGTGGCCAAGAAACCCAAGGCTACCAAGACGACGAAGGCCGCTGATGAGAAGAAGAAGGTTGTAAAGAAGGCCGAAGGAGCAGCCAAGAAACCCAAGGCCGCAACTGGAGCCACGAAGAAAACGAATGCTGCTGCAGGAGTCAAGAGCGTGGCAAAGAAGACGGCCACTAAGAAGCCCGCAACGCCGAAACAGAAGCCAACGAAGCCATCGAAGAAGACGGGAGCCACCAAGCCCAAGACTCCGAAACCGAAGAAGGCCACGGCTAGTGCGGCGAAGAAAGCTGCCGCTCCCAAGAAGGCTGCTGCCGCCAAGAAGTAAATCGTCGAACTCGTTGTGATGCAGCAGTGCCAGCAGACGAATTGAGAGTTTTCCACAAACCCTTACAACCCTTACAGTTCTTTTCAGGGCTACAGAATGTGTCGAAGAAAGAGCATTTCCATGATTTCGAAAATCGCCGAAACACCCGAGGAAGCCCTTGAGAATGAAAACGGATTTAAAACGATCTTATTTACAGGTTACTATTATCATCCGCTAGTATATTAGTTAAGGAATAGGCCAGGTTATGCTGCCTGTACCAACAAGATGATGAGATGGAATGGATCGAACGAGAATCTCCGATCGTTGCACCCAGCAAGACTCCACGATCTGTCACTGTGCATCGGTACGAAACGCATGCAACAATTAATAAGTGCCACTCTACCGTAATAAGTAAATTGATACACAATAATAATGCTTTATTTTGTATCATATTTATTCAGTAAGTAAGCAAAGTCATATTGAACAGAGAATGAGATTGCAATTATTTTTTTTATTTATAATACAAGGCCATAACGATTCATTTCAGCTAATAGTACCGAGTGGAATAATGACGAAATCCTTCATAATTTGGTTTTTGAATCAATCGTCGCTTAAATGGATTTTGGTTCGGAGCTTTAAACGACACCATACAGTTCTCTCCATCGACCGGCACTATCTGCGGTGCATCTCCACCGCCACGAATTTTATGGCGGTTTTGCTGCAGCCATGCTACCTGAATCTCCTGTGCAGTTCCTGTTTTAATCAGTCGTTCGTGAATGTTTATCAGCCTGCGTACCCTTCCCGGTCCAGATTCAGCAATAGCAGGTGGTGTAGCATGTTGGGTAGAGGGTAGAGGTACTGTTTTTATAACTTCAGAATCGATGGTTACCAGCGGCGATGGCGATCGACGGGACATTTGTACATCCTGTGCTATCTTTGCAAAACTCAGCACATCCCTCGTCTCCTCGTACTGATCCCCTTGTGGGCTGACACAGACGATCATGTCCACGTTAGCGTCGCCCTCAAAGTGGTTTATAAACGGCAATGACAACGTGCTCTCTCTGTACGGTATTATCTCTCGAGTGGACGATTGCTGATTTTTACGCATTGTCGACAGGCATTTGCGTAGCGTCCTTAGGCTGTTATTAATGTTACCCGCCTCTCGCAACCGCTTGCCGGTGTTTTCAGTCCGTTTGCTCCGCTCACTCCCTGCCAGATCCACCAGCGTAAGCTGGCTTTCGATGGTTTTACCGGATCCCTTCCCATCCTGCTGCACCAAACGAATGGTGAGCGCCATATGGGAGCGGCTCGAATTAGCATTGAGTTTTGTTGATCCCATTTGTCTAGTCTTTTGGCCGGTTCGGAACAATTTCATCGCATCTTGCACGGAATTCACAGGCACCTCTGTGACGCCCTGCACGTACATTTGGTGCCTGGAATTCTCGCGAATCTTTTTGCTTTGTCGTGCTCTTAAAAAACAACACAAACAAAGGAAAAACGTTAATAAAAACTCGAATCCTCAGATGATATGATTTTGGACACTTACTTAAGTAAGTGTCCAAAATCATATCATCTGAGGATTCGAATTTTTATTGACGCTTTTCCTTTGTTTGTGTTGTTAAAAAACAACACAAAAACGTCAATAAAAATTCGAATCCTCAGATGATATGATTTTGGACACTTACTTAAGTAAGTGTCCAAAATCATATCATCTGAGGATTCGAGTTTTTATTGACGTTTTTCCTTTGTTTGTGTTGTTTTTTAAGAGCACGACAAAGCAAAAAGATTCGCGAGAATTCCAGGCACCAAATGTACGTGCAGGGCGTCACAGAGGTGCCTGTGAATTCCGTGCAAGATGCAATGAAATTGTTCCGAACCGGCCAAAAGACTAGACAAATGGGATCAACAAAACTCAATGCTAATTCGAGCCGCTCCCATATGGCGCTCACCATTCGTTTGGTGCAGCAGGATGGGAAGGGATCCGGTAAAACCATCGAAGGATGCAGCAGGATGGGAAGGGATCCGGGTAAACCAGCCTTCTTGGGAGCGGCAGCTTTCTTCGCCGCACCAGCCGTGGCCTTCTTCGGTTTCGGAGTGTTGGGCTTGGGCTCCCGTCTTCTTCGATGGCTTCGTTGGCTTCTGTTTCGGCGTTGCGGGCTTCTTAGTGGCCGTCTTCTTTGCCACGCTCTTGACTCCTGCAGCAGCCTTCGGTTTCTTCGTGGCTCCAGTTGCGGCCTTGGGTTTCTTGGCTGCTCCTTCGGCCTTCTTTACAACCTTCTTCTTCTCATCAGCGGCCTTCGTCGTCTTGGTAGCCTTGGGTTTCTTGGCCACAGCTTTCTTCTTCTTGTCACCCGCACTTGCAGCCTTCTTCTTCTCTATTTTCAAAGGAGGCTGAAACTGAGAAAAATCGTAAATTAATGCAATAGGGAGGGAAGGGGGGTGGACCCCTCCCGTTCTTTACTAAAGTATTGTTTACTATTGTATTACTTTTCAACATCCTACATGAGTATGCTACTTACATGATTTTTCTTCTGCTTGTGGTCCTCTGGTGGTTGTTTTGGTTGTGTTATGTTGCTGTAATGAAAGAGAACATATTTTGAGTTGAAAATTACCCCTTTTTCATCTCAAAAACAAGCAAAATACGCACCTCCAATTTAAGCGTCTTGCTTTGTTTGCTCGCTGAATAGCAATGCAAAGGTAATGTGATTGCATTAGCAATATACAGTTTCATTCGCAGCCAAAGGTAACTGCGATCGAAAAAAAAAATTCCTTCTTCAAAAAAATATTTTCTCTCGCGGTTTTCAGCGCAGGATTTGCGTTTTTTTTTTTGCTGAAAATATATTTAAAAAAGTTTAGAAAAATATTTTAGAACACTAAAACAATTTGAATTCTAACAAATTATCAATGTTGTGGAATTCCAAGCAAGGATTGTTCAATATTTTATTAATCTGATTAAAGAACATTTATCCGAATTCGAAACGCATTATCTATGTTTCAGTAACAATTTTCTACGAATTGCTCTGATTTGGAAATGATCGCTTGACTGTGTTAGCGAGACAGAGTTTAGTATAACAAATACAGTATTTCCTACATGTTACTGTAGATGCCTTTGTTTCCCCAAACATACATTTTATGAGATTTTTCATCGATAAATTCCCAATTATTTAAGAAAAACTATTCTTTTATTTGATACGGGAAGGATCGTTCCTGCACGTACTCGATGATTGCGTCGCGAAAAACCGGTTTTCGATGGTCCAACGAGTCGGTAGACCACTCAAGTGATATTATTTCGATACATTACTACTGATAGTAGATAATTTGTCCCATTACGAAACTGAGGAGCGTTTGGAAGGTAATTTTTTATCAAATAAAAGACGAACCAACATGCAAGAATCGACGATTTCAGTGGTTCTCGGTTCATTTAAAGCATCAAAGCTACTCGATAGGAGTATGTTGTGTGCATGCATAGATAGCGTAGGATGTAAGCTAAATGTTTCCAACGAAAAAAGTAGATTTTAGTTGAGCGAAAATAAGAAGTTATTGGATAAAAGGTAAAAGTGCAACTTTACTGCTGTCCTACCGCAGCGCCACAAAATTGAACGTTATGGCGGGAGCGGCTCTGATTCGAGAGTTGCAATACTAGCGACCAGGTGACGTCGAGTCGAACCGAGTAAAATTCGCGAATTCGTTAAGGCAACATCGAGAACGATAGTGTGCGTCTGAGCAAGCAAGCATAAACAACCTCCTCCAACTCAAAACGCAGCATCGGTAGACGATCAGAGAAGGCATAGACGAGTATCGAGTTCGTGAAAGCGATGGCAGATAACGTAGCAACGGTAGTAGCTCCTGCTGCAGTTCCAGCCGCCGTGGCTAAGACGCCCAAGAAGGCCAAGGCTGCCGCATCGAGAGTGAAGAAGCCGAAGAAGGTAGCGACGCACCCGCCAGTGCACACCATGATCCTTGCTGCGATCAAGGCACTGAAGGAACGCAACGGATCGTCGCTACAGGCGATCAAGAAGTATCTGGCGGCGAACTACACGGCAGATGTGGCCAAGCTGACTCCATTCATCAAGCGATCGCTAAAGACGGGCGTGACCAACGGTAAGCTGGTGCAGACGAAAGGCACCGGTGCCACGGGTTCGTTCAAGCTATCGGCCGAGGCCAAGAAGCCTGTGATAGAGAAGAAGAAGGCTGCAAGTGCGGGTGACAAGAAGAAGAAAGCTGTGGCCAAGAAACCCAAGGCTACCAAGACGACGAAGGCCGCTGATGAGAAGAAGAAGGTTGTAAAGAAGGCCGAAGGAGCAGCCAAGAAACCCAAGGCCGCAACTGGAGCCACGAAGAAAACGAATGCTGCTGCAGGAGTCAAGAGCGTGGCAAAGAAGACGGCCACTAAGAAGCCCGCAACGCCGAAACAGAAGCCAACGAAGCCATCGAAGAAGACGGGAGCCACCAAGCCCAAGACTCCGAAACCGAAGAAGGCCACGGCTAGTGCGGCGAAGAAAGCTGCCGCTCCCAAGAAGGCTGCTGCCGCCAAGAAGTAAATCGTCGAACTCGTTGTGATGCAGCAGTGCCAGCAGACGAATTGAGAGTTTTCCACAAACCCTTACAACCCTTACAGTTCTTTTCAGGGCTACAGAATGTGTCGAAGAAAGAGCATTTCCATGATTTCGAAAATCGCCGAAACACCCGAGGAAGCCCTTGAGAATGAAAACGGATTTAAAACGATCTTATTTACAGGTTACTATTATCATCCGCTAGTATATTAGTTAAGGAATAGGCCAGGTTATGCTGCCTGTACCAACAAGATGATGAGATGGAATGGATCGAACGAGAATCTCCGATCGTTGCACCCAGCAAGACTCCACGATCTGTCACTGTGCATCGGTACGAAACGCATGCAACAATTAATAAGTGCCACTCTACCGTAATAAGTAAATTGATACACAATAATAATGCTTTATTTTGTATCATATTTATTCAGTAAGTAAGCAAAGTCATATTGAACAGAGAATGAGATTGCAATTATTTTTTTTATTTATAATACAAGGCCATAACGATTCATTTCAGCTAATAGTACCGAGTGGAATAATGACGAAATCCTTCATAATTTGGTTTTTGAATCAATCGTCGCTTAAATGGATTTTGGTTCGGAGCTTTAAACGACACCATACAGTTCTCTCCATCGACCGGCACTATCTGCGGTGCATCTCCACCGCCACGAATTTTATGGCGGTTTTGCTGCAGCCATGCTACCTGAATCTCCTGTGCAGTTCCTGTTTTAATCAGTCGTTCGTGAATGTTTATCAGCCTGCGTACCCTTCCCGGTCCAGATTCAGCAATAGCAGGTGGTGTAGCATGTTGGGTAGAGGGTAGAGGTACTGTTTTTATAACTTCAGAATCGATGGTTACCAGCGGCGATGGCGATCGACGGGACATTTGTACATCCTGTGCTATCTTTGCAAAACTCAGCACATCCCTCGTCTCCTCGTACTGATCCCCTTGTGGGCTGACACAGACGATCATGTCCACGTTAGCGTCGCCCTCAAAGTGGTTTATAAACGGCAATGACAACGTGCTCTCTCTGTACGGTATTATCTCTCGAGTGGACGATTGCTGATTTTTACGCATTGTCGACAGGCATTTGCGTAGCGTCCTTAGGCTGTTATTAATGTTACCCGCCTCTCGCAACCGCTTGCCGGTGTTTTCAGTCCGTTTGCTCCGCTCACTCCCTGCCAGATCCACCAGCGTAAGCTGGCTTTCGATGGTTTTACCGGATTCCTTCCCATCCTGCTGCACCAAACGAATGGTGAGCGCCATATGGGAGCGGCTCGAATTAGCATTGAGTTTTGTTGATCCCATTTGTCTAGTCTTTTGGCCGGTTCGGAACAATTTCATCGCATCTTGCACGGAATTCACAGGCACCTCTGTGACGCCCTGCACGTACATTTGGTGCCTGGAATTCTCGCGAATCTTTTTGCTTTGTCGTGCTCTTAAAAAACAACACAAACAAAGGAAAAACGTTAATAAAAACTCGAATCCTCAGATGATATGATTTTGGACACTTACTTAAGTAAGTGTCCAAAATCATATCATCTGAGGATTCGAATTTTTATTGACGCTTTTCCTTTGTTTGTGTTGTTAAAAAACAACACAAAAACGTCAATAAAAATTCGAATCCTCAGATGATATGATTTTGGACACTTACTTAAGTAAGTGTCCAAAATCATATCATCTGAGGATTCGAGTTTTTATTGACGTTTTTCCTTTGTTTGTGTTGTTTTTTAAGAGCACGACAAAGCAAAAAGATTCGCGAGAATTCCAGGCACCAAATGTACGTGCAGGGCGTCACAGAGGTGCCTGTGAATTCCGTGCAAGATGCAATGAAATTGTTCCGAACCGGCCAAAAGACTAGACAAATGGGATCAACAAAACTCAATGCTAATTCGAGCCGCTCCCATATGGCGCTCACCATTCGTTTGGTGCAGCAGGATGGGAAGGGATCCGGTAAAACCATCGAAGGATGCAGCAGGATGGGAAGGGATCCGGGTAAACCAGCCTTCTTGGGAGCGGCAGCTTTCTTCGCCGCACCAGCCGTGGCCTTCTTCGGTTTCGGAGTGTTGGGCTTGGGCTCCCGTCTTCTTCGATGGCTTCGTTGGCTTCTGTTTCGGCGTTGCGGGCTTCTTAGTGGCCGTCTTCTTTGCCACGCTCTTGACTCCTGCAGCAGCCTTCGGTTTCTTCGTGGCTCCAGTTGCGGCCTTGGGTTTCTTGGCTGCTCCTTCGGCCTTCTTTACAACCTTCTTCTTCTCATCAGCGGCCTTCGTCGTCTTGGTAGCCTTGGGTTTCTTGGCCACAGCTTTCTTCTTCTTGTCACCCGCACTTGCAGCCTTCTTCTTCTCTATTTTCAAAGGAGGCTGAAACTGAGAAAAATCGTAAATTAATGCAATAGGGAGGGAAGGGGGGTGGACCCCTCCCGTTCTTTACTAAAGTATTGTTTACTATTGTATTACTTTTCAACATCCTACATGAGTATGCTACTTACATGATTTTTCTTCTGCTTGTGGTCCTCTGGTGGTTGTTTTGGTTGTGTTATGTTGCTGTAATGAAAGAGAACATATTTTGAGTTGAAAATTACCCCTTTTTCATCTCAAAAACAAGCAAAATACGCACCTCCAATTTAAGCGTCTTGCTTTGTTTGCTCGCTGAATAGCAATGCAAAGGTAATGTGATTGCATTAGCAATATAGACAGTTTCATTCGCAGCCAAAGGTAACTGCGATCGAAAAAAAAAAATTCCTTCTTCAAAAAAATATTTTCTCTCGCGGTTTTCAGCGCAGGATTTGCGTTTTTTTTTTGCTGAAAATATATTTAAAAAAGTTTAGAAAAATATTTTAGAACACTAAAACAATTTGAATTCTAACAAATTATCAATGTTGTGGAATTCCAAGCAAGGATTGTTCAATATTTTATTAATCTGATTAAAGAACATTTATCCGAATTCGAAACGCATTATCTATGTTTCAGTAACAATTTTCTACGAATTGCTCTGATTTGGAAATGATCGCTTGACTGTGTTAGCGAGACAGAGTTTAGTATAACAAATACAGTATTTCCTACATGTTACTGTAGATGCCTTTGTTTCCCCAAACATACATTTTATGAGATTTTTCATCGATAAATTCCCAATTATTTAAGAAAAACTATTCTTTTATTTGATACGGGAAGGATCGTTCCTGCACGTACTCGATGATTGCGTCGCGAAAAAGCGGTTTTCGATGGTCCAACGAGTCGGTAGACCACTCAAGTGATATTATTTCGATACATTACTACTGATAGTAGATAATTTGTCCCATTACGAAACTGGGGACCGTTTGGAAGGTAATTTTTTATCAAATAAAAGACGAACCAACATGCAAGAATCGACGATTTCAGTGGTTCTCGGTTCATTTAAAGCATCAAAGCTACTCGATAGGAGTATGTTGTGTGCATGCATAGATAGCGTAGGATGTAAGCTAAATGTTTCCAACGAAAAAAGTAGATTTTAGTTGAGCGAAAATAAGAAGTTATTGGATAAAAGGTAAAAGTGCAACTTTACTGCTGTCCTACCGCAGCGCCACAAAATTGAACGTTATGGCGGGAGCGGCTCTGATTCGAGAGTTGCAATACTAGCGACCAGGTGACGTCGAGCCGAACCGAGTAAAATTCGCGAATTCGTAGAGGCAACATCGAGAACGATAGTGTGCGTCTGAGCAAGCAAGCATAAACAACCTCCTCCAACTCAAAACGCAGCATCGGTAGACGATCAGAGAAGGCATAGACGAGTATCGAGTTCGTGAAAGCGATGGCAGATAACGTAGCAACGGTAGTAGCTCCTGCTGCAGTTCCAGCCGCCGTGGCTAAGACGCCCAAGAAGGCCAAGGCTGCCGCATCGAGAGTGAAGAAGCCGAAGAAGGTAGCGACGCACCCGCCAGTGCACACCATGATCCTTGCTGCGATCAAGGCACTGAAGGAACGCAACGGATCGTCGCTACAGGCGATCAAGAAGTATCTGGCGGCGAACTACACGGCAGATGTGGCCAAGCTGACTCCATTCATCAAGCGATCGCTAAAGACGGGCGTGACCAACGGTAAGCTGGTGCAGACGAAAGGCACCGGTGCCACGGGTTCGTTCAAGCTATCGGCCGAGGCCAAGAAGCCTGTGATAGAGAAGAAGAAGGCTGCAAGTGCGGGTGACAAGAAGAAGAAAGCTGTGGCCAAGAAACCCAAGGCTACCAAGACGACGAAGGCCGCTGATGAGAAGAAGAAGGTTGTAAAGAAGGCCGAAGGAGCAGCCAAGAAACCCAAGGCCGCAACTGGAGCCACGAAGAAAACGAATGCTGCTGCAGGAGTCAAGAGCGTGGCAAAGAAGACGGCCACTAAGAAGCCCGCAACGCCGAAACAGAAGCCAACGAAGCCATCGAAGAAGACGGGAGCCACCAAGCCCAAGACTCCGAAACCGAAGAAGGCCACGGCTAGTGCGGCGAAGAAAGCTGCCGCTCCCAAGAAGGCTGCTGCCGCCAAGAAGTAAATCGTCGAACTCGTTGTGATGCAGCAGTGCCAGCAGACGAATTGAGAGTTTTCCACAAACCCTTACAACCCTTACAGTTCTTTTCAGGGCTACAGAATGTGTCGAAGAAAGAGCATTTCCATGATTTCGAAAATCGCCGAAACACCCGAGGAAGCCCTTGAGAATGAAAACGGATTTAAAACGATCTTATTTACAGGTTACTATTATCATCCGCTAGTATATTAGTTAAGGAATAGGCCAGGTTATGCTGCCTGTACCAACAAGATGATGAGATGGAATGGATCGAACGAGAATCTCCGATCGTTGCACCCAGCAAGACTCCACGATCTGTCACTGTGCATCGGTACGAAACGCATGCAACAATTAATAAGTGCCACTCTACCGTAATAAGTAAATTGATACACAATAATAATGCTTTATTTTGTATCATATTTATTCAGTAAGTAAGCAAAGTCATATTGAACAGAGAATGAGATTGCAATTATTTTTTTTATTTATAATACAAGGCCATAACGATTCATTTCAGCTAATAGTACCGAGTGGAATAATGACGAAATCCTTCATAATTTGGTTTTTGAATCAATCGTCGCTTAAATGGATTTTGGTTCGGAGCTTTAAACGACACCATACAGTTCTCTCCATCGACCGGCACTATCTGCGGTGCATCTCCACCGCCACGAATTTTATGGCGGTTTTGCTGCAGCCATGCTACCTGAATCTCCTGTGCAGTTCCTGTTTTAATCAGTCGTTCGTGAATGTTTATCAGCCTGCGTACCCTTCCCGGTCCAGATTCAGCAATAGCAGGTGGTGTAGCATGTTGGGTAGAGGGTAGAGGTACTGTTTTTATAACTTCAGAATCGATGGTTACCAGCGGCGATGGCGATCGACGGGACATTTGTACATCCTGTGCTATCTTTGCAAAACTCAGCACATCCCTCGTCTCCTCGTACTGATCCCCTTGTGGGCTGACACAGACGATCATGTCCACGTTAGCGTCGCCCTCAAAGTGGTTTATAAACGGCAATGACAACGTGCTCTCTCTGTACGGTATTATCTCTCGAGTGGACGATTGCTGATTTTTACGCATTGTCGACAGGCATTTGCGTAGCGTCCTTAGGCTGTTATTAATGTTACCCGCCTCTCGCAACCGCTTGCCGGTGTTTTCAGTCCGTTTGCTCCGCTCACTCCCTGCCAGATCCACCAGCGTAAGCTGGCTTTCGATGGTTTTACCGGATCCCTTCCCATCCTGCTGCACCAAACGAATGGTGAGCGCCATATGGGAGCGGCTCGAATTAGCATTGAGTTTTGTTGATCCCATTTGTCTAGTCTTTTGGCCGGTTCGGAACAATTTCATCGCATCTTGCACGGAATTCACAGGCACCTCTGTGACGCCCTGCACGTACATTTGGTGCCTGGAATTCTCGCGAATCTTTTTGCTTTGTCGTGCTCTTAAAAAACAACACAAACAAAGGAAAAACGTTAATAAAAACTCGAATCCTCAGATGATATGATTTTGGACACTTACTTAAGTAAGTGTCCAAAATCATATCATCTGAGGATTCGAATTTTTATTGACGCTTTTCCTTTGTTTGTGTTGTTAAAAAACAACACAAAAACGTCAATAAAAATTCGAATCCTCAGATGATATGATTTTGGACCGACCGATGATATGGAGATCCGACGGGCATTCGAGCTTTGAATCAAAACTCGATGCGGGAATGGCAAAGGCAATGGGATGCAGGCAAAACTGGGAGGTGGACACATCGTCTTATCCCAGAAATTGGTCCATGGGTAACCAGGAAACACGGTGAGATAAACTCATACTTAACCCAGTTTCTTTCAGGAAACGGTTATTTTAGAGATTATCTTCATCGGATAAACAGAGCCAAAACCCCGTACTGCCCAGTCTGTAAAGGCGTGGTCGAATCTCCTGAGCATGTACTGATGACCTGTCCGAGGTTCGCAGAACCAAGAGAGGAGCTGAAAGGGTGCATTGGGCTGGACTTCTCGGTTGAGAACATAGTCTCACGAATGTGCCAGAGCTCTGCTGCCTTCGAAGCAGTGAATCAATACACCAGCCACGTGATGGTGAAGCTATTCGCAGAGTGGCAAAGTGTTAGGAAACGAGGGTCGGATGCACCGGTCGGGTAGCTTTGGGTAACACCAGTGTCATACCCATTTGTGAGAGCATCGACAGATGTTGATTGGGACGTTTAACGTCCAGCCTCCCCTTTGAAGGATGCCGCAAGGTACTACCGAAGGGGGTTAAAGGTATTGGAAGGGGGGTTTTAGTGGGTAAAAATCCCACACTACCGAAGGGAACTCTCACATTCCCCGACGTGCCTATGAAGGTTTCCCGCCCTACAAGTGTAAAAAAAAAAAAAAAAAAAAAAAAAAAAAAAAAGCAAGGATTGTTCAATATTTTATTAATCTGATTAAAGAACATTTATCCGAATTCGAAACGCATTATCTATGTTTCAGTAACAATTTTCTACGAATTGCTCTGATTTGGAAATGATCGCTTGACTGTGTTAGCGAGACAGAGTTTAGTATAACAAATACAGTATTTCCTACATGTTACTGTAGATGCCTTTGTTTCCCCAAACATACATTTTATGAGATTTTTCATCGATAAATTCCCAATTATTTAAGAAAAACTATTCTTTTATTTGATACGGGAAGGATCGTTCCTGCACGTACTCGATGATTGCGTCGCGAAAAAGCGGTTTTCGATGGTCCAACGAGTCGGTAGACCACTCAAGTGATATTATTTCGATACATTACTACTGATAGTAGATAATTTGTCCCATTACGAAACTGGGGACCGTTTGGAAGGTAATTTTTTATCAAATAAAAGACGAACCAACATGCAAGAATCGACGATTTCAGTGGTTCTCGGTTCATTTAAAGCATCAAAGCTACTCGATAGGAGTATGTTGTGTGCATGCATAGATAGCGTAGGATGTAAGCTAAATGTTTCCAACGAAAAAAGTAGATTTTAGTTGAGCGAAAATAAGAAGTTATTGGATAAAAGGTAAAAGTGCAACTTTACTGCTGTCCTACCGCAGCGCCACAAAATTGAACGTTATGGCGGGAGCGGCTCTGATTCGAGAGTTGCAATACTAGCGACCAGGTGACGTCGAGTCGAACCGAGTAAAATTCGCGAATTCGTAAAGGCAACATCGAGAACGATAGTGTGCGTCTGAGCAAGCAAGCATAAACAACCTCCTCCAACTCAAAACGCAGCATCGGTAGACGATCAGAGAAGGCATAGACGAGTATCGAGTTCGTGAAAGCGATGGCAGATAACGTAGCAACGGTAGTAGCTCCTGCTGCAGTTCCAGCCGCCGTGGCTAAGACGCCCAAGAAGGCCAAGGCTGCCGCATCGAGAGTGAAGAAGCCGAAGAAGGTAGCGACGCACCCGCCAGTGCACACCATGATCCTTGCTGCGATCAAGGCACTGAAGGAACGCAACGGATCGTCGCTGCAGGCGATCAAGAAGTATCTGGCGGCGAACTACACGGCCGATGTGGCCAAGCTGACTCCATTCATCAAGCGATCGCTAAAGACGGGCGTGACCAACGGTAAGCTGGTGCAGACGAAAGGCACCGGTGCCACGGGTTCGTTCAAGCTATCGGCCGAGGCCAAGAAGCCTGTGATAGAGAAGAAGAAGGCTGCAAGTGCGGGTGACAAGAAGAAGAAAGCTGTGGCCAAGAAACCCAAGGCTACCAAGACGACGAAGGCCGCTGATGAGAAGAAGAAGGTTGTAAAGAAGGCCGAAGGAGCAGCCAAGAAACCCAAGGCCGCAACTGGAGCCACGAAGAAAACGAATGCTGCTGCAGGAGTCAAGAGCGTGGCAAAGAAGACGGCCACTAAGAAGCCCGCAACGCCGAAACAGAAGCCAACGAAGCCATCGAAGAAGACGGGAGCCACCAAGCCCAAGACTCCGAAACCGAAGAAGGCCACGGCTAGTGCGGCGAAGAAAGCTGCCGCTCCCAAGAAGGCTGCTGCCGCCAAGAAGTAAATCGTCGAACTCGTTGTGATGCAGCAGTGCCAGCAGACGAATTGAGAGTTTTCCACAAACCCTTACAACCCTTACAGTTCTTTTCAGGGCTACAGAATGTGTCGAAGAAAGAGCATTTCCATGATTTCGAAAATCGCCGAAACACCCGAGGAAGCCCTTGAGAATGAAAACGGATTTAAAACGATCTTATTTACAGGTTACTATTATCATCCGCTAGTATATTAGTTAAGGAATAGGCCAGGTTATGCTGCCTGTACCAACAAGATGATGAGATGGAATGGATCGAACGAGAATCTCCGATCGTTGCACCCAGCAAGACTCCACGATCTGTCACTGTGCATCGGTACGAAACGCATGCAACAATTAATAAGTGCCACTCTACCGTAATAAGTAAATTGATACACAATAATAATGCTTTATTTTGTATCATATTTATTCAGTAAGTAAGCAAAGTCATATTGAACAGAGAATGAGATTGCAATTATTTTTTTTATTTATAATACAAGGCCATAACGATTCATTTCAGCTAATAGTACCGAGTGGAATAATGACGAAATCCTTCATAATTTGGTTTTTGAATCAATCGTCGCTTAAATGGATTTTGGTTCGGAGCTTTAAACGACACCATACAGTTCTCTCCATCGACCGGCACTATCTGCGGTGCATCTCCACCGCCACGAATTTTATGGCGGTTTTGCTGCAGCCATGCTACCTGAATCTCCTGTGCAGTTCCTGTTTTAATCAGTCGTTCGTGAATGTTTATCAGCCTGCGTACCCTTCCCGGTCCAGATTCAGCAATAGCAGGTGGTGTAGCATGTTGGGTAGAGGGTAGAGGTACTGTTTTTATAACTTCAGAATCGATGGTTACCAGCGGCGATGGCGATCGACGGGACATTTGTACATCCTGTGCTATCTTTGCAAAACTCAGCACATCCCTCGTCTCCTCGTACTGATCCCCTTGTGGGCTGACACAGACGATCATGTCCACGTTAGCGTCGCCCTCAAAGTGGTTTATAAACGGCAATGACAACGTGCTCTCTCTGTACGGTATTATCTCTCGAGTGGACGATTGCTGATTTTTACGCATTGTCGACAGGCATTTGCGTAGCGTCCTTAGGCTGTTATTAATGTTACCCGCCTCTCGCAACCGCTTGCCGGTGTTTTCAGTCCGTTTGCTCCGCTCACTCCCTGCCAGATCCACCAGCGTAAGCTGGCTTTCGATGGTTTTACCGGATCCCTTCCCATCCTGCTGCACCAAACGAATGGTGAGCGCCATATGGGAGCGGCTCGAATTAGCATTGAGTTTTGTTGATCCCATTTGTCTAGTCTTTTGGCCGGTTCGGAACAATTTCATCGCATCTTGCACGGAATTCACAGGCACCTCTGTGACGCCCTGCACGTACATTTGGTGCCTGGAATTCTCGCGAATCTTTTTGCTTTGTCGTGCTCTTAAAAAACAACACAAACAAAGGAAAAACGTTAATAAAAACTCGAATCCTCAGATGATATGATTTTGGACACTTACTTAAGTAAGTGTCCAAAATCATATCATCTGAGGATTCGAATTTTTATTGACGCTTTTCCTTTGTTTGTGTTGTTAAAAAACAACACAAAAACGTCAATAAAAATTCGAATCCTCATATGATATGATTTTGGACACTTACTTAAGTAAGTGTCCAAAATCATATCATCTGAGGATTCGAGTTTTTATTGACGTTTTTCCTTTGTTTGTGTTGTTTTTTAAGAGCACGACAAAGCAAAAAGATTCGCGAGAATTCCAGGCACCAAATGTACGTGCAGGGCGTCACAGAGGTGCCTGTGAATTCCGTGCAAGATGCAATGAAATTGTTCCGAACCGGCCAAAAGACTAGACAAATGGGATCAACAAAACTCAATGCTAATTCGAGCCGCTCCCATATGGCGCTCACCATTCGTTTGGTGCAGCAGGATGGGAAGGGATCCGGTAAAACCATCGAAGGATGCAGCAGGATGGGAAGGGATCCGGGTAAACCAGCCTTCTTGGGAGCGGCAGCTTTCTTCGCCGCACCAGCCGTGGCCTTCTTCGGTTTCGGAGTGTTGGGCTTGGGCTCCCGTCTTCTTCGATGGCTTCGTTGGCTTCTGTTTCGGCGTTGCGGGCTTCTTAGTGGCCGTCTTCTTTGCCACGCTCTTGACTCCTGCAGCAGCCTTCGGTTTCTTCGTGGCTCCAGTTGCGGCCTTGGGTTTCTTGGCTGCTCCTTCGGCCTTCTTTACAACCTTCTTCTTCTCATCAGCGGCCTTCGTCGTCTTGGTAGCCTTGGGTTTCTTGGCCACAGCTTTCTTCTTCTTGTCACCCGCACTTGCAGCCTTCTTCTTCTCTATTTTCAAAGGAGGCTGAAACTGAGAAAAATCGTAAATTAATGCAATAGGGAGGGAAGGGGGGTGGACCCCTCCCGTTCTTTACTAAAGTATTGTTTACTATTGTATTACTTTTCAACATCCTACATGAGTATGCTACTTACATGATTTTTCTTCTGCTTGTGGTCCTCTGGTGGTTGTTTTGGTTGTGTTATGTTGCTGTAATGAAAGAGAACATATTTTGAGTTGAAAATTACCCCTTTTTCATCTCAAAAACAAGCAAAATACGCACCTCCAATTTAAGCGTCTTGCTTTGTTTGCTCGCTGAATAGCAATGCAAAGGTAATGTGATTGCATTAGCAATATAGACAGTTTCATTCGCAGCCAAAGGTAACTGCGATCGAAAAAAAAAAATTCCTTCTTCAAAAAAATATTTTCTCTCGCGGTTTTCAGCGCAGGATTTGCGTTTTTTTTTTTTTGCTGAAAATATATTTAAAAAAGTTTAGAAAAATATTTTAGAACACTAAAACAATTTGAATTCTAACAAATTATCAATGTTGTGGAATTCCAAGCAAGGATTGTTCAATATTTTATTAATCTGATTAAAGAACATTTATCCGAATTCGAAACGCATTATCTATGTTTCAGTAACAATTTTCTACGAATTGCTCTGATTTGGAAATGATCGCTTGACTGTGTTAGCGAGACAGAGTTTAGTATAACAAATACAGTATTTCCTACATGTTACTGTAGATGCCTTTGTTTCCCCAAACATACATTTTATGAGATTTTTCATCGATAAATTCCCAATTATTTAAGAAAAACTATTCTTTTATTTGATACGGGAAGGATCGTTCCTGCACGTACTCGATGATTGCGTCGCGAAAAAGCGGTTTTCGATGGTCCAACGAGTCGGTAGACCACTCAAGTGATATTATTTCGATACATTACTACTGATAGTAGATAATTTGTCCCATTACGAAACTGGGGACCGTTTGGAAGGTAATTTTTTATCAAATAAAAGACGAACCAACATGCAAGAATCGACGATTTCAGTGGTTCTCGGTTCATTTAAAGCATCAAAGCTACTCGATAGGAGTATGTTGTGTGCATGCATAGATAGCGTAGGATGTAAGCTAAATGTTTCCAACGAAAAAAGTAGATTTTAGTTGAGCGAAAATAAGAAGTTATTGGATAAAAGGTAAAAGTGCAACTTTACTGCTGTCCTACCGCAGCGCCACAAAATTGAACGTTATGGCGGGAGCGGCTCTGATTCGAGAGTTGCAATACTAGCGACCAGGTGACGTCGAGTCGAACCGAGTAAAATTCGCGAATTCGTAAAGGCAACATCGAGAACGATAGTGTGCGTCTGAGCAAGCAAGCATAAACAACCTCCTCCAACTCAAAACGCAGCATCGGTAGACGATCAGAGAAGGCATAGACGAGTATCGAGTTCGTGAAAGCGATGGCA
The DNA here is from genome assembly GCF_943734665.1 of Anopheles aquasalis. Classification (NCBI taxonomy): domain Eukaryota; kingdom Metazoa; phylum Arthropoda; class Insecta; order Diptera; family Culicidae; genus Anopheles; species Anopheles aquasalis. The sequence goes on from NC_064877.1 coordinate 47,615,049, forward strand.
GATAACGTAGCAACGGTAGTAGCTCCTGCTGCAGTTCCAGCCGCCGTGGCTAAGACGCCCAAGAAGGCCAAGGCTGCCGCATCGAGAGTGAAGAAGCCGAAGAAGGTAGCGACGCACCCGCCAGTGCACACCATGATCCTTGCTGCGATCAAGGCACTGAAGGAACGCAACGGATCGTCGCTGCAGGCGATCAAGAAGTATCTGGCGGCGAACTACACGGCCGATGTGGCCAAGCTGACTCCATTCATCAAGCGATCGCTAAAGACGGGCGTGACCAACGGTAAGCTGGTGCAGACGAAAGGCACCGGTGCCACGGGTTCGTTCAAGCTATCGGCCGAGGCCAAGAAGCCTGTGATAGAGAAGAAGAAGGCTGCAAGTGCGGGTGACAAGAAGAAGAAAGCTGTGGCCAAGAAACCCAAGGCTACCAAGACGACGAAGGCCGCTGATGAGAAGAAGAAGGTTGTAAAGAAGGCCGAAGGAGCAGCCAAGAAACCCAAGGCCGCAACTGGAGCCACGAAGAAAACGAATGCTGCTGCAGGAGTCAAGAGCGTGGCAAAGAAGACGGCCACTAAGAAGCCCGCAACGCCGAAACAGAAGCCAACGAAGCCATCGAAGAAGACGGGAGCCACCAAGCCCAAGACTCCGAAACCGAAGAAGGCCACGGCTAGTGCGGCGAAGAAAGCTGCCGCTCCCAAGAAGGCTGCTGCCGCCAAGAAGTAAATCGTCGAACTCGTTGTGATGCAGCAGTGCCAGCAGACGAATTGAGAGTTTTCCACAAACCCTTACAACCCTTACAGTTCTTTTCAGGGCTACAGAATGTGTCGAAGAAAGAGCATTTCCATGATTTCGAAAATCGCCGAAACACCCGAGGAAGCCCTTGAGAATGAAAACGGATTTAAAACGATCTTATTTACAGGTTACTATTATCATCCGCTAGTATATTAGTTAAGGAATAGGCCAGGTTATGCTGCCTGTACCAACAAGATGATGAGATGGAATGGATCGAACGAGAATCTCCGATCGTTGCACCCAGCAAGACTCCACGATCTGTCACTGTGCATCGGTACGAAACGCATGCAACAATTAATAAGTGCCACTCTACCGTAATAAGTAAATTGATACACAATAATAATGCTTTATTTTGTATCATATTTATTCAGTAAGTAAGCAAAGTCATATTGAACAGAGAATGAGATTGCAATTATTTTTTTTATTTATAATACAAGGCCATAACGATTCATTTCAGCTAATAGTACCGAGTGGAATAATGACGAAATCCTTCATAATTTGGTTTTTGAATCAATCGTCGCTTAAATGGATTTTGGTTCGGAGCTTTAAACGACACCATACAGTTCTCTCCATCGACCGGCACTATCTGCGGTGCATCTCCACCGCCACGAATTTTATGGCGGTTTTGCTGCAGCCATGCTACCTGAATCTCCTGTGCAGTTCCTGTTTTAATCAGTCGTTCGTGAATGTTTATCAGCCTGCGTACCCTTCCCGGTCCAGATTCAGCAATAGCAGGTGGTGTAGCATGTTGGGTAGAGGGTAGAGGTACTGTTTTTATAACTTCAGAATCGATGGTTACCAGCGGCGATGGCGATCGACGGGACATTTGTACATCCTGTGCTATCTTTGCAAAACTCAGCACATCCCTCGTCTCCTCGTACTGATCCCCTTGTGGGCTGACACAGACGATCATGTCCACGTTAGCGTCGCCCTCAAAGTGGTTTATAAACGGCAATGACAACGTGCTCTCTCTGTACGGTATTATCTCTCGAGTGGACGATTGCTGATTTTTACGCATTGTCGACAGGCATTTGCGTAGCGTCCTTAGGCTGTTATTAATGTTACCCGCCTCTCGCAACCGCTTGCCGGTGTTTTCAGTCCGTTTGCTCCGCTCACTCCCTGCCAGATCCACCAGCGTAAGCTGGCTTTCGATGGTTTTACCGGATCCCTTCCCATCCTGCTGCACCAAACGAATGGTGAGCGCCATATGGGAGCGGCTCGAATTAGCATTGAGTTTTGTTGATCCCATTTGTCTAGTCTTTTGGCCGGTTCGGAACAATTTCATCGCATCTTGCACGGAATTCACAGGCACCTCTGTGACGCCCTGCACGTACATTTGGTGCCTGGAATTCTCGCGAATCTTTTTGCTTTGTCGTGCTCTTAAAAAACAACACAAACAAAGGAAAAACGTTAATAAAAACTCGAATCCTCAGATGATATGATTTTGGACACTTACTTAAGTAAGTGTCCAAAATCATATCATCTGAGGATTCGAATTTTTATTGACGCTTTTCCTTTGTTTGTGTTGTTAAAAAACAACACAAAAACGTCAATAAAAATTCGAATCCTCATATGATATGATTTTGGACACTTACTTAAGTAAGTGTCCAAAATCATATCATCTGAGGATTCGAGTTTTTATTGACGTTTTTCCTTTGTTTGTGTTGTTTTTTAAGAGCACGACAAAGCAAAAAGATTCGCGAGAATTCCAGGCACCAAATGTACGTGCAGGGCGTCACAGAGGTGCCTGTGAATTCCGTGCAAGATGCAATGAAATTGTTCCGAACCGGCCAAAAGACTAGACAAATGGGATCAACAAAACTCAATGCTAATTCGAGCCGCTCCCATATGGCGCTCACCATTCGTTTGGTGCAGCAGGATGGGAAGGGATCCGGTAAAACCATCGAAGGATGCAGCAGGATGGGAAGGGATCCGGGTAAACCAGCCTTCTTGGGAGCGGCAGCTTTCTTCGCCGCACCAGCCGTGGCCTTCTTCGGTTTCGGAGTGTTGGGCTTGGGCTCCCGTCTTCTTCGATGGCTTCGTTGGCTTCTGTTTCGGCGTTGCGGGCTTCTTAGTGGCCGTCTTCTTTGCCACGCTCTTGACTCCTGCAGCAGCCTTCGGTTTCTTCGTGGCTCCAGTTGCGGCCTTGGGTTTCTTGGCTGCTCCTTCGGCCTTCTTTACAACCTTCTTCTTCTCATCAGCGGCCTTCGTCGTCTTGGTAGCCTTGGGTTTCTTGGCCACAGCTTTCTTCTTCTTGTCACCCGCACTTGCAGCCTTCTTCTTCTCTATTTTCAAAGGAGGCTGAAACTGAGAAAAATCGTAAATTAATGCAATAGGGAGGGAAGGGGGGTGGACCCCTCCCGTTCTTTACTAAAGTATTGTTTACTATTGTATTACTTTTCAACATCCTACATGAGTATGCTACTTACATGATTTTTCTTCTGCTTGTGGTCCTCTGGTGGTTGTTTTGGTTGTGTTATGTTGCTGTAATGAAAGAGAACATATTTTGAGTTGAAAATTACCCCTTTTTCATCTCAAAAACAAGCAAAATACGCACCTCCAATTTAAGCGTCTTGCTTTGTTTGCTCGCTGAATAGCAATGCAAAGGTAATGTGATTGCATTAGCAATATAGACAGTTTCATTCGCAGCCAAAGGTAACTGCGATCGAAAAAAAAAAATTCCTTCTTCAAAAAAATATTTTCTCTCGCGGTTTTCAGCGCAGGATTTGCGTTTTTTTTTTTTTGCTGAAAATATATTTAAAAAAGTTTAGAAAAATATTTTAGAACACTAAAACAATTTGAATTCTAACAAATTATCAATGTTGTGGAATTCCAAGCAAGGATTGTTCAATATTTTATTAATCTGATTAAAGAACATTTATCCGAATTCGAAACGCATTATCTATGTTTCAGTAACAATTTTCTACGAATTGCTCTGATTTGGAAATGATCGCTTGACTGTGTTAGCGAGACAGAGTTTAGTATAACAAATACAGTATTTCCTACATGTTACTGTAGATGCCTTTGTTTCCCCAAACATACATTTTATGAGATTTTTCATCGATAAATTCCCAATTATTTAAGAAAAACTATTCTTTTATTTGATACGGGAAGGATCGTTCCTGCACGTACTCGATGATTGCGTCGCGAAAAAGCGGTTTTCGATGGTCCAACGAGTCGGTAGACCACTCAAGTGATATTATTTCGATACATTACTACTGATAGTAGATAATTTGTCCCATTACGAAACTGGGGACCGTTTGGAAGGTAATTTTTTATCAAATAAAAGACGAACCAACATGCAAGAATCGACGATTTCAGTGGTTCTCGGTTCATTTAAAGCATCAAAGCTACTCGATAGGAGTATGTTGTGTGCATGCATAGATAGCGTAGGATGTAAGCTAAATGTTTCCAACGAAAAAAGTAGATTTTAGTTGAGCGAAAATAAGAAGTTATTGGATAAAAGGTAAAAGTGCAACTTTACTGCTGTCCTACCGCAGCGCCACAAAATTGAACGTTATGGCGGGAGCGGCTCTGATTCGAGAGTTGCAATACTAGCGACCAGGTGACGTCGAGTCGAACCGAGTAAAATTCGCGAATTCGTAAAGGCAACATCGAGAACGATAGTGTGCGTCTGAGCAAGCAAGCATAAACAACCTCCTCCAACTCAAAACGCAGCATCGGTAGACGATCAGAGAAGGCATAGACGAGTATCGAGTTCGTGAAAGCGATGGCAGATAACGTAGCAACGGTAGTAGCTCCTGCTGCAGTTCCAGCCGCCGTGGCTAAGACGCCCAAGAAGGCCAAGGCTGCCGCATCGAGAGTGAAGAAGCCGAAGAAGGTAGCGACGCACCCGCCAGTGCACACCATGATCCTTGCTGCGATCAAGGCACTGAAGGAACGCAACGGATCGTCGCTGCAGGCGATCAAGAAGTATCTGGCGGCGAACTACACGGCCGATGTGGCCAAGCTGACTCCATTCATCAAGCGATCGCTAAAGACGGGCGTGACCAACGGTAAGCTGGTGCAGACGAAAGGCACCGGTGCCACGGGTTCGTTCAAGCTATCGGCCGAGGCCAAGAAGCCTGTGATAGAGAAGAAGAAGGCTGCAAGTGCGGGTGACAAGAAGAAGAAAGCTGTGGCCAAGAAACCCAAGGCTACCAAGACGACGAAGGCCGCTGATGAGAAGAAGAAGGTTGTAAAGAAGGCCGAAGGAGCAGCCAAGAAACCCAAGGCCGCAACTGGAGCCACGAAGAAAACGAATGCTGCTGCAGGAGTCAAGAGCGTGGCAAAGAAGACGGCCACTAAGAAGCCCGCAACGCCGAAACAGAAGCCAACGAAGCCATCGAAGAAGACGGGAGCCACCAAGCCCAAGACTCCGAAACCGAAGAAGGCCACGGCTAGTGCGGCGAAGAAAGCTGCCGCTCCCAAGAAGGCTGCTGCCGCCAAGAAGTAAATCGTCGAACTCGTTGTGATGCAGCAGTGCCAGCAGACGAATTGAGAGTTTTCCACAAACCCTTACAACCCTTACAGTTCTTTTCAGGGCTACAGAATGTGTCGAAGAAAGAGCATTTCCATGATTTCGAAAATCGCCGAAACACCCGAGGAAGCCCTTGAGAATGAAAACGGATTTAAAACGATCTTATTTACAGGTTACTATTATCATCCGCTAGTATATTAGTTAAGGAATAGGCCAGGTTATGCTGCCTGTACCAACAAGATGATGAGATGGAATGGATCGAACGAGAATCTCCGATCGTTGCACCCAGCAAGACTCCACGATCTGTCACTGTGCATCGGTACGAAACGCATGCAACAATTAATAAGTGCCACTCTACCGTAATAAGTAAATTGATACACAATAATAATGCTTTATTTTGTATCATATTTATTCAGTAAGTAAGCAAAGTCATATTGAACAGAGAATGAGATTGCAATTATTTTTTTTATTTATAATACAAGGCCATAACGATTCATTTCAGCTAATAGTACCGAGTGGAATAATGACGAAATCCTTCATAATTTGGTTTTTGAATCAATCGTCGCTTAAATGGATTTTGGTTCGGAGCTTTAAACGACACCATACAGTTCTCTCCATCGACCGGCACTATCTGCGGTGCATCTCCACCGCCACGAATTTTATGGCGGTTTTGCTGCAGCCATGCTACCTGAATCTCCTGTGCAGTTCCTGTTTTAATCAGTCGTTCGTGAATGTTTATCAGCCTGCGTACCCTTCCCGGTCCAGATTCAGCAATAGCAGGTGGTGTAGCATGTTGGGTAGAGGGTAGAGGTACTGTTTTTATAACTTCAGAATCGATGGTTACCAGCGGCGATGGCGATCGACGGGACATTTGTACATCCTGTGCTATCTTTGCAAAACTCAGCACATCCCTCGTCTCCTCGTACTGATCCCCTTGTGGGCTGACACAGACGATCATGTCCACGTTAGCGTCGCCCTCAAAGTGGTTTATAAACGGCAATGACAACGTGCTCTCTCTGTACGGTATTATCTCTCGAGTGGACGATTGCTGATTTTTACGCATTGTCGACAGGCATTTGCGTAGCGTCCTTAGGCTGTTATTAATGTTACCCGCCTCTCGCAACCGCTTGCCGGTGTTTTCAGTCCGTTTGCTCCGCTCACTCCCTGCCAGATCCACCAGCGTAAGCTGGCTTTCGATGGTTTTACCGGATCCCTTCCCATCCTGCTGCACCAAACGAATGGTGAGCGCCATATGGGAGCGGCTCGAATTAGCATTGAGTTTTGTTGATCCCATTTGTCTAGTCTTTTGGCCGGTTCGGAACAATTTCATCGCATCTTGCACGGAATTCACAGGCACCTCTGTGACGCCCTGCACGTACATTTGGTGCCTGGAATTCTCGCGAATCTTTTTGCTTTGTCGTGCTCTTAAAAAACAACACAAACAAAGGAAAAACGTTAATAAAAACTCGAATCCTCAGTAACTTACTTAAGTAAGTGTCCAAAATCATATCATCTGAGGATTCGAATTTTTATTGACGCTTTTCCTTTGTTTGTGTTGTTAAAAAACAACACAAAAACGTCAATAAAAATTCGAATCCTCAGATGATATGATTTTGGACACTTACTTAAGTAAGTGTCCAAAATCATATCATCTGAGGATTCGAGTTTTTATTGACGTTTTTCCTTTGTTTGTGTTGTTTTTTAAGAGCACGACAAAGCAAAAAGATTCGCGAGAATTCCAGGCACCAAATGTACGTGCAGGGCGTCACAGAGGTGCCTGTGAATTCCGTGCAAGATGCAATGAAATTGTTCCGAACCGGCCAAAAGACTAGACAAATGGGATCAACAAAACTCAATGCTAATTCGAGCCGCTCCCATATGGCGCTCACCATTCGTTTGGTGCAGCAGGATGGGAAGGGATCCGGTAAAACCATCGAAGGATGCAGCAGGATGGGAAGGGATCCGGGTAAACCAGCCTTCTTGGGAGCGGCAGCTTTCTTCGCCGCACCAGCCGTGGCCTTCTTCGGTTTCGGAGTGTTGGGCTTGGGCTCCCGTCTTCTTCGATGGCTTCGTTGGCTTCTGTTTCGGCGTTGCGGGCTTCTTAGTGGCCGTCTTCTTTGCCACGCTCTTGACTCCTGCAGCAGCCTTCGGTTTCTTCGTGGCTCCAGTTGCGGCCTTGGGTTTCTTGGCTGCTCCTTCGGCCTTCTTTACAACCTTCTTCTTCTCATCAGCGGCCTTCGTCGTCTTGGTAGCCTTGGGTTTCTTGGCCACAGCTTTCTTCTTCTTGTCACCCGCACTTGCAGCCTTCTTCTTCTCTATTTTCAAAGGAGGCTGAAACTGAGAAAAATCGTAAATTAATGCAATAGGGAGGGAAGGGGGGTGGACCCCTCCCGTTCTTTACTAAAGTATTGTTTACTATTGTATTACTTTTCAACATCCTACATGAGTATGCTACTTACATGATTTTTCTTCTGCTTGTGGTCCTCTGGTGGTTGTTTTGGTTGTGTTATGTTGCTGTAATGAAAGAGAACATATTTTGAGTTGAAAATTACCCCTTTTTCATCTCAAAAACAAGCAAAATACGCACCTCCAATTTAAGCGTCTTGCTTTGTTTGCTCGCTGAATAGCAATGCAAAGGTAATGTGATTGCATTAGCAATATAGACAGTTTCATTCGCAGCCAAAGGTAACTGCGATCGAAAAAAAAAAATTCCTTCTTCAAAAAAATATTTTCTCTCGCGGTTTTCAGCGCAGGATTTGCGTTTTTTTTTTTTTGCTGAAAATATATTTAAAAAAGTTTAGAAAAATATTTTAGAACACTAAAACAATTTGAATTCTAACAAATTATCAATGTTGTGGAATTCCAAGCAAGGATTGTTCAATATTTTATTAATCTGATTAAAGAACATTTATCCGAATTCGAAACGCATTATCTATGTTTCAGTAACAATTTTCTACGAATTGCTCTGATTTGGAAATGATCGCTTGACTGTGTTAGCGAGACAGAGTTTAGTATAACAAATACAGTATTTCCTACATGTTACTGTAGATGCCTTTGTTTCCCCAAACATACATTTTATGAGATTTTTCATCGATAAATTCCCAATTATTTAAGAAAAACTATTCTTTTATTTGATACGGGAAGGATCGTTCCTGCACGTACTCGATGATTGCGTCGCGAAAAAGCGGTTTTCGATGGTCCAACGAGTCGGTAGACCACTCAAGTGATATTATTTCGATACATTACTACTGATAGTAGATAATTTGTCCCATTACGAAACTGGGGACCGTTTGGAAGGTAATTTTTTATCAAATAAAAGACGAACCAACATGCAAGAATCGACGATTTCAGTGGTTCTCGGTTCATTTAAAGCATCAAAGCTACTCGATAGGAGTATGTTGTGTGCATGCATAGATAGCGTAGGATGTAAGCTAAATGTTTCCAACGAAAAAAGTAGATTTTAGTTGAGCGAAAATAAGAAGTTATTGGATAAAAGGTAAAAGTGCAACTTTACTGCTGTCCTACCGCAGCGCCACAAAATTGAACGTTATGGCGGGAGCGGCTCTGATTCGAGAGTTGCAATACTAGCGACCAGGTGACGTCGAGTCGAACCGAGTAAAATTCGCGAATTCGTAAAGGCAACATCGAGAACGATAGTGTGCGTCTGAGCAAGCAAGCATAAACAACCTCCTCCAACTCAAAACGCAGCATCGGTAGACGATCAGAGAAGGCATAGACGAGTATCGAGTTCGTGAAAGCGATGGCAGATAACGTAGCAACGGTAGTAGCTCCTGCTGCAGTTCCAGCCGCCGTGGCTAAGACGCCCAAGAAGGCCAAGGCTGCCGCATCGAGAGTGAAGAAGCCGAAGAAGGTAGCGACGCACCCGCCAGTGCACACCATGATCCTTGCTGCGATCAAGGCACTGAAGGAACGCAACGGATCGTCGCTGCAGGCGATCAAGAAGTATCTGGCGGCGAACTACACGGCCGATGTGGCCAAGCTGACTCCATTCATCAAGCGATCGCTAAAGACGGGCGTGACCAACGGTAAGCTGGTGCAGACGAAAGGCACCGGTGCCACGGGTTCGTTCAAGCTATCGGCCGAGGCCAAGAAGCCTGTGATAGAGAAGAAGAAGGCTGCAAGTGCGGGTGACAAGAAGAAGAAAGCTGTGGCCAAGAAACCCAAGGCTACCAAGACGACGAAGGCCGCTGATGAGAAGAAGAAGGTTGTAAAGAAGGCCGAAGGAGCAGCCAAGAAACCCAAGGCCGCAACTGGAGCCACGAAGAAAACGAATGCTGCTGCAGGAGTCAAGAGCGTGGCAAAGAAGACGGCCACTAAGAAGCCCGCAACGCCGAAACAGAAGCCAACGAAGCCATCGAAGAAGACGGGAGCCACCAAGCCCAAGACTCCGAAACCGAAGAAGGCCACGGCTAGTGCGGCGAAGAAAGCTGCCGCTCCCAAGAAGGCTGCTGCCGCCAAGAAGTAAATCGTCGAACTCGTTGTGATGCAGCAGTGCCAGCAGACGAATTGAGAGTTTTCCACAAACCCTTACAACCCTTACAGTTCTTTTCAGGGCTACAGAATGTGTCGAAGAAAGAGCATTTCCATGATTTCGAAAATCGCCGAAACACCCGAGGAAGCCCTTGAGAATGAAAACGGATTTAAAACGATCTTATTTACAGGTTACTATTATCATCCGCTAGTATATTAGTTAAGGAATAGGCCAGGTTATGCTGCCTGTACCAACAAGATGATGAGATGGAATGGATCGAACGAGAATCTCCGATCGTTGCACCCAGCAAGACTCCACGATCTGTCACTGTGCATCGGTACGAAACGCATGCAACAATTAATAAGTGCCACTCTACCGTAATAAGTAAATTGATACACAATAATAATGCTTTATTTTGTATCATATTTATTCAGTAAGTAAGCAAAGTCATATTGAACAGAGAATGAGATTGCAATTATTTTTTTTATTTATAATACAAGGCCATAACGATTCATTTCAGCTAATAGTACCGAGTGGAATAATGACGAAATCCTTCATAATTTGGTTTTTGAATCAATCGTCGCTTAAATGGATTTTGGTTCGGAGCTTTAAACGACACCATACAGTTCTCTCCATCGACCGGCACTATCTGCGGTGCATCTCCACCGCCACGAATTTTATGGCGGTTTTGCTGCAGCCATGCTACCTGAATCTCCTGTGCAGTTCCTGTTTTAATCAGTCGTTCGTGAATGTTTATCAGCCTGCGTACCCTTCCCGGTCCAGATTCAGCAATAGCAGGTGGTGTAGCATGTTGGGTAGAGGGTAGAGGTACTGTTTTTATAACTTCAGAATCGATGGTTACCAGCGGCGATGGCGATCGACGGGACATTTGTACATCCTGTGCTATCTTTGCAAAACTCAGCACATCCCTCGTCTCCTCGTACTGATCCCCTTGTGGGCTGACACAGACGATCATGTCCACGTTAGCGTCGCCCTCAAAGTGGTTTATAAACGGCAATGACAACGTGCTCTCTCTGTACGGTATTATCTCTCGAGTGGACGATTGCTGATTTTTACGCATTGTCGACAGGCATTTGCGTAGCGTCCTTAGGCTGTTATTAATGTTACCCGCCTCTCGCAACCGCTTGCCGGTGTTTTCAGTCCGTTTGCTCCGCTCACTCCCTGCCAGATCCACCAGCGTAAGCTGGCTTTCGATGGTTTTACCGGATCCCTTCCCATCCTGCTGCACCAAACGAATGGTGAGCGCCATATGGGAGCGGCTCGAATTAGCATTGAGTTTTGTTGATCCCATTTGTCTAGTCTTTTGGCCGGTTCGGAACAATTTCATCGCATCTTGCACGGAATTCACAGGCACCTCTGTGACGCCCTGCACGTACATTTGGTGCCTGGAATTCTCGCGAATCTTTTTGCTTTGTCGTGCTCTTAAAAAACAACACAAACAAAGGAAAAACGTTAATAAAAACTCGAATCCTCAGTAACTTACTTAAGTAAGTGTCCAAAATCATATCATCTGAGGATTCGAATTTTTATTGACGCTTTTCCTTTGTTTGTGTTGTTAAAAAACAACACAAAAACGTCAATAAAAATTCGAATCCTCAGATGATATGATTTTGGACACTTACTTAAGTAAGTGTCCAAAATCATATCATCTGAGGATTCGAGTTTTTATTGACGTTTTTCCTTTGTTTGTGTTGTTTTTTAAGAGCACGACAAAGCAAAAAGATTCGCGAGAATTCCAGGCACCAAATGTACGTGCAGGGCGTCACAGAGGTGCCTGTGAATTCCGTGCAAGATGCAATGAAATTGTTCCGAACCGGCCAAAAGACTAGACAAATGGGATCAACAAAACTCAATGCTAATTCGAGCCGCTCCCATATGGCGCTCACCATTCGTTTGGTGCAGCAGGATGGGAAGGGATCCGGTAAAACCATCGAAGGATGCAGCAGGATGGGAAGGGATCCGGGTAAACCAGCCTTCTTGGGAGCGGCAGCTTTCTTCGCCGCACCAGCCGTGGCCTTCTTCGGTTTCGGAGTGTTGGGCTTGGGCTCCCGTCTTCTTCGATGGCTTCGTTGGCTTCTGTTTCGGCGTTGCGGGCTTCTTAGTGGCCGTCTTCTTTGCCACGCTCTTGACTCCTGCAGCAGCCTTCGGTTTCTTCGTGGCTCCAGTTGCGGCCTTGGGTTTCTTGGCTGCTCCTTCGGCCTTCTTTACAACCTTCTTCTTCTCATCAGCGGCCTTCGTCGTCTTGGTAGCCTTGGGTTTCTTGGCCACAGCTTTCTTCTTCTTGTCACCCGCACTTGCAGCCTTCTTCTTCTCTATTTTCAAAGGAGGCTGAAACTGAGAAAAATCGTAAATTAATGCAATAGGGAGGGAAGGGGGGTGGACCCCTCCCGTTCTTTACTAAAGTATTGTTTACTATTGTATTACTTTTCAACATCCTACATGAGTATGCTACTTACATGATTTTTCTTCTGCTTGTGGTCCTCTGGTGGTTGTTTTGGTTGTGTTATGTTGCTGTAATGAAAGAGAACATATTTTGAGTTGAAAATTACCCCTTTTTCATCTCAAAAACAAGCAAAATACGCACCTCCAATTTAAGCGTCTTGCTTTGTTTGCTCGCTGAATAGCAATGCAAAGGTAATGTGATTGCATTAGCAATATAGACAGTTTCATTCGCAGCCAAAGGTAACTGCGATCGAAAAAAAAAAATTCCTTCTTCAAAAAAATATTTTCTCTCGCGGTTTTCAGCGCAGGATTTGCGTTTTTTTTTTTTGCTGAAAATATATTTAAAAAAGTTTAGAAAAATATTTTAGAACACTAAAACAATTTGAATTCTAACAAATTATCAATGTTGTGGAATTCCAAGCAAGGATTGTTCAATATTTTATTAATCTGATTAAAGAACATTTATCCGAATTCGAAACGCATTATCTATGTTTCAGTAACAATTTTCTACGAATTGCTCTGATTTGGAAATGATCGCTTGACTGTGTTAGCGAGACAGAGTTTAGTATAACAAATACAGTATTTCCTACATGTTACTGTAGATGCCTTTGTTTCCCCAAACATACATTTTATGAGATTTTTCATCGATAAATTCCCAATTATTTAAGAAAAACTATTCTTTTATTTGATACGGGAAGGATCGTTCCTGCACGTACTCGATGATTGCGTCGCGAAAAAGCGGTTTTCGATGGTCCAACGAGTCGGTAGACCACTCAAGTGATATTATTTCGATACATTACTACTGATAGTAGATAATTTGTCCCATTACGAAACTGGGGACCGTTTGGAAGGTAATTTTTTATCAAATAAAAGACGAACCAACATGCAAGAATCGACGATTTCAGTGGTTCTCGGTTCATTTAAAGCATCAAAGCTACTCGATAGGAGTATGTTGTGTGCATGCATAGATAGCGTAGGATGTAAGCTAAATGTTTCCAACGAAAAAAGTAGATTTTAGTTGAGCGAAAATAAGAAGTTATTGGATAAAAGGTAAAAGTGCAACTTTACTGCTGTCCTACCGCAGCGCCACAAAATTGAACGTTATGGCGGGAGCGGCTCTGATTCGAGAGTTGCAATACTAGCGACCAGGTGACGTCGAGTCGAACCGAGTAAAATTCGCGAATTCGTAAAGGCAACATCGAGAACGATAGTGTGCGTCTGAGCAAGCAAGCATAAACAACCTCCTCCAACTCAAAACGCAGCATCGGTAGACGATCAGAGAAGGCATAGACGAGTATCGAGTTCGTGAAAGCGATGGCAGATAACGTAGCAACGGTAGTAGCTCCTGCTGCAGTTCCAGCCGCCGTGGCTAAGACGCCCAAGAAGGCCAAGGCTGCCGCATCGAGAGTGAAGAAGCCGAAGAAGGTAGCGACGCACCCGCCAGTGCACACCATGATCCTTGCTGCGATCAAGGCACTGAAGGAACGCAACGGATCGTCGCTGCAGGCGATCAAGAAGTATCTGGCGGCGAACTACACGGCCGATGTGGCCAAGCTGACTCCATTCATCAAGCGATCGCTAAAGACGGGCGTGACCAACGGTAAGCTGGTGCAGACGAAAGGCACCGGTGCCACGGGTTCGTTCAAGCTATCGGCCGAGGCCAAGAAGCCTGTGATAGAGAAGAAGAAGGCTGCAAGTGCGGGTGACAAGAAGAAGAAAGCTGTGGCCAAGAAACCCAAGGCTACCAAGACGACGAAGGCCGCTGATGAGAAGAAGAAGGTTGTAAAGAAGGCCGAAGGAGCAGCCAAGAAACCCAAGGCCGCAACTGGAGCCACGAAGAAAACGAATGCTGCTGCAGGAGTCAAGAGCGTGGCAAAGAAGACGGCCACTAAGAAGCCCGCAACGCCGAAACAGAAGCCAACGAAGCCATCGAAGAAGACGGGAGCCACCAAGCCCAAGACTCCGAAACCGAAGAAGGCCACGGCTAGTGCGGCGAAGAAAGCTGCCGCTCCCAAGAAGGCTGCTGCCGCCAAGAAGTAAATCGTCGAACTCGTTGTGATGCAGCAGTGCCAGCAGACGAATTGAGAGTTTTCCACAAACCCTTACAACCCTTACAGTTCTTTTCAGGGCTACAGAATGTGTCGAAGAAAGAGCATTTCCATGATTTCGAAAATCGCCGAAACACCCGAGGAAGCCCTTGAGAATGAAAACGGATTTAAAACGATCTTATTTACAGGTTACTATTATCATCCGCTAGTATATTAGTTAAGGAATAGGCCAGGTTATGCTGCCTGTACCAACAAGATGATGAGATGGAATGGATCGAACGAGAATCTCCGATCGTTGCACCCAGCAAGACTCCACGATCTGTCACTGTGCATCGGTACGAAACGCATGCAACAATTAATAAGTGCCACTCTACCGTAATAAGTAAATTGATACACAATAATAATGCTTTATTTTGTATCATATTTATTCAGTAAGTAAGCAAAGTCATATTGAACAGAGAATGAGATTGCAATTATTTTTTTTATTTATAATACAAGGCCATAACGATTCATTTCAGCTAATAGTACCGAGTGGAATAATGACGAAATCCTTCATAATTTGGTTTTTGAATCAATCGTCGCTTAAATGGATTTTGGTTCGGAGCTTTAAACGACACCATACAGTTCTCTCCATCGACCGGCACTATCTGCGGTGCATCTCCACCGCCACGAATTTTATGGCGGTTTTGCTGCAGCCATGCTACCTGAATCTCCTGTGCAGTTCCTGTTTTAATCAGTCGTTCGTGAATGTTTATCAGCCTGCGTACCCTTCCCGGTCCAGATTCAGCAATAGCAGGTGGTGTAGCATGTTGGGTAGAGGGTAGAGGTACTGTTTTTATAACTTCAGAATCGATGGTTACCAGCGGCGATGGCGATCGACGGGACATTTGTACATCCTGTGCTATCTTTGCAAAACTCAGCACATCCCTCGTCTCCTCGTACTGATCCCCTTGTGGGCTGACACAGACGATCATGTCCACGTTAGCGTCGCCCTCAAAGTGGTTTATAAACGGCAATGACAACGTGCTCTCTCTGTACGGTATTATCTCTCGAGTGGACGATTGCTGATTTTTACGCATTGTCGACAGGCATTTGCGTAGCGTCCTTAGGCTGTTATTAATGTTACCCGCCTCTCGCAACCGCTTGCCGGTGTTTTCAGTCCGTTTGCTCCGCTCACTCCCTGCCAGATCCACCAGCGTAAGCTGGCTTTCGATGGTTTTACCGGATCCCTTCCCATCCTGCTGCACCAAACGAATGGTGAGCGCCATATGGGAGCGGCTCGAATTAGCATTGAGTTTTGTTGATCCCATTTGTCTAGTCTTTTGGCCGGTTCGGAACAATTTCATCGCATCTTGCACGGAATTCACAGGCACCTCTGTGACGCCCTGCACGTACATTTGGTGCCTGGAATTCTCGCGAATCTTTTTGCTTTGTCGTGCTCTTAAAAAACAACACAAACAAAGGAAAAACGTTAATAAAAACTCGAATCCTCAGATGATATGATTTTGGACACTTACTTAAGTAAGTGTCCAAAATCATATCATCTGAGGATTCGAATTTTTATTGACGCTTTTCCTTTGTTTGTGTTGTACTTACTTAAGTAAGTGTCCAAAATCATATCATCTGAGGATTCGAGTTTTTATTGACGTTTTTCCTTTGTTTGTGTTGTTTTTTAAGAGCACGACAAAGCAAAAAGATTCGCGAGAATTCCAGGCACCAAATGTACGTGCAGGGCGTCACAGAGGTGCCTGTGAATTCCGTGCAAGATGCAATGAAATTGTTCCGAACCGGCCAAAAGACTAGACAAATGGGATCAACAAAACTCAATGCTAATTCGAGCCGCTCCCATATGGCGCTCACCATTCGTTTGGTGCAGCAGGATGGGAAGGGATCCGGTAAAACCATCGAAGGATGCAGCAGGATGGGAAGGGATCCGGGTAAACCAGCCTTCTTGGGAGCGGCAGCTTTCTTCGCCGCACCAGCCGTGGCCTTCTTCGGTTTCGGAGTGTTGGGCTTGGGCTCCCGTCTTCTTCGATGGCTTCGTTGGCTTCTGTTTCGGCGTTGCGGGCTTCTTAGTGGCCGTCTTCTTTGCCACGCTCTTGACTCCTGCAGCAGCCTTCGGTTTCTTCGTGGCTCCAGTTGCGGCCTTGGGTTTCTTGGCTGCTCCTTCGGCCTTCTTTACAACCTTCTTCTTCTCATCAGCGGCCTTCGTCGTCTTGGTAGCCTTGGGTTTCTTGGCCACAGCTTTCTTCTTCTTGTCACCCGCACTTGCAGCCTTCTTCTTCTCTATTTTCAAAGGAGGCTGAAACTGAGAAAAATCGTAAATTAATGCAATAGGGAGGGAAGGGGGGTGGACCCCTCCCGTTCTTTACTAAAGTATTGTTTACTATTGTATTACTTTTCAACATCCTACATGAGTATGCTACTTACATGATTTTTCTTCTGCTTGTGGTCCTCTGGTGGTTGTTTTGGTTGTGTTATGTTGCTGTAATGAAAGAGAATATATTTTGAGTTGAAAATTACCCCTTTTTCATCTCAAAAACAAGCAAAATACGCACCTCCAATTTAAGCGTCTTGCTTTGTTTGCTCGCTGAATAGCAATGCAAAGGTAATGTGATTGCATTAGCAATATACAGTTTCATTCGCAGCCAAAGGTAACTGCGATCGAAAAAAAAAATTCCTTCTTCAAAAAAATATTTTCTCTCGCGGTTTTCAGCGCAGGATTTGCGTTTTTTTTTTGCTGAAAATATATTTAAAAAAGTTTAGAAAAATATTTTAGAACACTAAAACAATTTGAATTCTAACAAATTATCAATGTTGTGGAATTCCAAGCAAGGATTGTTCAATATTTTATTAATCTGATTAAAGAACATTTATCCGAATTCGAAACGCATTATCTATGTTTCAGTAACAATTTTCTACGAATTGCTCTGATTTGGAAATGATCGCTTGACTGTGTTAGCGAGACAGAGTTTAGTATAACAAATACAGTATTTCCTACATGTTACTGTAGATGCCTTTGTTTCCCCAAACATACATTTTATGAGATTTTTCATCGATAAATTCCCAATTATTTAAGAAAAACTATTCTTTTATTTGATACGGGAAGGATCGTTCCTGCACGTACTCGATGATTGCGTCGCGAAAAACCGGTTTTCGATGGTCCAACGAGTCGGTAGACCACTCAAGTGATATTATTTCGATACATTACTACTGATAGTAGATAATTTGTCCCATTACGAAACTGAGGAGCGTTTGGAAGGTAATTTTTTATCAAATAAAAGACGAACCAACATGCAAGAATCGACGATTTCAGTGGTTCTCGGTTCATTTAAAGCATCAAAGCTACTCGATAGGAGTATGTTGTGTGCATGCATAGATAGCGTAGGATGTAAGCTAAATGTTTCCAACGAAAAAAGTAGATTTTAGTTGAGCGAAAATAAGAAGTTATTGGATAAAAGGTAAAAGTGCAACTTTACTGCTGTCCTACCGCAGCGCCACAAAATTGAACGTTATGGCGGGAGCGGCTCTGATTCGAGAGTTGCAATACTAGCGACCAGGTGACGTCGAGCCGAACCGAGTAAAATTCGCGAATTCGTAGAGGCAACATCGAGAACGATAGTGTGCGTCTGAGCAAGCAAGCATAAACAACCTCCTCCAACTCAAAACGCAGCATCGGTAGACGATCAGAGAAGGCATAGACGAGTATCGAGTTCGTGAAAGCGATGGCAGATAACGTAGCAACGGTAGTAGCTCCTGCTGCAGTTCCAGCCGCCGTGGCTAAGACGCCCAAGAAGGCCAAGGCTGCCGCATCGAGAGTGAAGAAGCCGAAGAAGGTAGCGACGCACCCGCCAGTGCACACCATGATCCTTGCTGCGATCAAGGCACTGAAGGAACGCAACGGATCGTCGCTACAGGCGATCAAGAAGTATCTGGCGGCGAACTACACGGCAGATGTGGCCAAGCTGACTCCATTCATCAAGCGATCGCTAAAGACGGGCGTGACCAACGGTAAGCTGGTGCAGACGAAAGGCACCGGTGCCACGGGTTCGTTCAAGCTATCGGCCGAGGCCAAGAAGCCTGTGATAGAGAAGAAGAAGGCTGCAAGTGCGGGTGACAAGAAGAAGAAAGCTGTGGCCAAGAAACCCAAGGCTACCAAGACGACGAAGGCCGCTGATGAGAAGAAGAAGGTTGTAAAGAAGGCCGAAGGAGCAGCCAAGAAACCCAAGGCCGCAACTGGAGCCACGAAGAAAACGAATGCTGCTGCAGGAGTCAAGAGCGTGGCAAAGAAGACGGCCACTAAGAAGCCCGCAACGCCGAAACAGAAGCCAACGAAGCCATCGAAGAAGACGGGAGCCACCAAGCCCAAGACTCCGAAACCGAAGAAGGCCACGGCTAGTGCGGCGAAGAAAGCTGCCGCTCCCAAGAAGGCTGCTGCCGCCAAGAAGTAAATCGTCGAACTCGTTGTGATGCAGCAGTGCCAGCAGACGAATTGAGAGTTTTCCACAAACCCTTACAACCCTTACAGTTCTTTTCAGGGCTACAGAATGTGTCGAAGAAAGAGCATTTCCATGATTTCGAAAATCGCCGAAACACCCGAGGAAGCCCTTGAGAATGAAAACGGATTTAAAACGATCTTATTTACAGGTTACTATTATCATCCGCTAGTATATTAGTTAAGGAATAGGCCAGGTTATGCTGCCTGTACCAACAAGATGATGAGATGGAATGGATCGAACGAGAATCTCCGATCGTTGCACCCAGCAAGACTCCACGATCTGTCACTGTGCATCGGTACGAAACGCATGCAACAATTAATAAGTGCCACTCTACCGTAATAAGTAAATTGATACACAATAATAATGCTTTATTTTGTATCATATTTATTCAGTAAGTAAGCAAAGTCATATTGAACAGAGAATGAGATTGCAATTATTTTTTTTATTTATAATACAAGGCCATAACGATTCATTTCAGCTAATAGTACCGAGTGGAATAATGACGAAATCCTTCATAATTTGGTTTTTGAATCAATCGTCGCTTAAATGGATTTTGGTTCGGAGCTTTAAACGACACCATACAGTTCTCTCCATCGACCGGCACTATCTGCGGTGCATCTCCACCGCCACGAATTTTATGGCGGTTTTGCTGCAGCCATGCTACCTGAATCTCCTGTGCAGTTCCTGTTTTAATCAGTCGTTCGTGAATGTTTATCAGCCTGCGTACCCTTCCCGGTCCAGATTCAGCAATAGCAGGTGGTGTAGCATGTTGGGTAGAGGGTAGAGGTACTGTTTTTATAACTTCAGAATCGATGGTTACCAGCGGCGATGGCGATCGACGGGACATTTGTACATCCTGTGCTATCTTTGCAAAACTCAGCACATCCCTCGTCTCCTCGTACTGATCCCCTTGTGGGCTGACACAGACGATCATGTCCACGTTAGCGTCGCCCTCAAAGTGGTTTATAAACGGCAATGACAACGTGCTCTCTCTGTACGGTATTATCTCTCGAGTGGACGATTGCTGATTTTTACGCATTGTCGACAGGCATTTGCGTAGCGTCCTTAGGCTGTTATTAATGTTACCCGCCTCTCGCAACCGCTTGCCGGTGTTTTCAGTCCGTTTGCTCCGCTCACTCCCTGCCAGATCCACCAGCGTAAGCTGGCTTTCGATGGTTTTACCGGATCCCTTCCCATCCTGCTGCACCAAACGAATGGTGAGCGCCATATGGGAGCGGCTCGAATTAGCATTGAGTTTTGTTGATCCCATTTGTCTAGTCTTTTGGCCGGTTCGGAACAATTTCATCGCATCTTGCACGGAATTCACAGGCACCTCTGTGACGCCCTGCACGTACATTTGGTGCCTGGAATTCTCGCGAATCTTTTTGCTTTGTCGTGCTCTTAAAAAACAACACAAACAAAGGAAAAACGTCAATAAAAACTCGAATCCTCAGATGATATGATTTTGGACACTTACTTAAGTAAGTGTCCAAAATCATATCATCTGAGGATTCGAATTTTTATTGACGTTTTTGTGTTGTTTTTTAACAACACAAACAAAAGAAAAACGTCAATAAAAACTCGAATCCTCAGATGATATGATTTTGGACACTTACTTAAGTAAGTGTCCAAAATCATATCATCTGAGGATTCGAGTTTTTATTGACGTTTTTCCTTTGTTTGTGTTGTTTTTTAAGAGCACGACAAAGCAAAAAGATTCGCGAGAATTCCAGGCACCAAATGTACGTGCAGGGCGTCACAGAGGTGCCTGTGAATTCCGTGCAAGATGCAATGAAATTGTTCCGAACCGGCCAAAAGACTAGACAAATGGGATCAACAAAACTCAATGCTAATTCGAGCCGCTCCCATATGGCGCTCACCATTCGTTTGGTGCAGCAGGATGGGAAGGGATCCGGTAAAACCATCGAAGGATGCAGCAGGATGGGAAGGGATCCGGGTAAACCAGCCTTCTTGGGAGCGGCAGCTTTCTTCGCCGCACCAGCCGTGGCCTTCTTCGGTTTCGGAGTGTTGGGCTTGGGCTCCCGTCTTCTTCGATGGCTTCGTTGGCTTCTGTTTCGGCGTTGCGGGCTTCTTAGTGGCCGTCTTCTTTGCCACGCTCTTGACTCCTGCAGCAGCCTTCGGTTTCTTCGTGGCTCCAGTTGCGGCCTTGGGTTTCTTGGCTGCTCCTTCGGCCTTCTTTACAACCTTCTTCTTCTCATCAGCGGCCTTCGTCGTCTTGGTAGCCTTGGGTTTCTTGGCCACAGCTTTCTTCTTCTTGTCACCCGCACTTGCAGCCTTCTTCTTCTCTATTTTCAAAGGAGGCTGAAACTGAGAAAAATCGTAAATTAATGCAATAGGGAGGGAAGGGGGGTGGACCCCTCCCGTTCTTTACTAAAGTATTGTTTACTATTGTATTACTTTTCAACATCCTACATGAGTATGCTACTTACATGATTTTTCTTCTGCTTGTGGTCCTCTGGTGGTTGTTTTGGTTGTGTTATGTTGCTGTAATGAAAGAGAATATATTTTGAGTTGAAAATTACCCCTTTTTCATCTCAAAAACAAGCAAAATACGCACCTCCAATTTAAGCGTCTTGCTTTGTTTGCTCGCTGAATAGCAATGCAAAGGTAATGTGATTGCATTAGCAATATACAGTTTCATTCGCAGCCAAAGGTAACTGCGATCGAAAAAAAAAATTCCTTCTTCAAAAAAATATTTTCTCTCGCGGTTTTCAGCGCAGGATTTGCGTTTTTTTTTTGCTGAAAATATATTTAAAAAAGTTTAGAAAAATATTTTAGAACACTAAAACAATTTGAATTCTAACAAATTATCAATGTTGTGGAATTCCAAGCAAGGATTGTTCAATATTTTATTAATCTGATTAAAGAACATTTATCCGAATTCGAAACGCATTATCTATGTTTCAGTAACAATTTTCTACGAATTGCTCTGATTTGGAAATGATCGCTTGACTGTGTTAGCGAGACAGAGTTTAGTATAACAAATACAGTATTTCCTACATGTTACTGTAGATGCCTTTGTTTCCCCAAACATACATTTTATGAGATTTTTCATCGATAAATTCCCAATTATTTAAGAAAAACTATTCTTTTATTTGATACGGGAAGGATCGTTCCTGCACGTACTCGATGATTGCGTCGCGAAAAACCGGTTTTCGATGGTCCAACGAGTCGGTAGACCACTCAAGTGATATTATTTCGATACATTACTACTGATAGTAGATAATTTGTCCCATTACGAAACTGAGGAGCGTTTGGAAGGTAATTTTTTATCAAATAAAAGACGAACCAACATGCAAGAATCGACGATTTCAGTGGTTCTCGGTTCATTTAAAGCATCAAAGCTACTCGATAGGAGTATGTTGTGTGCATGCATAGATAGCGTAGGATGTAAGCTAAATGTTTCCAACGAAAAAAGTAGATTTTAGTTGAGCGAAAATAAGAAGTTATTGGATAAAAGGTAAAAGTGCAACTTTACTGCTGTCCTACCGCAGCGCCACAAAATTGAACGTTATGGCGGGAGCGGCTCTGATTCGAGAGTTGCAATACTAGCGACCAGGTGACGTCGAGCCGAACCGAGTAAAATTCGCGAATTCGTAGAGGCAACATCGAGAACGATAGTGTGCGTCTGAGCAAGCAAGCATAAACAACCTCCTCCAACTCAAAACGCAGCATCGGTAGACGATCAGAGAAGGCATAGACGAGTATCGAGTTCGTGAAAGCGATGGCAGATAACGTAGCAACGGTAGTAGCTCCTGCTGCAGTTCCAGCCGCCGTGGCTAAGACGCCCAAGAAGGCCAAGGCTGCCGCATCGAGAGTGAAGAAGCCGAAGAAGGTAGCGACGCACCCGCCAGTGCACACCATGATCCTTGCTGCGATCAAGGCACTGAAGGAACGCAACGGATCGTCGCTACAGGCGATCAAGAAGTATCTGGCGGCGAACTACACGGCAGATGTGGCCAAGCTGACTCCATTCATCAAGCGATCGCTAAAGACGGGCGTGACCAACGGTAAGCTGGTGCAGACGAAAGGCACCGGTGCCACGGGTTCGTTCAAGCTATCGGCCGAGGCCAAGAAGCCTGTGATAGAGAAGAAGAAGGCTGCAAGTGCGGGTGACAAGAAGAAGAAAGCTGTGGCCAAGAAACCCAAGGCTACCAAGACGACGAAGGCCGCTGATGAGAAGAAGAAGGTTGTAAAGAAGGCCGAAGGAGCAGCCAAGAAACCCAAGGCCGCAACTGGAGCCACGAAGAAAACGAATGCTGCTGCAGGAGTCAAGAGCGTGGCAAAGAAGACGGCCACTAAGAAGCCCGCAACGCCGAAACAGAAGCCAACGAAGCCATCGAAGAAGACGGGAGCCACCAAGCCCAAGACTCCGAAACCGAAGAAGGCCACGGCTAGTGCGGCGAAGAAAGCTGCCGCTCCCAAGAAGGCTGCTGCCGCCAAGAAGTAAATCGTCGAACTCGTTGTGATGCAGCAGTGCCAGCAGACGAATTGAGAGTTTTCCACAAACCCTTACAACCCTTACAGTTCTTTTCAGGGCTACAGAATGTGTCGAAGAAAGAGCATTTCCATGATTTCGAAAATCGCCGAAACACCCGAGGAAGCCCTTGAGAATGAAAACGGATTTAAAACGATCTTATTTACAGGTTACTATTATCATCCGCTAGTATATTAGTTAAGGAATAGGCCAGGTTATGCTGCCTGTACCAACAAGATGATGAGATGGAATGGATCGAACGAGAATCTCCGATCGTTGCACCCAGCAAGACTCCACGATCTGTCACTGTGCATCGGTACGAAACGCATGCAACAATTAATAAGTGCCACTCTACCGTAATAAGTAAATTGATACACAATAATAATGCTTTATTTTGTATCATATTTATTCAGTAAGTAAGCAAAGTCATATTGAACAGAGAATGAGATTGCAATTATTTTTTTTATTTATAATACAAGGCCATAACGATTCATTTCAGCTAATAGTACCGAGTGGAATAATGACGAAATCCTTCATAATTTGGTTTTTGAATCAATCGTCGCTTAAATGGATTTTGGTTCGGAGCTTTAAACGACACCATACAGTTCTCTCCATCGACCGGCACTATCTGCGGTGCATCTCCACCGCCACGAATTTTATGGCGGTTTTGCTGCAGCCATGCTACCTGAATCTCCTGTGCAGTTCCTGTTTTAATCAGTCGTTCGTGAATGTTTATCAGCCTGCGTACCCTTCCCGGTCCAGATTCAGCAATAGCAGGTGGTGTAGCATGTTGGGTAGAGGGTAGAGGTACTGTTTTTATAACTTCAGAATCGATGGTTACCAGCGGCGATGGCGATCGACGGGACATTTGTACATCCTGTGCTATCTTTGCAAAACTCAGCACATCCCTCGTCTCCTCGTACTGATCCCCTTGTGGGCTGACACAGACGATCATGTCCACGTTAGCGTCGCCCTCAAAGTGGTTTATAAACGGCAATGACAACGTGCTCTCTCTGTACGGTATTATCTCTCGAGTGGACGATTGCTGATTTTTACGCATTGTCGACAGGCATTTGCGTAGCGTCCTTAGGCTGTTATTAATGTTACCCGCCTCTCGCAACCGCTTGCCGGTGTTTTCAGTCCGTTTGCTCCGCTCACTCCCTGCCAGATCCACCAGCGTAAGCTGGCTTTCGATGGTTTTACCGGATCCCTTCCCATCCTGCTGCACCAAACGAATGGTGAGCGCCATATGGGAGCGGCTCGAATTAGCATTGAGTTTTGTTGATCCCATTTGTCTAGTCTTTTGGCCGGTTCGGAACAATTTCATCGCATCTTGCACGGAATTCACAGGCACCTCTGTGACGCCCTGCACGTACATTTGGTGCCTGGAATTCTCGCGAATCTTTTTGCTTTGTCGTGCTCTTAAAAAACAACACAAACAAAGGAAAAACGTCAATAAAAACTCGAATCCTCAGATGATATGATTTTGGACACTTACTTAAGTAAGTGTCCAAAATCATATCATCTGAGGATTCGAATTTTTATTGACGCTTTTCCTTTGTTTGTGTTGTTAAAAAACAACACAAAAACGTCAATAAAAATTCGAATCCTCAGATGATATGATTTTGGACACTTACTTAAGTAAGTGTCCAAAATCATATCATCTGAGGATTCGAGTTTTTATTGACGTTTTTCCTTTGTTTGTGTTGTTTTTTAAGAGCACGACAAAGCAAAAAGATTCGCGAGAATTCCAGGCACCAAATGTACGTGCAGGGCGTCACAGAGGTGCCTGTGAATTCCGTGCAAGATGCAATGAAATTGTTCCGAACCGGCCAAAAGACTAGACAAATGGGATCAACAAAACTCAATGCTAATTCGAGCCGCTCCCATATGGCGCTCACCATTCGTTTGGTGCAGCAGGATGGGAAGGGATCCGGTAAAACCATCGAAGGATGCAGCAGGATGGGAAGGGATCCGGGTAAACCAGCCTTCTTGGGAGCGGCAGCTTTCTTCGCCGCACCAGCCGTGGCCTTCTTCGGTTTCGGAGTGTTGGGCTTGGGCTCCCGTCTTCTTCGATGGCTTCGTTGGCTTCTGTTTCGGCGTTGCGGGCTTCTTAGTGGCCGTCTTCTTTGCCACGCTCTTGACTCCTGCAGCAGCCTTCGGTTTCTTCGTGGCTCCAGTTGCGGCCTTGGGTTTCTTGGCTGCTCCTTCGGCCTTCTTTACAACCTTCTTCTTCTCATCAGCGGCCTTCGTCGTCTTGGTAGCCTTGGGTTTCTTGGCCACAGCTTTCTTCTTCTTGTCACCCGCACTTGCAGCCTTCTTCTTCTCTATTTTCAAAGGAGGCTGAAACTGAGAAAAATCGTAAATTAATGCAATAGGGAGGGAAGGGGGGTGGACCCCTCCCGTTCTTTACTAAAGTATTGTTTACTATTGTATTACTTTTCAACATCCTACATGAGTATGCTACTTACATGATTTTTCTTCTGCTTGTGGTCCTCTGGTGGTTGTTTTGGTTGTGTTATGTTGCTGTAATGAAAGAGAATATATTTTGAGTTGAAAATTACCCCTTTTTCATCTCAAAAACAAGCAAAATACGCACCTCCAATTTAAGCGTCTTGCTTTGTTTGCTCGCTGAATAGCAATGCAAAGGTAATGTGATTGCATTAGCAATATACAGTTTCATTCGCAGCCAAAGGTAACTGCGATCGAAAAAAAAATTCCTTCTTCAAAAAAATATTTTCTCTCGCGGTTTTCAGCGCAGGATTTGCGTTTTTTTTTTTGCTGAAAATATATTTAAAAAAGTTTAGAAAAATATTTTAGAACACTAAAACAATTTGAATTCTAACAAATTATCAATGTTGTGGAATTCCAAGCAAGGATTGTTCAATATTTTATTAATCTGATTAAAGAACATTTATCCGAATTCGAAACGCATTATCTATGTTTCAGTAACAATTTTCTACGAATTGCTCTGATTTGGAAATGATCGCTTGACTGTGTTAGCGAGACAGAGTTTAGTATAACAAATACAGTATTTCCTACATGTTACTGTAGATGCCTTTGTTTCCCCAAACATACATTTTATGAGATTTTTCATCGATAAATTCCCAATTATTTAAGAAAAACTATTCTTTTATTTGATACGGGAAGGATCGTTCCTGCACGTACTCGATGATTGCGTCGCGAAAAACCGGTTTTCGATGGTCCAACGAGTCGGTAGACCACTCAAGTGATATTATTTCGATACATTACTACTGATAGTAGATAATTTGTCCCATTACGAAACTGAGGAGCGTTTGGAAGGTAATTTTTTATCAAATAAAAGACGAACCAACATGCAAGAATCGACGATTTCAGTGGTTCTCGGTTCATTTAAAGCATCAAAGCTACTCGATAGGAGTATGTTGTGTGCATGCATAGATAGCGTAGGATGTAAGCTAAATGTTTCCAACGAAAAAAGTAGATTTTAGTTGAGCGAAAATAAGAAGTTATTGGATAAAAGGTAAAAGTGCAACTTTACTGCTGTCCTACCGCAGCGCCACAAAATTGAACGTTATGGCGGGAGCGGCTCTGATTCGAGAGTTGCAATACTAGCGACCAGGTGACGTCGAGCCGAACCGAGTAAAATTCGCGAATTCGTAGAGGCAACATCGAGAACGATAGTGTGCGTCTGAGCAAGCAAGCATAAACAACCTCCTCCAACTCAAAACGCAGCATCGGTAGACGATCAGAGAAGGCATAGACGAGTATCGAGTTCGTGAAAGCGATGGCAGATAACGTAGCAACGGTAGTAGCTCCTGCTGCAGTTCCAGCCGCCGTGGCTAAGACGCCCAAGAAGGCCAAGGCTGCCGCATCGAGAGTGAAGAAGCCGAAGAAGGTAGCGACGCACCCGCCAGTGCACACCATGATCCTTGCTGCGATCAAGGCACTGAAGGAACGCAACGGATCGTCGCTACAGGCGATCAAGAAGTATCTGGCGGCGAACTACACGGCAGATGTGGCCAAGCTGACTCCATTCATCAAGCGATCGCTAAAGACGGGCGTGACCAACGGTAAGCTGGTGCAGACGAAAGGCACCGGTGCCACGGGTTCGTTCAAGCTATCGGCCGAGGCCAAGAAGCCTGTGATAGAGAAGAAGAAGGCTGCAAGTGCGGGTGACAAGAAGAAGAAAGCTGTGGCCAAGAAACCCAAGGCTACCAAGACGACGAAGGCCGCTGATGAGAAGAAGAAGGTTGTAAAGAAGGCCGAAGGAGCAGCCAAGAAACCCAAGGCCGCAACTGGAGCCACGAAGAAAACGAATGCTGCTGCAGGAGTCAAGAGCGTGGCAAAGAAGACGGCCACTAAGAAGCCCGCAACGCCGAAACAGAAGCCAACGAAGCCATCGAAGAAGACGGGAGCCACCAAGCCCAAGACTCCGAAACCGAAGAAGGCCACGGCTAGTGCGGCGAAGAAAGCTGCCGCTCCCAAGAAGGCTGCTGCCGCCAAGAAGTAAATCGTCGAACTCGTTGTGATGCAGCAGTGCCAGCAGACGAATTGAGAGTTTTCCACAAACCCTTACAACCCTTACAGTTCTTTTCAGGGCTACAGAATGTGTCGAAGAAAGAGCATTTCCATGATTTCGAAAATCGCCGAAACACCCGAGGAAGCCCTTGAGAATGAAAACGGATTTAAAACGATCTTATTTACAGGTTACTATTATCATCCGCTAGTATATTAGTTAAGGAATAGGCCAGGTTATGCTGCCTGTACCAACAAGATGATGAGATGGAATGGATCGAACGAGAATCTCCGATCGTTGCACCCAGCAAGACTCCACGATCTGTCACTGTGCATCGGTACGAAACGCATGCAACAATTAATAAGTGCCACTCTACCGTAATAAGTAAATTGATACACAATAATAATGCTTTATTTTGTATCATATTTATTCAGTAAGTAAGCAAAGTCATATTGAACAGAGAATGAGATTGCAATTATTTTTTTTATTTATAATACAAGGCCATAACGATTCATTTCAGCTAATAGTACCGAGTGGAATAATGACGAAATCCTTCATAATTTGGTTTTTGAATCAATCGTCGCTTAAATGGATTTTGGTTCGGAGCTTTAAACGACACCATACAGTTCTCTCCATCGACCGGCACTATCTGCGGTGCATCTCCACCGCCACGAATTTTATGGCGGTTTTGCTGCAGCCATGCTACCTGAATCTCCTGTGCAGTTCCTGTTTTAATCAGTCGTTCGTGAATGTTTATCAGCCTGCGTACCCTTCCCGGTCCAGATTCAGCAATAGCAGGTGGTGTAGCATGTTGGGTAGAGGGTAGAGGTACTGTTTTTATAACTTCAGAATCGATGGTTACCAGCGGCGATGGCGATCGACGGGACATTTGTACATCCTGTGCTATCTTTGCAAAACTCAGCACATCCCTCGTCTCCTCGTACTGATCCCCTTGTGGGCTGACACAGACGATCATGTCCACGTTAGCGTCGCCCTCAAAGTGGTTTATAAACGGCAATGACAACGTGCTCTCTCTGTACGGTATTATCTCTCGAGTGGACGATTGCTGATTTTTACGCATTGTCGACAGGCATTTGCGTAGCGTCCTTAGGCTGTTATTAATGTTACCCGCCTCTCGCAACCGCTTGCCGGTGTTTTCAGTCCGTTTGCTCCGCTCACTCCCTGCCAGATCCACCAGCGTAAGCTGGCTTTCGATGGTTTTACCGGATCCCTTCCCATCCTGCTGCACCAAACGAATGGTGAGCGCCATATGGGAGCGGCTCGAATTAGCATTGAGTTTTGTTGATCCCATTTGTCTAGTCTTTTGGCCGGTTCGGAACAATTTCATCGCATCTTGCACGGAATTCACAGGCACCTCTGTGACGCCCTGCACGTACATTTGGTGCCTGGAATTCTCGCGAATCTTTTTGCTTTGTCGTGCTCTTAAAAAA
The DNA here is from genome assembly GCF_943734665.1 of Anopheles aquasalis. Lineage (NCBI taxonomy): Eukaryota > Metazoa > Arthropoda > Insecta > Diptera > Culicidae > Anopheles > Anopheles aquasalis. The sequence goes on from NC_064877.1 coordinate 47,644,267, forward strand.
CAACACAAACAAAGGAAAAACGTCAATAAAAACTCGAATCCTCAGATGATATGATTTTGGACACTTACTTAAGTAAGTGTCCAAAATCATATCATCTGAGGATTCGAATTTTTATTGACGCTTTTCCTTTGTTTGTGTTGTTAAAAAACAACACAAAAACGTCAATAAAAATTCGAATCCTCAGATGATATGATTTTGGACACTTACTTAAGTAAGTGTCCAAAATCATATCATCTGAGGATTCGAGTTTTTATTGACGTTTTTCCTTTGTTTGTGTTGTTTTTTAAGAGCACGACAAAGCAAAAAGATTCGCGAGAATTCCAGGCACCAAATGTACGTGCAGGGCGTCACAGAGGTGCCTGTGAATTCCGTGCAAGATGCAATGAAATTGTTCCGAACCGGCCAAAAGACTAGACAAATGGGATCAACAAAACTCAATGCTAATTCGAGCCGCTCCCATATGGCGCTCACCATTCGTTTGGTGCAGCAGGATGGGAAGGGATCCGGTAAAACCATCGAAGGATGCAGCAGGATGGGAAGGGATCCGGGTAAACCAGCCTTCTTGGGAGCGGCAGCTTTCTTCGCCGCACCAGCCGTGGCCTTCTTCGGTTTCGGAGTGTTGGGCTTGGGCTCCCGTCTTCTTCGATGGCTTCGTTGGCTTCTGTTTCGGCGTTGCGGGCTTCTTAGTGGCCGTCTTCTTTGCCACGCTCTTGACTCCTGCAGCAGCCTTCGGTTTCTTCGTGGCTCCAGTTGCGGCCTTGGGTTTCTTGGCTGCTCCTTCGGCCTTCTTTACAACCTTCTTCTTCTCATCAGCGGCCTTCGTCGTCTTGGTAGCCTTGGGTTTCTTGGCCACAGCTTTCTTCTTCTTGTCACCCGCACTTGCAGCCTTCTTCTTCTCTATTTTCAAAGGAGGCTGAAACTGAGAAAAATCGTAAATTAATGCAATAGGGAGGGAAGGGGGGTGGACCCCTCCCGTTCTTTACTAAAGTATTGTTTACTATTGTATTACTTTTCAACATCCTACATGAGTATGCTACTTACATGATTTTTCTTCTGCTTGTGGTCCTCTGGTGGTTGTTTTGGTTGTGTTATGTTGCTGTAATGAAAGAGAATATATTTTGAGTTGAAAATTACCCCTTTTTCATCTCAAAAACAAGCAAAATACGCACCTCCAATTTAAGCGTCTTGCTTTGTTTGCTCGCTGAATAGCAATGCAAAGGTAATGTGATTGCATTAGCAATATACAGTTTCATTCGCAGCCAAAGGTAACTGCGATCGAAAAAAAAAATTCCTTCTTCAAAAAAATATTTTCTCTCGCGGTTTTCAGCGCAGGATTTGCGTTTTTTTTTTTGCTGAAAATATATTTAAAAAAGTTTAGAAAAATATTTTAGAACACTAAAACAATTTGAATTCTAACAAATTATCAATGTTGTGGAATTCCAAGCAAGGATTGTTCAATATTTTATTAATCTGATTAAAGAACATTTATCCGAATTCGAAACGCATTATCTATGTTTCAGTAACAATTTTCTACGAATTGCTCTGATTTGGAAATGATCGCTTGACTGTGTTAGCGAGACAGAGTTTAGTATAACAAATACAGTATTTCCTACATGTTACTGTAGATGCCTTTGTTTCCCCAAACATACATTTTATGAGATTTTTCATCGATAAATTCCCAATTATTTAAGAAAAACTATTCTTTTATTTGATACGGGAAGGATCGTTCCTGCACGTACTCGATGATTGCGTCGCGAAAAACCGGTTTTCGATGGTCCAACGAGTCGGTAGACCACTCAAGTGATATTATTTCGATACATTACTACTGATAGTAGATAATTTGTCCCATTACGAAACTGAGGAGCGTTTGGAAGGTAATTTTTTATCAAATAAAAGACGAACCAACATGCAAGAATCGACGATTTCAGTGGTTCTCGGTTCATTTAAAGCATCAAAGCTACTCGATAGGAGTATGTTGTGTGCATGCATAGATAGCGTAGGATGTAAGCTAAATGTTTCCAACGAAAAAAGTAGATTTTAGTTGAGCGAAAATAAGAAGTTATTGGATAAAAGGTAAAAGTGCAACTTTACTGCTGTCCTACCGCAGCGCCACAAAATTGAACGTTATGGCGGGAGCGGCTCTGATTCGAGAGTTGCAATACTAGCGACCAGGTGACGTCGAGCCGAACCGAGTAAAATTCGCGAATTCGTAGAGGCAACATCGAGAACGATAGTGTGCGTCTGAGCAAGCAAGCATAAACAACCTCCTCCAACTCAAAACGCAGCATCGGTAGACGATCAGAGAAGGCATAGACGAGTATCGAGTTCGTGAAAGCGATGGCAGATAACGTAGCAACGGTAGTAGCTCCTGCTGCAGTTCCAGCCGCCGTGGCTAAGACGCCCAAGAAGGCCAAGGCTGCCGCATCGAGAGTGAAGAAGCCGAAGAAGGTAGCGACGCACCCGCCAGTGCACACCATGATCCTTGCTGCGATCAAGGCACTGAAGGAACGCAACGGATCGTCGCTACAGGCGATCAAGAAGTATCTGGCGGCGAACTACACGGCAGATGTGGCCAAGCTGACTCCATTCATCAAGCGATCGCTAAAGACGGGCGTGACCAACGGTAAGCTGGTGCAGACGAAAGGCACCGGTGCCACGGGTTCGTTCAAGCTATCGGCCGAGGCCAAGAAGCCTGTGATAGAGAAGAAGAAGGCTGCAAGTGCGGGTGACAAGAAGAAGAAAGCTGTGGCCAAGAAACCCAAGGCTACCAAGACGACGAAGGCCGCTGATGAGAAGAAGAAGGTTGTAAAGAAGGCCGAAGGAGCAGCCAAGAAACCCAAGGCCGCAACTGGAGCCACGAAGAAAACGAATGCTGCTGCAGGAGTCAAGAGCGTGGCAAAGAAGACGGCCACTAAGAAGCCCGCAACGCCGAAACAGAAGCCAACGAAGCCATCGAAGAAGACGGGAGCCACCAAGCCCAAGACTCCGAAACCGAAGAAGGCCACGGCTAGTGCGGCGAAGAAAGCTGCCGCTCCCAAGAAGGCTGCTGCCGCCAAGAAGTAAATCGTCGAACTCGTTGTGATGCAGCAGTGCCAGCAGACGAATTGAGAGTTTTCCACAAACCCTTACAACCCTTACAGTTCTTTTCAGGGCTACAGAATGTGTCGAAGAAAGAGCATTTCCATGATTTCGAAAATCGCCGAAACACCCGAGGAAGCCCTTGAGAATGAAAACGGATTTAAAACGATCTTATTTACAGGTTACTATTATCATCCGCTAGTATATTAGTTAAGGAATAGGCCAGGTTATGCTGCCTGTACCAACAAGATGATGAGATGGAATGGATCGAACGAGAATCTCCGATCGTTGCACCCAGCAAGACTCCACGATCTGTCACTGTGCATCGGTACGAAACGCATGCAACAATTAATAAGTGCCACTCTACCGTAATAAGTAAATTGATACACAATAATAATGCTTTATTTTGTATCATATTTATTCAGTAAGTAAGCAAAGTCATATTGAACAGAGAATGAGATTGCAATTATTTTTTTTATTTATAATACAAGGCCATAACGATTCATTTCAGCTAATAGTACCGAGTGGAATAATGACGAAATCCTTCATAATTTGGTTTTTGAATCAATCGTCGCTTAAATGGATTTTGGTTCGGAGCTTTAAACGACACCATACAGTTCTCTCCATCGACCGGCACTATCTGCGGTGCATCTCCACCGCCACGAATTTTATGGCGGTTTTGCTGCAGCCATGCTACCTGAATCTCCTGTGCAGTTCCTGTTTTAATCAGTCGTTCGTGAATGTTTATCAGCCTGCGTACCCTTCCCGGTCCAGATTCAGCAATAGCAGGTGGTGTAGCATGTTGGGTAGAGGGTAGAGGTACTGTTTTTATAACTTCAGAATCGATGGTTACCAGCGGCGATGGCGATCGACGGGACATTTGTACATCCTGTGCTATCTTTGCAAAACTCAGCACATCCCTCGTCTCCTCGTACTGATCCCCTTGTGGGCTGACACAGACGATCATGTCCACGTTAGCGTCGCCCTCAAAGTGGTTTATAAACGGCAATGACAACGTGCTCTCTCTGTACGGTATTATCTCTCGAGTGGACGATTGCTGATTTTTACGCATTGTCGACAGGCATTTGCGTAGCGTCCTTAGGCTGTTATTAATGTTACCCGCCTCTCGCAACCGCTTGCCGGTGTTTTCAGTCCGTTTGCTCCGCTCACTCCCTGCCAGATCCACCAGCGTAAGCTGGCTTTCGATGGTTTTACCGGATCCCTTCCCATCCTGCTGCACCAAACGAATGGTGAGCGCCATATGGGAGCGGCTCGAATTAGCATTGAGTTTTGTTGATCCCATTTGTCTAGTCTTTTGGCCGGTTCGGAACAATTTCATCGCATCTTGCACGGAATTCACAGGCACCTCTGTGACGCCCTGCACGTACATTTGGTGCCTGGAATTCTCGCGAATCTTTTTGCTTTGTCGTGCTCTTAAAAAACAACACAAACAAAGGAAAAACGTTAATAAAAACTCGAATCCTCAGATGATATGATTTTGGACACTTACTTAAGTAAGTGTCCAAAATCATATCATCTGAGGATTCGAATTTTTATTGACGCTTTTCCTTTGTTTGTGTTGTTAAAAAACAACACAAAAACGTCAATAAAAATTCGAATCCTCAGATGATATGATTTTGGACACTTACTTAAGTAAGTGTCCAAAATCATATCATCTGAGGATTCGAGTTTTTATTGACGTTTTTCCTTTGTTTGTGTTGTTTTTTAAGAGCACGACAAAGCAAAAAGATTCGCGAGAATTCCAGGCACCAAATGTACGTGCAGGGCGTCACAGAGGTGCCTGTGAATTCCGTGCAAGATGCAATGAAATTGTTCCGAACCGGCCAAAAGACTAGACAAATGGGATCAACAAAACTCAATGCTAATTCGAGCCACTCCCATATGGCGCTCACCATTCGTTTGGTGCAGCAGGATGGGAAGGGATCCGGTAAAACCATCGAAGGATGCAGCAGGATGGGAAGGGATCCGGGTAAACCAGCCTTCTTGGGAGCGGCAGCTTTCTTCGCCGCACCAGCCGTGGCCTTCTTCGGTTTCGGAGTGTTGGGCTTGGGCTCCCGTCTTCTTCGATGGCTTCGTTGGCTTCTGTTTCGGCGTTGCGGGCATCTTAGTGGCCGTCTTCTTTGCCACGCTCTTGACTCCTGCAGCAGCCTTCGGTTTCTTCGTGGCTCCAGTTGCGGCCTTGGGTTTCTTGGCTGCTCCTTCGGCCTTCTTTACAACCTTCTTCTTCTCATCAGCGGCCTTCGTCGTCTTGGTAGCCTTGGGTTTCTTGGCCACAGCTTTCTTCTTCTTGTCACCCGCACTTGCAGCCTTCTTCTTCTCTATTTTCAAAGGAGGCTGAAACTGAGAAAAATCGTAAATTAATGCAATAGGGAGGGAAGGGGGGTGGACCCCTCCCGTTCTTTACTAAAGTATTGTTTACTATTGTATTACTTTTCAACATCCTACATGAGTATGCTACTTACATGATTTTTCTTCTGCTTGTGGTCCTCTGGTGGTTGTTTTGGTTGTGTTATGTTGCTGTAATGAAAGAGAACATATTTTGAGTTGAAAATTACCCCTTTTTCATCTCAAAAACAAGCAAAATACGCACCTCCAATTTAAGCGTCTTGCTTTGTTTGCTCGCTGAATAGCAATGCAAAGGTAATGTGATTGCATTAGCAATATAGACAGTTTCATTCGCAGCCAAAGGTAACTGCGATCGAAAAAAAAAAATTCCTTCTTCAAAAAAATATTTTCTCTCGCGGTTTTCAGCGCAGGATTTGCGTTTTTTTTTTGCTGAAAATATATTTAAAAAAGTTTAGAAAAATATTTTAGAACACTAAAACAATTTGAATTCTAACAAATTATCAATGTTGTGGAATTCCAAGCAAGGATTGTTCAATATTTTATTAATCTGATTAAAGAACATTTATCCGAATTCGAAACGCATTATCTATGTTTCAGTAACAATTTTCTACGAATTGCTCTGATTTGGAAATGATCGCTTGACTGTGTTAGCGAGACAGAGTTTAGTATAACAAATACAGTATTTCCTACATGTTACTGTAGATGCCTTTGTTTCTCCAAACATACATTTTATGAGATTTTTCATCGATAAATTCCCAATTATTTAAGAAAAACTATTCTTTTATTTGATACGGGAAGGATCGTTCCTGCACGTACTCGATGATTGCGTCGCGAAAAAGCGGTTTTCGATGGTCCAACGAGTCGGTAGACCACTCAAGTGATATTATTTCGATACATTACTACTGATAGTAGATAATTTGTCCCATTACGAAACTGGGGACCGTTTGGAAGGTAATTTTTTATCAAATAAAAGACGAACCAACATGCAAGAATCGACGATTTCAGTGGTTCTCGGTTCATTTAAAGCATCAAAGCTACTCGATAGGAGTATGTTGTGTGCATGCATAGATAGCGTAGGATGTAAGCTAAATGTTTCCAACGAAAAAAGTAGATTTTAGTTGAGCGAAAATAAGAAGTTATTGGATAAAAGGTAAAAGTGCAACTTTACTGCTGTCCTACCGCAGCGCCACAAAATTGAACGTTATGGCGGGAGCGGCTCTGATTCGAGAGTTGCAATACTAGCGACCAGGTGACGTCGAGTCGAACCGAGTAAAATTCGCGAATTCGTAAAGGCAACATCGAGAACGATAGTGTGCGTCTGAGCAAGCAAGCATAAACAACCTCCTCCAACTCAAAACGCAGCATCGGTAGACGATCAGAGAAGGCATAGACGAGTATCGAGTTCGTGAAAGCGATGGCAGATAACGTAGCAACGGTAGTAGCTCCTGCTGCAGTTCCAGCCGCCGTGGCTAAGACGCCCAAGAAGGCCAAGGCTGCCGCATCGAGAGTGAAGAAGCCGAAGAAGGTAGCGACGCACCCGCCAGTGCACACCATGATCCTTGCTGCGATCAAGGCACTGAAGGAACGCAACGGATCGTCGCTGCAGGCGATCAAGAAGTATCTGGCGGCGAACTACACGGCCGATGTGGCCAAGCTGACTCCATTCATCAAGCGATCGCTAAAGACGGGCGTGACCAACGGTAAGCTGGTGCAGACGAAAGGCACCGGTGCCACGGGTTCGTTCAAGCTATCGGCCGAGGCCAAGAAGCCTGTGATAGAGAAGAAGAAGGCTGCAAGTGCGGGTGACAAGAAGAAGAAAGCTGTGGCCAAGAAACCCAAGGCTACCAAGACGACGAAGGCCGCTGATGAGAAGAAGAAGGTTGTAAAGAAGGCCGAAGGAGCAGCCAAGAAACCCAAGGCCGCAACTGGAGCCACGAAGAAAACGAATGCTGCTGCAGGAGTCAAGAGCGTGGCAAAGAAGACGGCCACTAAGAAGCCCGCAACGCCGAAACAGAAGCCAACGAAGCCATCGAAGAAGACGGGAGCCACCAAGCCCAAGACTCCGAAACCGAAGAAGGCCACGGCTAGTGCGGCGAAGAAAGCTGCCGCTCCCAAGAAGGCTGCTGCCGCCAAGAAGTAAATCGTCGAACTCGTTGTGATGCAGCAGTGCCAGCAGACGAATTGAGAGTTTTCCACAAACCCTTACAACCCTTACAGTTCTTTTCAGGGCTACAGAATGTGTCGAAGAAAGAGCATTTCCATGATTTCGAAAATCGCCGAAACACCCGAGGAAGCCCTTGAGAATGAAAACGGATTTAAAACGATCTTATTTACAGGTTACTATTATCATCCGCTAGTATATTAGTTAAGGAATAGGCCAGGTTATGCTGCCTGTACCAACAAGATGATGAGATGGAATGGATCGAACGAGAATCTCCGATCGTTGCACCCAGCAAGACTCCACGATCTGTCACTGTGCATCGGTACGAAACGCATGCAACAATTAATAAGTGCCACTCTACCGTAATAAGTAAATTGATACACAATAATAATGCTTTATTTTGTATCATATTTATTCAGTAAGTAAGCAAAGTCATATTGAACAGAGAATGAGATTGCAATTATTTTTTTTATTTATAATACAAGGCCATAACGATTCATTTCAGCTAATAGTACCGAGTGGAATAATGACGAAATCCTTCATAATTTGGTTTTTGAATCAATCGTCGCTTAAATGGATTTTGGTTCGGAGCTTTAAACGACACCATACAGTTCTCTCCATCGACCGGCACTATCTGCGGTGCATCTCCACCGCCACGAATTTTATGGCGGTTTTGCTGCAGCCATGCTACCTGAATCTCCTGTGCAGTTCCTGTTTTAATCAGTCGTTCGTGAATGTTTATCAGCCTGCGTACCCTTCCCGGTCCAGATTCAGCAATAGCAGGTGGTGTAGCATGTTGGGTAGAGGGTAGAGGTACTGTTTTTATAACTTCAGAATCGATGGTTACCAGCGGCGATGGCGATCGACGGGACATTTGTACATCCTGTGCTATCTTTGCAAAACTCAGCACATCCCTCGTCTCCTCGTACTGATCCCCTTGTGGGCTGACACAGACGATCATGTCCACGTTAGCGTCGCCCTCAAAGTGGTTTATAAACGGCAATGACAACGTGCTCTCTCTGTACGGTATTATCTCTCGAGTGGACGATTGCTGATTTTTACGCATTGTCGACAGGCATTTGCGTAGCGTCCTTAGGCTGTTATTAATGTTACCCGCCTCTCGCAACCGCTTGCCGGTGTTTTCAGTCCGTTTGCTCCGCTCACTCCCTGCCAGATCTACCAGCGTAAGCTGGCTTTCGATGGTTTTACCGGATCCCTTCCCATCCTGCTGCACCAAACGAATGGTGAGCGCCATATGGGAGCGGCTCGAATTAGCATTGAGTTTTGTTGATCCCATTTGTCTAGTCTTTTGGCCGGTTCGGAACAATTTCATCGCATCTTGCACGGAATTCACAGGCACCTCTGTGACGCCCTGCACGTACATTTGGTGCCTGGAATTCTCGCGAATCTTTTTGCTTTGTCGTGCTCTTAAAAAACAACACAAACAAAGGAAAAACGTTAATAAAAACTCGAATCCTCAGATGATATGATTTTGGACACTTACTTAAGTAAGTGTCCAAAATCATATCATCTGAGGATTCGAATTTTTATTGACGCTTTTCCTTTGTTTGTGTTGTTAAAAAACAACACAAAAACGTCAATAAAAATTCGAATCCTCAGATGATATGATTTTGGACACTTACTTAAGTAAGTGTCCAAAATCATATCATCTGAGGATTCGAGTTTTTATTGACGTTTTTCCTTTGTTTGTGTTGTTTTTTAAGAGCACGACAAAGCAAAAAGATTCGCGAGAATTCCAGGCACCAAATGTACGTGCAGGGCGTCACAGAGGTGCCTGTGAATTCCGTGCAAGATGCAATGAAATTGTTCCGAACCGGCCAAAAGACTAGACAAATGGGATCAACAAAACTCAATGCTAATTCGAGCCGCTCCCATATGGCGCTCACCATTCGTTTGGTGCAGCAGGATGGGAAGGGATCCGGTAAAACCATCGAAGGATGCAGCAGGATGGGAAGGGATCCGGGTAAACCAGCCTTCTTGGGAGCGGCAGCTTTCTTCGCCGCACCAGCCGTGGCCTTCTTCGGTTTCGGAGTGTTGGGCTTGGGCTCCCGTCTTCTTCGATGGCTTCGTTGGCTTCTGTTTCGGCGTTGCGGGCTTCTTAGTGGCCGTCTTCTTTGCCACGCTCTTGACTCCTGCAGCAGCCTTCGGTTTCTTCGTGGCTCCAGTTGCGGCCTTGGGTTTCTTGGCTGCTCCTTCGGCCTTCTTTACAACCTTCTTCTTCTCATCAGCGGCCTTCGTCGTCTTGGTAGCCTTGGGTTTCTTGGCCACAGCTTTCTTCTTCTTGTCACCCGCACTTGCAGCCTTCTTCTTCTCTATTTTCAAAGGAGGCTGAAACTGAGAAAAATCGTAAATTAATGCAATAGGGAGGGAAGGGGGGTGGACCCCTCCCGTTCTTTACTAAAGTATTGTTTACTATTGTATTACTTTTCAACATCCTACATGAGTATGCTACTTACATGATTTTTCTTCTGCTTGTGGTCCTCTGGTGGTTGTTTTGGTTGTGTTATGTTGCTGTAATGAAAGAGAACATATTTTGAGTTGAAAATTACCCCTTTTTCATCTCAAAAACAAGCAAAATACGCACCTCCAATTTAAGCGTCTTGCTTTGTTTGCTCGCTGAATAGCAATGCAAAGGTAATGTGATTGCATTAGCAATATAGACAGTTTCATTCGCAGCCAAAGGTAACTGCGATCGAAAAAAAAAAATTCCTTCTTCAAAAAAATATTTTCTCTCGCGGTTTTCAGCGCAGGATTTGCGTTTTTTTTTTGCTGAAAATATATTTAAAAAAGTTTAGAAAAATATTTTAGAACACTAAAACAATTTGAATTCTAACAAATTATCAATGTTGTGGAATTCCAAGCAAGGATTGTTCAATATTTTATTAATCTGATTAAAGAACATTTATCCGAATTCGAAACGCATTATCTATGTTTCAGTAACAATTTTCTACGAATTGCTCTGATTTGGAAATGATCGCTTGACTGTGTTAGCGAGACAGAGTTTAGTATAACAAATACAGTATTTCCTACATGTTACTGTAGATGCCTTTGTTTCCCCAAACATACATTTTATGAGATTTTTCATCGATAAATTCCCAATTATTTAAGAAAAACTATTCTTTTATTTGATACGGGAAGGATCGTTCCTGCACGTACTCGATGATTGCGTCGCGAAAAAGCGGTTTTCGATGGTCCAACGAGTCGGTAGACCACTCAAGTGATATTATTTCGATACATTACTACTGATAGTAGATAATTTGTCCCATTACGAAACTGGGGACCGTTTGGAAGGTAATTTTTTATCAAATAAAAGACGAACCAACATGCAAGAATCGACGATTTCAGTGGTTCTCGGTTCATTTAAAGCATCAAAGCTACTCGATAGGAGTATGTTGTGTGCATGCATAGATAGCGTAGGATGTAAGCTAAATGTTTCCAACGAAAAAAGTAGATTTTAGTTGAGCGAAAATAAGAAGTTATTGGATAAAAGGTAAAAGTGCAACTTTACTGCTGTCCTACCGCAGCGCCACAAAATTGAACGTTATGGCGGGAGCGGCTCTGATTCGAGAGTTGCAATACTAGCGACCAGGTGACGTCGAGTCGAACCGAGTAAAATTCGCGAATTCGTAAAGGCAACATCGAGAACGATAGTGTGCGTCTGAGCAAGCAAGCATAAACAACCTCCTCCAACTCAAAACGCAGCATCGGTAGACGATCAGAGAAGGCATAGACGAGTATCGAGTTCGTGAAAGCGATGGCAGATAACGTAGCAACGGTAGTAGCTCCTGCTGCAGTTCCAGCCGCCGTGGCTAAGACGCCCAAGAAGGCCAAGGCTGCCGCATCGAGAGTGAAGAAGCCGAAGAAGGTAGCGACGCACCCGCCAGTGCACACCATGATCCTTGCTGCGATCAAGGCACTGAAGGAACGCAACGGATCGTCGCTGCAGGCGATCAAGAAGTATCTGGCGGCGAACTACACGGCCGATGTGGCCAAGCTGACTCCATTCATCAAGCGATCGCTAAAGACGGGCGTGACCAACGGTAAGCTGGTGCAGACGAAAGGCACCGGTGCCACGGGTTCGTTCAAGCTATCGGCCGAGGCCAAGAAGCCTGTGATAGAGAAGAAGAAGGCTGCAAGTGCGGGTGACAAGAAGAAGAAAGCTGTGGCCAAGAAACCCAAGGCTACCAAGACGACGAAGGCCGCTGATGAGAAGAAGAAGGTTGTAAAGAAGGCCGAAGGAGCAGCCAAGAAACCCAAGGCCGCAACTGGAGCCACGAAGAAAACGAATGCTGCTGCAGGAGTCAAGAGCGTGGCAAAGAAGACGGCCACTAAGAAGCCCGCAACGCCGAAACAGAAGCCAACGAAGCCATCGAAGAAGACGGGAACCACCAAGCCCAAGACTCCGAAACCGAAGAAGGCCACGGCTAGTGCGGCGAAGAAAGCTGCCGCTCCCAAGAAGGCTGCTGCCGCCAAGAAGTAAATCGTCGAACTCGTTGTGATGCAGCAGTGCCAGCAGACGAATTGAGAGTTTTCCACAAACCCTTACAACCCTTACAGTTCTTTTCAGGGCTACAGAATGTGTCGAAGAAAGAGCATTTCCATGATTTCGAAAATCGCCGAAACACCCGAGGAAGCCCTTGAGAATGAAAACGGATTTAAAACGATCTTATTTACAGGTTACTATTATCATCCGCTAGTATATTAGTTAAGGAATAGGCCAGGTTATGCTGCCTGTACCAACAAGATGATGAGATGGAATGGATCGAACGAGAATCTCCGATCGTTGCACCCAGCAAGACTCCACGATCTGTCACTGTGCATCGGTACGAAACGCATGCAACAATTAATAAGTGCCACTCTACCGTAATAAGTAAATTGATACACAATAATAATGCTTTATTTTGTATCATATTTATTCAGTAAGTAAGCAAAGTCATATTGAACAGAGAATGAGATTGCAATTATTTTTTTTATTTATAATACAAGGCCATAACGATTCATTTCAGCTAATAGTACCGAGTGGAATAATGACGAAATCCTTCATAATTTGGTTTTTGAATCAATCGTCGCTTAAATGGATTTTGGTTCGGAGCTTTAAACGACACCATACAGTTCTCTCCATCGACCGGCACTATCTGCGGTGCATCTCCACCGCCACGAATTTTATGGCGGTTTTGCTGCAGCCATGCTACCTGAATCTCCTGTGCAGTTCCTGTTTTAATCAGTCGTTCGTGAATGTTTATCAGCCTGCGTACCCTTCCCGGTCCAGATTCAGCAATAGCAGGTGGTGTAGCATGTTGGGTAGAGGGTAGAGGTACTGTTTTTATAACTTCAGAATCGATGGTTACCAGCGGCGATGGCGATCGACGGGACATTTGTACATCCTGTGCTATCTTTGCAAAACTCAGCACATCCCTCGTCTCCTCGTACTGATCCCCTTGTGGGCTGACACAGACGATCATGTCCACGTTAGCGTCGCCCTCAAAGTGGTTTATAAACGGCAATGACAACGTGCTCTCTCTGTACGGTATTATCTCTCGAGTGGACGATTGCTGATTTTTACGCATTGTCGACAGGCATTTGCGTAGCGTCCTTAGGCTGTTATTAATGTTACCCGCCTCTCGCAACCGCTTGCCGGTGTTTTCAGTCCGTTTGCTCCGCTCACTCCCTGCCAGATCCACCAGCGTAAGCTGGCTTTCGATGGTTTTACCGGATCCCTTCCCATCCTGCTGCACCAAACGAATGGTGAGCGCCATATGGGAGCGGCTCGAATTAGCATTGAGTTTTGTTGATCCCATTTGTCTAGTCTTTTGGCCGGTTCGGAACAATTTCATCGCATCTTGCACGGAATTCACAGGCACCTCTGTGACGCCCTGCACGTACATTTGGTGCCTGGAATTCTCGCGAATCTTTTTGCTTTGTCGTGCTCTTAAAAAACAACACAAACAAAGGAAAAACGTTAATAAAAACTCGAATCCTCAGATGATATTTTGGACACTTACTTAAGTAAGTGTCCAAAATCATATCATCTGAGGATTCGAATTTTTATTGACGCTTTTCCTTTGTTTGTGTTGTTAAAAAACAACACAAAAACGTCAATAAAAATTCGAATCCTCAGATGATATGATTTTGGACACTTCATATCATCTGAAAATCATATCATCTGAGGATTCGAGTTTTTATTGACGTTTTTCCTTTGTTTGTGTTGTTTTTTAAGAGCACGACAAAGCAAAAAGATTCGCGAGAATTCCAGGCACCAAATGTACGTGCAGGGCGTCACAGAGGTGCCTGTGAATTCCGTGCAAGATGCAATGAAATTGTTCCGAACCGGCCAAAAGACTAGACAAATGGGATCAACAAAACTCAATGCTAATTCGAGCCGCTCCCATATGGCGCTCACCATTCGTTTGGTGCAGCAGGATGGGAAGGGATCCGGTAAAACCATCGAAGGGTGCAGCAGGATGGGAAGGGATCCGGGTAAACCAGCCTTCTTGGGAGCGGCAGCTTTCTTCGCCGCACCAGCCGTGGCCTTCTTCGGTTTCGGAGTGTTGGGCTTGGGCTCCCGTCTTCTTCGATGGCTTCGTTGGCTTCTGTTTCGGCGTTGCGGGCTTCTTAGTGGCCGTCTTCTTTGCCACGCTCTTGACTCCTGCAGCAGCCTTCGGTTTCTTCGTGGCTCCAGTTGCGGCCTTGGGTTTCTTGGCTGCTCCTTCGGCCTTCTTTACAACCTTCTTCTTCTCATCAGCGGCCTTCGTCGTCTTGGTAGCCTTGGGTTTCTTGGCCACAGCTTTCTTCTTCTTGTCACCCGCACTTGCAGCCTTCTTCTTCTCTATTTTCAAAGGAGGCTGAAACTGAGAAAAATCGTAAATTAATGCAATAGGGAGGGAAGGGGGGTGGACCCCTCCCGTTCTTTACTAAAGTATTGTTTACTATTGTATTACTTTTCAACATCCTACATGAGTATGCTACTTACATGATTTTTCTTCTGCTTGTGGTCCTCTGGTGGTTGTTTTGGTTGTGTTATGTTGCTGTAATGAAAGAGAATATATTTTGAGTTGAAAATTACCCCTTTTTCATCTCAAAAACAAGCAAAATACGCACCTCCAATTTAAGCGTCTTGCTTTGTTTGCTCGCTGAATAGCAATGCAAAGGTAATGTGATTGCATTAGCAATATACAGTTTCATTCGCAGCCAAAGGTAACTGCGATCGAAAAAAAAAATTCCTTCTTCAAAAAAATATTTTCTCTCGCGGTTTTCAGCGCAGGATTTGCGTTTTTTTTTTTGCTGAAAATATATTTAAAAAAGTTTAGAAAAATATTTTAGAACACTAAAACAATTTGAATTCTAACAAATTATCAATGTTGTGGAATTCCAAGCAAGGATTGTTCAATATTTTATTAATCTGATTAAAGAACATTTATCCGAATTCGAAACGCATTATCTATGTTTCAGTAACAATTTTCTACGAATTGCTCTGATTTGGAAATGATCGCTTGACTGTGTTAGCGAGACAGAGTTTAGTATAACAAATACAGTATTTCCTACATGTTACTGTAGATGCCTTTGTTTCCCCAAACATACATTTTATGAGATTTTTCATCGATAAATTCCCAATTATTTAAGAAAAACTATTCTTTTATTTGATACGGGAAGGATCGTTCCTGCACGTACTCGATGATTGCGTCGCGAAAAACCGGTTTTCGATGGTCCAACGAGTCGGTAGACCACTCAAGTGATATTATTTCGATACATTACTACTGATAGTAGATAATTTGTCCCATTACGAAACTGAGGAGCGTTTGGAAGGTAATTTTTTATCAAATAAAAGACGAACCAACATGCAAGAATCGACGATTTCAGTGGTTCTCGGTTCATTTAAAGCATCAAAGCTACTCGATAGGAGTATGTTGTGTGCATGCATAGATAGCGTAGGATGTAAGCTAAATGTTTCCAACGAAAAAAGTAGATTTTAGTTGAGCGAAAATAAGAAGTTATTGGATAAAAGGTAAAAGTGCAACTTTACTGCTGTCCTACCGCAGCGCCACAAAATTGAACGTTATGGCGGGAGCGGCTCTGATTCGAGAGTTGCAATACTAGCGACCAGGTGACGTCGAGCCGAACCGAGTAAAATTCGCGAATTCGTAGAGGCAACATCGAGAACGATAGTGTGCGTCTGAGCAAGCAAGCATAAACAACCTCCTCCAACTCAAAACGCAGCATCGGTAGACGATCAGAGAAGGCATAGACGAGTATCGAGTTCGTGAAAGCGATGGCAGATAACGTAGCAACGGTAGTAGCTCCTGCTGCAGTTCCAGCCGCCGTGGCTAAGACGCCCAAGAAGGCCAAGGCTGCCGCATCGAGAGTGAAGAAGCCGAAGAAGGTAGCGACGCACCCGCCAGTGCACACCATGATCCTTGCTGCGATCAAGGCACTGAAGGAACGCAACGGATCGTCGCTACAGGCGATCAAGAAGTATCTGGCGGCGAACTACACGGCAGATGTGGCCAAGCTGACTCCATTCATCAAGCGATCGCTAAAGACGGGCGTGACCAACGGTAAGCTGGTGCAGACGAAAGGCACCGGTGCCACGGGTTCGTTCAAGCTATCGGCCGAGGCCAAGAAGCCTGTGATAGAGAAGAAGAAGGCTGCAAGTGCGGGTGACAAGAAGAAGAAAGCTGTGGCCAAGAAACCCAAGGCTACCAAGACGACGAAGGCCGCTGATGAGAAGAAGAAGGTTGTAAAGAAGGCCGAAGGAGCAGCCAAGAAACCCAAGGCCGCAACTGGAGCCACGAAGAAAACGAATGCTGCTGCAGGAGTCAAGAGCGTGGCAAAGAAGACGGCCACTAAGAAGCCCGCAACGCCGAAACAGAAGCCAACGAAGCCATCGAAGAAGACGGGAGCCACCAAGCCCAAGACTCCGAAACCGAAGAAGGCCACGGCTAGTGCGGCGAAGAAAGCTGCCGCTCCCAAGAAGGCTGCTGCCGCCAAGAAGTAAATCGTCGAACTCGTTGTGATGCAGCAGTGCCAGCAGACGAATTGAGAGTTTTCCACAAACCCTTACAACCCTTACAGTTCTTTTCAGGGCTACAGAATGTGTCGAAGAAAGAGCATTTCCATGATTTCGAAAATCGCCGAAACACCCGAGGAAGCCCTTGAGAATGAAAACGGATTTAAAACGATCTTATTTACAGGTTACTATTATCATCCGCTAGTATATTAGTTAAGGAATAGGCCAGGTTATGCTGCCTGTACCAACAAGATGATGAGATGGAATGGATCGAACGAGAATCTCCGATCGTTGCACCCAGCAAGACTCCACGATCTGTCACTGTGCATCGGTACGAAACGCATGCAACAATTAATAAGTGCCACTCTACCGTAATAAGTAAATTGATACACAATAATAATGCTTTATTTTGTATCATATTTATTCAGTAAGTAAGCAAAGTCATATTGAACAGAGAATGAGATTGCAATTATTTTTTTTATTTATAATACAAGGCCATAACGATTCATTTCAGCTAATAGTACCGAGTGGAATAATGACGAAATCCTTCATAATTTGGTTTTTGAATCAATCGTCGCTTAAATGGATTTTGGTTCGGAGCTTTAAACGACACCATACAGTTCTCTCCATCGACCGGCACTATCTGCGGTGCATCTCCACCGCCACGAATTTTATGGCGGTTTTGCTGCAGCCATGCTACCTGAATCTCCTGTGCAGTTCCTGTTTTAATCAGTCGTTCGTGAATGTTTATCAGCCTGCGTACCCTTCCCGGTCCAGATTCAGCAATAGCAGGTGGTGTAGCATGTTGGGTAGAGGGTAGAGGTACTGTTTTTATAACTTCAGAATCGATGGTTACCAGCGGCGATGGCGATCGACGGGACATTTGTACATCCTGTGCTATCTTTGCAAAACTCAGCACATCCCTCGTCTCCTCGTACTGATCCCCTTGTGGGCTGACACAGACGATCATGTCCACGTTAGCGTCGCCCTCAAAGTGGTTTATAAACGGCAATGACAACGTGCTCTCTCTGTACGGTATTATCTCTCGAGTGGACGATTGCTGATTTTTACGCATTGTCGACAGGCATTTGCGTAGCGTCCTTAGGCTGTTATTAATGTTACCCGCCTCTCGCAACCGCTTGCCGGTGTTTTCAGTCCGTTTGCTCCGCTCACTCCCTGCCAGATCCACCAGCGTAAGCTGGCTTTCGATGGTTTTACCGGATCCCTTCCCATCCTGCTGCACCAAACGAATGGTGAGCGCCATATGGGAGCGGCTCGAATTAGCATTGAGTTTTGTTGATCCCATTTGTCTAGTCTTTTGGCCGGTTCGGAACAATTTCATCGCATCTTGCACGGAATTCACAGGCACCTCTGTGACGCCCTGCACGTACATTTGGTGCCTGGAATTCTCGCGAATCTTTTTGCTTTGTCGTGCTCTTAAAAAACAACACAAACAAAGGAAAAACGTTAATAAAAACTCGAATCCTCAGATGATATGATTTTGGACACTTACTTAAGTAAGTGTCCAAAATCATATCATCTGAGGATTCGAATTTTTATTGACGCTTTTCCTTTGTTTGTGTTGTTAAAAAACAACACAAAAACGTCAATAAAAATTCGAATCCTCAGATGATATGATTTTGGACACTTACTTAAGTAAGTGTCCAAAATCATATCATCTGAGGATTCGAGTTTTTATTGACGTTTTTCCTTTGTTTGTGTTGTTTTTTAAGAGCACGACAAAGCAAAAAGATTCGCGAGAATTCCAGGCACCAAATGTACGTGCAGGGCGTCACAGAGGTGCCTGTGAATTCCGTGCAAGATGCAATGAAATTGTTCCGAACCGGCCAAAAGACTAGACAAATGGGATCAACAAAACTCAATGCTAATTCGAGCCGCTCCCATATGGCGCTCACCATTCGTTTGGTGCAGCAGGATGGGAAGGGATCCGGTAAAACCATCGAAGGATGCAGCAGGATGGGAAGGGATCCGGGTAAACCAGCCTTCTTGGGAGCGGCAGCTTTCTTCGCCGCACCAGCCGTGGCCTTCTTCGGTTTCGGAGTGTTGGGCTTGGGCTCCCGTCTTCTTCGATGGCTTCGTTGGCTTCTGTTTCGGCGTTGCGGGCATCTTAGTGGCCGTCTTCTTTGCCACGCTCTTGACTCCTGCAGCAGCCTTCGGTTTCTTCGTGGCTCCAGTTGCGGCCTTGGGTTTCTTGGCTGCTCCTTCGGCCTTCTTTACAACCTTCTTCTTCTCATCAGCGGCCTTCGTCGTCTTGGTAGCCTTGGGTTTCTTGGCCACAGCTTTCTTCTTCTTGTCACCCGCACTTGCAGCCTTCTTCTTCTCTATTTTCAAAGGAGGCTGAAACTGAGAAAAATCGTAAATTAATGCAATAGGGA
This sequence comes from Anopheles aquasalis, assembly GCF_943734665.1. NCBI lineage: Eukaryota > Metazoa > Arthropoda > Insecta > Diptera > Culicidae > Anopheles > Anopheles aquasalis. The sequence continues at coordinate 47,663,294 of NC_064877.1, forward strand.
GGGAAGGGGGGTGGACCCCTCCCGTTCTTTACTAAAGTATTGTTTACTATTGTATTACTTTTCAACATCCTACATGAGTATGCTACTTACATGATTTTTCTTCTGCTTGTGGTCCTCTGGTGGTTGTTTTGGTTGTGTTATGTTGCTGTAATGAAAGAGAACATATTTTGAGTTAAAAATTACCCCTTTTTCATCTCAAAAACAAGCAAAATACGCACCTCCAATTTAAGCGTCTTGCTTTGTTTGCTCGCTGAATAGCAATGCAAAGGTAATGTGATTGCATTAGCAATATAGACAGTTTCATTCGCAGCCAAAGGTAACTGCGATCGAAAAAAAATTCCTTCTTCAAAAAAATATTTTCTCTCGCGGTTTTCAGCGCAGGATTTGCGTTTTTTTTTTTGCTGAAAATATATTTAAAAAAGTTTAGAAAAATATTTTAGAACACTAAAACAATTTGAATTCTAACAAATTATCAATGTTGTGGAATTCCAAGCAAGGATTGTTCAATATTTTATTAATCTGATTAAAGAACATTTATCCGAATTCGAAACGCATTATCTATGTTTCAGTAACAATTTTCTACGAATTGCTCTGATTTGGAAATGATCGCTTGACTGTGTTAGCGAGACAGAGTTTAGTATAACAAATACAGTATTTCCTACATGTTACTGTAGATGCCTTTGTTTCTCCAAACATACATTTTATGAGATTTTTCATCGATAAATTCCCAATTATTTAAGAAAAACTATTCTTTTATTTGATACGGGAAGGATCGTTCCTGCACGTACTCGATGATTGCGTCGCGAAAAAGCGGTTTTCGATGGTCCAACGAGTCGGTAGACCACTCAAGTGATATTATTTCGATACATTACTACTGATAGTAGATAATTTGTCCCATTACGAAACTGGGGACCGTTTGGAAGGTAATTTTTTATCAAATAAAAGACGAACCAACATGCAAGAATCGACGATTTCAGTGGTTCTCGGTTCATTTAAAGCATCAAAGCTACTCGATAGGAGTATGTTGTGTGCATGCATAGATAGCGTAGGATGTAAGCTAAATGTTTCCAACGAAAAAAGTAGATTTTAGTTGAGCGAAAATAAGAAGTTATTGGATAAAAGGTAAAAGTGCAACTTTACTGCTGTCCTACCGCAGCGCCACAAAATTGAACGTTATGGCGGGAGCGGCTCTGATTCGAGAGTTGCAATACTAGCGACCAGGTGACGTCGAGTCGAACCGAGTAAAATTCGCGAATTCGTAAAGGCAACATCGAGAACGATAGTGTGCGTCTGAGCAAGCAAGCATAAACAACCTCCTCCAACTCAAAACGCAGCATCGGTAGACGATCAGAGAAGGCATAGACGAGTATCGAGTTCGTGAAAGCGATGGCAGATAACGTAGCAACGGTAGTAGCTCCTGCTGCAGTTCCAGCCGCCGTGGCTAAGACGCCCAAGAAGGCCAAGGCTGCCGCATCGAGAGTGAAGAAGCCGAAGAAGGTAGCGACGCACCCGCCAGTGCACACCATGATCCTTGCTGCGATCAAGGCACTGAAGGAACGCAACGGATCGTCGCTGCAGGCGATCAAGAAGTATCTGGCGGCGAACTACACGGCCGATGTGGCCAAGCTGACTCCATTCATCAAGCGATCGCTAAAGACGGGCGTGACCAACGGTAAGCTGGTGCAGACGAAAGGCACCGGTGCCACGGGTTCGTTCAAGCTATCGGCCGAGGCCAAGAAGCCTGTGATAGAGAAGAAGAAGGCTGCAAGTGCGGGTGACAAGAAGAAGAAAGCTGTGGCCAAGAAACCCAAGGCTACCAAGACGACGAAGGCCGCTGATGAGAAGAAGAAGGTTGTAAAGAAGGCCGAAGGAGCAGCCAAGAAACCCAAGGCCGCAACTGGAGCCACGAAGAAAACGAATGCTGCTGCAGGAGTCAAGAGCGTGGCAAAGAAGACGGCCACTAAGAAGCCCGCAACGCCGAAACAGAAGCCAACGAAGCCATCGAAGAAGACGGGAGCCACCAAGCCCAAGACTCCGAAACCGAAGAAGGCCACGGCTAGTGCGGCGAAGAAAGCTGCCGCTCCCAAGAAGGCTGCTGCCGCCAAGAAGTAAATCGTCGAACTCGTTGTGATGCAGCAGTGCCAGCAGACGAATTGAGAGTTTTCCACAAACCCTTACAACCCTTACAGTTCTTTTCAGGGCTACAGAATGTGTCGAAGAAAGAGCATTTCCATGATTTCGAAAATCGCCGAAACACCCGAGGAAGCCCTTGAGAATGAAAACGGATTTAAAACGATCTTATTTACAGGTTACTATTATCATCCGCTAGTATATTAGTTAAGGAATAGGCCAGGTTATGCTGCCTGTACCAACAAGATGATGAGATGGAATGGATCGAACGAGAATCTCCGATCGTTGCACCCAGCAAGACTCCACGATCTGTCACTGTGCATCGGTACGAAACGCATGCAACAATTAATAAGTGCCACTCTACCGTAATAAGTAAATTGATACACAATAATAATGCTTTATTTTGTATCATATTTATTCAGTAAGTAAGCAAAGTCATATTGAACAGAGAATGAGATTGCAATTATTTTTTTTATTTATAATACAAGGCCATAACGATTCATTTCAGCTAATAGTACCGAGTGGAATAATGACGAAATCCTTCATAATTTGGTTTTTGAATCAATCGTCGCTTAAATGGATTTTGGTTCGGAGCTTTAAACGACACCATACAGTTCTCTCCATCGACCGGCACTATCTGCGGTGCATCTCCACCGCCACGAATTTTATGGCGGTTTTGCTGCAGCCATGCTACCTGAATCTCCTGTGCAGTTCCTGTTTTAATCAGTCGTTCGTGAATGTTTATCAGCCTGCGTACCCTTCCCGGTCCAGATTCAGCAATAGCAGGTGGTGTAGCATGTTGGGTAGAGGGTAGAGGTACTGTTTTTATAACTTCAGAATCGATGGTTACCAGCGGCGATGGCGATCGACGGGACATTTGTACATCCTGTGCTATCTTTGCAAAACTCAGCACATCCCTCGTCTCCTCGTACTGATCCCCTTGTGGGCTGACACAGACGATCATGTCCACGTTAGCGTCGCCCTCAAAGTGGTTTATAAACGGCAATGACAACGTGCTCTCTCTGTACGGTATTATCTCTCGAGTGGACGATTGCTGATTTTTACGCATTGTCGACAGGCATTTGCGTAGCGTCCTTAGGCTGTTATTAATGTTACCCGCCTCTCGCAACCGCTTGCCGGTGTTTTCAGTCCGTTTGCTCCGCTCACTCCCTGCCAGATCCACCAGCGTAAGCTGGCTTTCGATGGTTTTACCGGATCCCTTCCCATCCTGCTGCACCAAACGAATGGTGAGCGCCATATGGGAGCGGCTCGAATTAGCATTGAGTTTTGTTGATCCCATTTGTCTAGTCTTTTGGCCGGTTCGGAACAATTTCATCGCATCTTGCACGGAATTCACAGGCACCTCTGTGACGCCCTGCACGTACATTTGGTGCCTGGAATTCTCGCGAATCTTTTTGCTTTGTCGTGCTCTTAAAAAACAACACAAACAAAGGAAAAACGTTAATAAAAACTCGAATCCTCAGATGATATGATTTTGGACACTTACTTAAGTAAGTGTCCAAAATCATATCATCTGAGGATTCGAATTTTTATTGACGCTTTTCCTTTGTTTGTGTTGTTAAAAAACAACACAAAAACGTCAATAAAAATTCGAATCCTCAGATGATATGATTTTGGACACTTACTTAAGTAAGTGTCCAAAATCATATCATCTGAGGATTCGAGTTTTTATTGACGTTTTTCCTTTGTTTGTGTTGTTTTTTAAGAGCACGACAAAGCAAAAAGATTCGCGAGAATTCCAGGCACCAAATGTACGTGCAGGGCGTCACAGAGGTGCCTGTGAATTCCGTGCAAGATGCAATGAAATTGTTCCGAACCGGCCAAAAGACTAGACAAATGGGATCAACAAAACTCAATGCTAATTCGAGCCGCTCCCATATGGCGCTCACCATTCGTTTGGTGCAGCAGGATGGGAAGGGATCCGGTAAAACCATCGAAGGATGCAGCAGGATGGGAAGGGATCCGGGTAAACCAGCCTTCTTGGGAGCGGCAGCTTTCTTCGCCGCACCAGCCGTGGCCTTCTTCGGTTTCGGAGTGTTGGGCTTGGGCTCCCGTCTTCTTCGATGGCTTCGTTGGCTTCTGTTTCGGCGTTGCGGGCATCTTAGTGGCCGTCTTCTTTGCCACGCTCTTGACTCCTGCAGCAGCCTTCGGTTTCTTCGTGGCTCCAGTTGCGGCCTTGGGTTTCTTGGCTGCTCCTTCGGCCTTCTTTACAACCTTCTTCTTCTCATCAGCGGCCTTCGTCGTCTTGGTAGCCTTGGGTTTCTTGGCCACAGCTTTCTTCTTCTTGTCACCCGCACTTGCAGCCTTCTTCTTCTCTATTTTCAAAGGAGGCTGAAACTGAGAAAAATCGTAAATTAATGCAATAGGGAGGGAAGGGGGGTGGACCCCTCCCGTTCTTTACTAAAGTATTGTTTACTATTGTATTACTTTTCAACATCCTACATGAGTATGCTACTTACATGATTTTTCTTCTGCTTGTGGTCCTCTGGTGGTTGTTTTGGTTGTGTTATGTTGCTGTAATGAAAGAGAACATATTTTGAGTTGAAAATTACCCCTTTTTCATCTCAAAAACAAGCAAAATACGCACCTCCAATTTAAGCGTCTTGCTTTGTTTGCTCGCTGAATAGCAATGCAAAGGTAATGTGATTGCATTAGCAATATAGACAGTTTCATTCGCAGCCAAAGGTAACTGCGATCGAAAAAAAATTCCTTCTTCAAAAAAATATTTTCTCTCGCGGTTTTCAGCGCAGGATTTGCGTTTTTTTTTTTGCTGAAAATATATTTAAAAAAGTTTAGAAAAATATTTTAGAACACTAAAACAATTTGAATTCTAACAAATTATCAATGTTGTGGAATTCCAAGCAAGGATTGTTCAATATTTTATTAATCTGATTAAAGAACATTTATCCGAATTCGAAACGCATTATCTATGTTTCAGTAACAATTTTCTACGAATTGCTCTGATTTGGAAATGATCGCTTGACTGTGTTAGCGAGACAGAGTTTAGTATAACAAATACAGTATTTCCTACATGTTACTGTAGATGCCTTTGTTTCTCCAAACATACATTTTATGAGATTTTTCATCGATAAATTCCCAATTATTTAAGAAAAACTATTCTTTTATTTGATACGGGAAGGATCGTTCCTGCACGTACTCGATGATTGCGTCGCGAAAAAGCGGTTTTCGATGGTCCAACGAGTCGGTAGACCACTCAAGTGATATTATTTCGATACATTACTACTGATAGTAGATAATTTGTCCCATTACGAAACTGGGGACCGTTTGGAAGGTAATTTTTTATCAAATAAAAGACGAACCAACATGCAAGAATCGACGATTTCAGTGGTTCTCGGTTCATTTAAAGCATCAAAGCTACTCGATAGGAGTATGTTGTGTGCATGCATAGATAGCGTAGGATGTAAGCTAAATGTTTCCAACGAAAAAAGTAGATTTTAGTTGAGCGAAAATAAGAAGTTATTGGATAAAAGGTAAAAGTGCAACTTTACTGCTGTCCTACCGCAGCGCCACAAAATTGAACGTTATGGCGGGAGCGGCTCTGATTCGAGAGTTGCAATACTAGCGACCAGGTGACGTCGAGTCGAACCGAGTAAAATTCGCGAATTCGTAAAGGCAACATCGAGAACGATAGTGTGCGTCTGAGCAAGCAAGCATAAACAACCTCCTCCAACTCAAAACGCAGCATCGGTAGACGATCAGAGAAGGCATAGACGAGTATCGAGTTCGTGAAAGCGATGGCAGATAACGTAGCAACGGTAGTAGCTCCTGCTGCAGTTCCAGCCGCCGTGGCTAAGACGCCCAAGAAGGCCAAGGCTGCCGCATCGAGAGTGAAGAAGCCGAAGAAGGTAGCGACGCACCCGCCAGTGCACACCATGATCCTTGCTGCGATCAAGGCACTGAAGGAACGCAACGGATCGTCGCTGCAGGCGATCAAGAAGTATCTGGCGGCGAACTACACGGCCGATGTGGCCAAGCTGACTCCATTCATCAAGCGATCGCTAAAGACGGGCGTGACCAACGGTAAGCTGGTGCAGACGAAAGGCACCGGTGCCACGGGTTCGTTCAAGCTATCGGCCGAGGCCAAGAAGCCTGTGATAGAGAAGAAGAAGGCTGCAAGTGCGGGTGACAAGAAGAAGAAAGCTGTGGCCAAGAAACCCAAGGCTACCAAGACGACGAAGGCCGCTGATGAGAAGAAGAAGGTTGTAAAGAAGGCCGAAGGAGCAGCCAAGAAACCCAAGGCCGCAACTGGAGCCACGAAGAAAACGAATGCTGCTGCAGGAGTCAAGAGCGTGGCAAAGAAGACGGCCACTAAGAAGCCCGCAACGCCGAAACAGAAGCCAACGAAGCCATCGAAGAAGACGGGAGCCACCAAGCCCAAGACTCCGAAACCGAAGAAGGCCACGGCTAGTGCGGCGAAGAAAGCTGCCGCTCCCAAGAAGGCTGCTGCCGCCAAGAAGTAAATCGTCGAACTCGTTGTGATGCAGCAGTGCCAGCAGACGAATTGAGAGTTTTCCACAAACCCTTACAACCCTTACAGTTCTTTTCAGGGCTACAGAATGTGTCGAAGAAAGAGCATTTCCATGATTTCGAAAATCGCCGAAACACCCGAGGAAGCCCTTGAGAATGAAAACGGATTTAAAACGATCTTATTTACAGGTTACTATTATCATCCGCTAGTATATTAGTTAAGGAATAGGCCAGGTTATGCTGCCTGTACCAACAAGATGATGAGATGGAATGGATCGAACGAGAATCTCCGATCGTTGCACCCAGCAAGACTCCACGATCTGTCACTGTGCATCGGTACGAAACGCATGCAACAATTAATAAGTGCCACTCTACCGTAATAAGTAAATTGATACACAATAATAATGCTTTATTTTGTATCATATTTATTCAGTAAGTAAGCAAAGTCATATTGAACAGAGAATGAGATTGCAATTATTTTTTTTATTTATAATACAAGGCCATAACGATTCATTTCAGCTAATAGTACCGAGTGGAATAATGACGAAATCCTTCATAATTTGGTTTTTGAATCAATCGTCGCTTAAATGGATTTTGGTTCGGAGCTTTAAACGACACCATACAGTTCTCTCCATCGACCGGCACTATCTGCGGTGCATCTCCACCGCCACGAATTTTATGGCGGTTTTGCTGCAGCCATGCTACCTGAATCTCCTGTGCAGTTCCTGTTTTAATCAGTCGTTCGTGAATGTTTATCAGCCTGCGTACCCTTCCCGGTCCAGATTCAGCAATAGCAGGTGGTGTAGCATGTTGGGTAGAGGGTAGAGGTACTGTTTTTATAACTTCAGAATCGATGGTTACCAGCGGCGATGGCGATCGACGGGACATTTGTACATCCTGTGCTATCTTTGCAAAACTCAGCACATCCCTCGTCTCCTCGTACTGATCCCCTTGTGGGCTGACACAGACGATCATGTCCACGTTAGCGTCGCCCTCAAAGTGGTTTATAAACGGCAATGACAACGTGCTCTCTCTGTACGGTATTATCTCTCGAGTGGACGATTGCTGATTTTTACGCATTGTCGACAGGCATTTGCGTAGCGTCCTTAGGCTGTTATTAATGTTACCCGCCTCTCGCAACCGCTTGCCGGTGTTTTCAGTCCGTTTGCTCCGCTCACTCCCTGCCAGATCTACCAGCGTAAGCTGGCTTTCGATGGTTTTACCGGATCCCTTCCCATCCTGCTGCACCAAACGAATGGTGAGCGCCATATGGGAGCGGCTCGAATTAGCATTGAGTTTTGTTGATCCCATTTGTCTAGTCTTTTGGCCGGTTCGGAACAATTTCATCGCATCTTGCACGGAATTCACAGGCACCTCTGTGACGCCCTGCACGTACATTTGGTGCCTGGAATTCTCGCGAATCTTTTTGCTTTGTCGTGCTCTTAAAAAACAACACAAACAAAGGAAAAACGTTAATAAAAACTCGAATCCTCAGATGATATGATTTTGGACACTTACTTAAGTAAGTGTCCAAAATCATATCATCTGAGGATTCGAATTTTTATTGACGCTTTTCCTTTGTTTGTGTTGTTAAAAAACAACACAAAAACGTCAATAAAAATTCGAATCCTCAGATGATATGATTTTGGACACTTACTTAAGTAAGTGTCCAAAATCATATCATCTGAGGATTCGAGTTTTTATTGACGTTTTTCCTTTGTTTGTGTTGTTTTTTAAGAGCACGACAAAGCAAAAAGATTCGCGAGAATTCCAGGCACCAAATGTACGTGCAGGGCGTCACAGAGGTGCCTGTGAATTCCGTGCAAGATGCAATGAAATTGTTCCGAACCGGCCAAAAGACTAGACAAATGGGATCAACAAAACTCAATGCTAATTCGAGCCGCTCCCATATGGCGCTCACCATTCGTTTGGTGCAGCAGGATGGGAAGGGATCCGGTAAAACCATCGAAGGATGCAGCAGGATGGGAAGGGATCCGGGTAAACCAGCCTTCTTGGGAGCGGCAGCTTTCTTCGCCGCACCAGCCGTGGCCTTCTTCGGTTTCGGAGTGTTGGGCTTGGGCTCCCGTCTTCTTCGATGGCTTCGTTGGCTTCTGTTTCGGCGTTGCGGGCTTCTTAGTGGCCGTCTTCTTTGCCACGCTCTTGACTCCTGCAGCAGCCTTCGGTTTCTTCGTGGCTCCAGTTGCGGCCTTGGGTTTCTTGGCTGCTCCTTCGGCCTTCTTTACAACCTTCTTCTTCTCATCAGCGGCCTTCGTCGTCTTGGTAGCCTTGGGTTTCTTGGCCACAGCTTTCTTCTTCTTGTCACCCGCACTTGCAGCCTTCTTCTTCTCTATTTTCAAAGGAGGCTGAAACTGAGAAAAATCGTAAATTAATGCAATAGGGAGGGAAGGGGGGTGGACCCCTCCCGTTCTTTACTAAAGTATTGTTTACTATTGTATTACTTTTCAACATCCTACATGAGTATGCTACTTACATGATTTTTCTTCTGCTTGTGGTCCTCTGGTGGTTGTTTTGGTTGTGTTATGTTGCTGTAATGAAAGAGAACATATTTTGAGTTGAAAATTACCCCTTTTTCATCTCAAAAACAAGCAAAATACGCACCTCCAATTTAAGCGTCTTGCTTTGTTTGCTCGCTGAATAGCAATGCAAAGGTAATGTGATTGCATTAGCAATATAGACAGTTTCATTCGCAGCCAAAGGTAACTGCGATCGAAAAAAAAAAATTCCTTCTTCAAAAAAATATTTTCTCTCGCGGTTTTCAGCGCAGGATTTGCGTTTTTTTTTGCTGAAAATATATTTAAAAAAGTTTAGAAAAATATTTTAGAACACTAAAACAATTTGAATTCTAACAAATTATCAATGTTGTGGAATTCCAAGCAAGGATTGTTCAATATTTTATTAATCTGATTAAAGAACATTTATCCGAATTCGAAACGCATTATCTATGTTTCAGTAACAATTTTCTACGAATTGCTCTGATTTGGAAATGATCGCTTGACTGTGTTAGCGAGACAGAGTTTAGTATAACAAATACAGTATTTCCTACATGTTACTGTAGATGCCTTTGTTTCCCCAAACATACATTTTATGAGATTTTTCATCGATAAATTCCCAATTATTTAAGAAAAACTATTCTTTTATTTGATACGGGAAGGATCGTTCCTGCACGTACTCGATGATTGCGTCGCGAAAAAGCGGTTTTCGATGGTCCAACGAGTCGGTAGACCACTCAAGTGATATTATTTCGATACATTACTACTGATAGTAGATAATTTGTCCCATTACGAAACTGGGGACCGTTTGGAAGGTAATTTTTTATCAAATAAAAGACGAACCAACATGCAAGAATCGACGATTTCAGTGGTTCTCGGTTCATTTAAAGCATCAAAGCTACTCGATAGGAGTATGTTGTGTGCATGCATAGATAGCGTAGGATGTAAGCTAAATGTTTCCAACGAAAAAAGTAGATTTTAGTTGAGCGAAAATAAGAAGTTATTGGATAAAAGGTAAAAGTGCAACTTTACTGCTGTCCTACCGCAGCGCCACAAAATTGAACGTTATGGCGGGAGCGGCTCTGATTCGAGAGTTGCAATACTAGCGACCAGGTGACGTCGAGTCGAACCGAGTAAAATTCGCGAATTCGTAAAGGCAACATCGAGAACGATAGTGTGCGTCTGAGCAAGCAAGCATAAACAACCTCCTCCAACTCAAAACGCAGCATCGGTAGACGATCAGAGAAGGCATAGACGAGTATCGAGTTCGTGAAAGCGATGGCAGATAACGTAGCAACGGTAGTAGCTCCTGCTGCAGTTCCAGCCGCCGTGGCTAAGACGCCCAAGAAGGCCAAGGCTGCCGCATCGAGAGTGAAGAAGCCGAAGAAGGTAGCGACGCACCCGCCAGTGCACACCATGATCCTTGCTGCGATCAAGGCACTGAAGGAACGCAACGGATCGTCGCTGCAGGCGATCAAGAAGTATCTGGCGGCGAACTACACGGCCGATGTGGCCAAGCTGACTCCATTCATCAAGCGATCGCTAAAGACGGGCGTGACCAACGGTAAGCTGGTGCAGACGAAAGGCACCGGTGCCACGGGTTCGTTCAAGCTATCGGCCGAGGCCAAGAAGCCTGTGATAGAGAAGAAGAAGGCTGCAAGTGCGGGTGACAAGAAGAAGAAAGCTGTGGCCAAGAAACCCAAGGCTACCAAGACGACGAAGGCCGCTGATGAGAAGAAGAAGGTTGTAAAGAAGGCCGAAGGAGCAGCCAAGAAACCCAAGGCCGCAACTGGAGCCACGAAGAAAACGAATGCTGCTGCAGGAGTCAAGAGCGTGGCAAAGAAGACGGCCACTAAGAAGCCCGCAACGCCGAAACAGAAGCCAACGAAGCCATCGAAGAAGACGGGAACCACCAAGCCCAAGACTCCGAAACCGAAGAAGGCCACGGCTAGTGCGGCGAAGAAAGCTGCCGCTCCCAAGAAGGCTGCTGCCGCCAAGAAGTAAATCGTCGAACTCGTTGTGATGCAGCAGTGCCAGCAGACGAATTGAGAGTTTTCCACAAACCCTTACAACCCTTACAGTTCTTTTCAGGGCTACAGAATGTGTCGAAGAAAGAGCATTTCCATGATTTCGAAAATCGCCGAAACACCCGAGGAAGCCCTTGAGAATGAAAACGGATTTAAAACGATCTTATTTACAGGTTACTATTATCATCCGCTAGTATATTAGTTAAGGAATAGGCCAGGTTATGCTGCCTGTACCAACAAGATGATGAGATGGAATGGATCGAACGAGAATCTCCGATCGTTGCACCCAGCAAGACTCCACGATCTGTCACTGTGCATCGGTACGAAACGCATGCAACAATTAATAAGTGCCACTCTACCGTAATAAGTAAATTGATACACAATAATAATGCTTTATTTTGTATCATATTTATTCAGTAAGTAAGCAAAGTCATATTGAACAGAGAATGAGATTGCAATTATTTTTTTTATTTATAATACAAGGCCATAACGATTCATTTCAGCTAATAGTACCGAGTGGAATAATGACGAAATCCTTCATAATTTGGTTTTTGAATCAATCGTCGCTTAAATGGATTTTGGTTCGGAGCTTTAAACGACACCATACAGTTCTCTCCATCGACCGGCACTATCTGCGGTGCATCTCCACCGCCACGAATTTTATGGCGGTTTTGCTGCAGCCATGCTACCTGAATCTCCTGTGCAGTTCCTGTTTTAATCAGTCGTTCGTGAATGTTTATCAGCCTGCGTACCCTTCCCGGTCCAGATTCAGCAATAGCAGGTGGTGTAGCATGTTGGGTAGAGGGTAGAGGTACTGTTTTTATAACTTCAGAATCGATGGTTACCAGCGGCGATGGCGATCGACGGGACATTTGTACATCCTGTGCTATCTTTGCAAAACTCAGCACATCCCTCGTCTCCTCGTACTGATCCCCTTGTGGGCTGACACAGACGATCATGTCCACGTTAGCGTCGCCCTCAAAGTGGTTTATAAACGGCAATGACAACGTGCTCTCTCTGTACGGTATTATCTCTCGAGTGGACGATTGCTGATTTTTACGCATTGTCGACAGGCATTTGCGTAGCGTCCTTAGGCTGTTATTAATGTTACCCGCCTCTCGCAACCGCTTGCCGGTGTTTTCAGTCCGTTTGCTCCGCTCACTCCCTGCCAGATCCACCAGCGTAAGCTGGCTTTCGATGGTTTTACCGGATCCCTTCCCATCCTGCTGCACCAAACGAATGGTGAGCGCCATATGGGAGCGGCTCGAATTAGCATTGAGTTTTGTTGATCCCATTTGTCTAGTCTTTTGGCCGGTTCGGAACAATTTCATCGCATCTTGCACGGAATTCACAGGCACCTCTGTGACGCCCTGCACGTACATTTGGTGCCTGGAATTCTCGCGAATCTTTTTGCTTTGTCGTGCTCTTAAAAAACAACACAAACAAAGGAAAAACGTTAATAAAAACTCGAATCCTCAGATGATATTTTGGACACTTACTTAAGTAAGTGTCCAAAATCATATCATCTGAGGATTCGAATTTTTATTGACGCTTTTCCTTTGTTTGTGTTGTTAAAAAACAACACAAAAACGTCAATAAAAATTCGAATCCTCAGATGATATGATTTTGGACACTTACTTAAGTAAGTGTCCAAAATCATATCATCTGAGGATTCGAGTTTTTATTGACGTTTTTCCTTTGTTTGTGTTGTTTTTTAAGAGCACGACAAAGCAAAAAGATTCGCGAGAATTCCAGGCACCAAATGTACGTGCAGGGCGTCACAGAGGTGCCTGTGAATTCCGTGCAAGATGCAATGAAATTGTTCCGAACCGGCCAAAAGACTAGACAAATGGGATCAACAAAACTCAATGCTAATTCGAGCCGCTCCCATATGGCGCTCACCATTCGTTTGGTGCAGCAGGATGGGAAGGGATCCGGTAAAACCATCGAAGGATGCAGCAGGATGGGAAGGGATCCGGGTAAACCAGCCTTCTTGGGAGCGGCAGCTTTCTTCGCCGCACCAGCCGTGGCCTTCTTCGGTTTCGGAGTGTTGGGCTTGGGCTCCCGTCTTCTTCGATGGCTTCGTTGGCTTCTGTTTCGGCGTTGCGGGCTTCTTAGTGGCCGTCTTCTTTGCCACGCTCTTGACTCCTGCAGCAGCCTTCGGTTTCTTCGTGGCTCCAGTTGCGGCCTTGGGTTTCTTGGCTGCTCCTTCGGCCTTCTTTACAACCTTCTTCTTCTCATCAGCGGCCTTCGTCGTCTTGGTAGCCTTGGGTTTCTTGGCCACAGCTTTCTTCTTCTTGTCACCCGCACTTGCAGCCTTCTTCTTCTCTATTTTCAAAGGAGGCTGAAACTGAGAAAAATCGTAAATTAATGCAATAGGGAGGGAAGGGGGGTGGACCCCTCCCGTTCTTTACTAAAGTATTGTTTACTATTGTATTACTTTTCAACATCCTACATGAGTATGCTACTTACATGATTTTTCTTCTGCTTGTGGTCCTCTGGTGGTTGTTTTGGTTGTGTTATGTTGCTGTAATGAAAGAGAACATATTTTGAGTTGAAAATTACCCCTTTTTCATCTCAAAAACAAGCAAAATACGCACCTCCAATTTAAGCGTCTTGCTTTGTTTGCTCGCTGAATAGCAATGCAAAGGTAATGTGATTGCATTAGCAATATACAGTTTCATTCGCAGCCAAAGGTAACTGCGATCGAAAAAAAATTCCTTCTTCAAAAAAATATTTTCTCTCGCGGTTTTCAGCGCAGGATTTGCGTTTTTTTTTTGCTGAAAATATATTTAAAAAAGTTTAGAAAAATATTTTAGAACACTAAAACAATTTGAATTCTAACAAATTATCAATGTTGTGGAATTCCAAGCAAGGATTGTTCAATATTTTATTAATCTGATTAAAGAACATTTATCCGAATTCGAAACGCATTATCTATGTTTCAGTAACAATTTTCTACGAATTGCTCTGATTTGGAAATGATCGCTTGACTGTGTTAGCGAGACAGAGTTTAGTATAACAAATACAGTATTTCCTACATGTTACTGTAGATGCCTTTGTTTCCCCAAACATACATTTTATGAGATTTTTCATCGATAAATTCCCAATTATTTAAGAAAAACTATTCTTTTATTTGATACGGGAAGGATCGTTCCTGCACGTACTCGATGATTGCGTCGCGAAAAAGCGGTTTTCGATGGTCCAACGAGTCGGTAGACCACTCAAGTGATATTATTTCGATACATTACTACTGATAGTAGATAATTTGTCCCATTACGAAACTGGGGACCGTTTGGAAGGTAATTTTTTATCAAATAAAAGACGAACCAACATGCAAGAATCGACGATTTCAGTGGTTCTCGGTTCATTTAAAGCATCAAAGCTACTCGATAGGAGTATGTTGTGTGCATGCATAGATAGCGTAGGATGTAAGCTAAATGTTTCCAACGAAAAAAGTAGATTTTAGTTGAGCGAAAATAAGAAGTTATTGGATAAAAGGTAAAAGTGCAACTTTACTGCTGTCCTACCGCAGCGCCACAAAATTGAACGTTATGGCGGGAGCGGCTCTGATTCGAGAGTTGCAATACTAGCGACCAGGTGACGTCGAGTCGAACCGAGTAAAATTCGCGAATTCGTAAAGGCAACATCGAGAACGATAGTGTGCGTCTGAGCAAGCAAGCATAAACAACCTCCTCCAACTCAAAACGCAGCATCGGTAGACGATCAGAGAAGGCATAGACGAGTATCGAGTTCGTGAAAGCGATGGCAGATAACGTAGCAACGGTAGTAGCTCCTGCTGCAGTTCCAGCCGCCGTGGCTAAGACGCCCAAGAAGGCCAAGGCTGCCGCATCGAGAGTGAAGAAGCCGAAGAAGGTAGCGACGCACCCGCCAGTGCACACCATGATCCTTGCTGCGATCAAGGCACTGAAGGAACGCAACGGATCGTCGCTGCAGGCGATCAAGAAGTATCTGGCGGCGAACTACACGGCCGATGTGGCCAAGCTGACTCCATTCATCAAGCGATCGCTAAAGACGGGCGTGACCAACGGTAAGCTGGTGCAGACGAAAGGCACCGGTGCCACGGGTTCGTTCAAGCTATCGGCCGAGGCCAAGAAGCCTGTGATAGAGAAGAAGAAGGCTGCAAGTGCGGGTGACAAGAAGAAGAAAGCTGTGGCCAAGAAACCCAAGGCTACCAAGACGACGAAGGCCGCTGATGAGAAGAAGAAGGTTGTAAAGAAGGCCGAAGGAGCAGCCAAGAAACCCAAGGCCGCAACTGGAGCCACGAAGAAAACGAATGCTGCTGCAGGAGTCAAGAGCGTGGCAAAGAAGACGGCCACTAAGAAGCCCGCAACGCCGAAACAGAAGCCAACGAAGCCATCGAAGAAGACGGGAGCCACCAAGCCCAAGACTCCGAAACCGAAGAAGGCCACGGCTAGTGCGGCGAAGAAAGCTGCCGCTCCCAAGAAGGCTGCTGCCGCCAAGAAGTAAATCGTCGAACTCGTTGTGATGCAGCAGTGCCAGCAGACGAATTGAGAGTTTTCCACAAACCCTTACAACCCTTACAGTTCTTTTCAGGGCTACAGAATGTGTCGAAGAAAGAGCATTTCCATGATTTCGAAAATCGCCGAAACACCCGAGGAAGCCCTTGAGAATGAAAACGGATTTAAAACGATCTTATTTACAGGTTACTATTATCATCCGCTAGTATATTAGTTAAGGAATAGGCCAGGTTATGCTGCCTGTACCAACAAGATGATGAGATGGAATGGATCGAACGAGAATCTCCGATCGTTGCACCCAGCAAGACTCCACGATCTGTCACTGTGCATCGGTACGAAACGCATGCAACAATTAATAAGTGCCACTCTACCGTAATAAGTAAATTGATACACAATAATAATGCTTTATTTTGTATCATATTTATTCAGTAAGTAAGCAAAGTCATATTGAACAGAGAATGAGATTGCAATTATTTTTTTTATTTATAATACAAGGCCATAACGATTCATTTCAGCTAATAGTACCGAGTGGAATAATGACGAAATCCTTCATAATTTGGTTTTTGAATCAATCGTCGCTTAAATGGATTTTGGTTCGGAGCTTTAAACGACACCATACAGTTCTCTCCATCGACCGGCACTATCTGCGGTGCATCTCCACCGCCACGAATTTTATGGCGGTTTTGCTGCAGCCATGCTACCTGAATCTCCTGTGCAGTTCCTGTTTTAATCAGTCGTTCGTGAATGTTTATCAGCCTGCGTACCCTTCCCGGTCCAGATTCAGCAATAGCAGGTGGTGTAGCATGTTGGGTAGAGGGTAGAGGTACTGTTTTTATAACTTCAGAATCGATGGTTACCAGCGGCGATGGCGATCGACGGGACATTTGTACATCCTGTGCTATCTTTGCAAAACTCAGCACATCCCTCGTCTCCTCGTACTGATCCCCTTGTGGGCTGACACAGACGATCATGTCCACGTTAGCGTCGCCCTCAAAGTGGTTTATAAACGGCAATGACAACGTGCTCTCTCTGTACGGTATTATCTCTCGAGTGGACGATTGCTGATTTTTACGCATTGTCGACAGGCATTTGCGTAGCGTCCTTAGGCTGTTATTAATGTTACCCGCCTCTCGCAACCGCTTGCCGGTGTTTTCAGTCCGTTTGCTCCGCTCACTCCCTGCCAGATCCACCAGCGTAAGCTGGCTTTCGATGGTTTTACCGGATCCCTTCCCATCCTGCTGCACCAAACGAATGGTGAGCGCCATATGGGAGCGGCTCGAATTAGCATTGAGTTTTGTTGATCCCATTTGTCTAGTCTTTTGGCCGGTTCGGAACAATTTCATCGCATCTTGCACGGAATTCACAGGCACCTCTGTGACGCCCTGCACGTACATTTGGTGCCTGGAATTCTCGCGAATCTTTTTGCTTTGTCGTGCTCTTAAAAAACAACACAAACAAAGGAAAAACGTTAATAAAAACTCGAATCCTCAGATGATATTTTGGACACTTACTTAAGTAAGTGTCCAAAATCATATCATCTGAGGATTCGAATTTTTATTGACGCTTTTCCTTTGTTTGTGTTGTTAAAAAACAACACAAAAACGTCAATAAAAATTCGAATCCTCAGATGATATGATTTTGGACACTTACTTAAGTAAGTGTCCAAAATCATATCATCTGAGGATTCGAGTTTTTATTGACGTTTTTCCTTTGTTTGTGTTGTTTTTTAAGAGCACGACAAAGCAAAAAGATTCGCGAGAATTCCAGGCACCAAATGTACGTGCAGGGCGTCACAGAGGTGCCTGTGAATTCCGTGCAAGATGCAATGAAATTGTTCCGAACCGGCCAAAAGACTAGACAAATGGGATCAACAAAACTCACTGCTAATTCGAGCCGCTCCCATATGGCGCTCACCATTCGTTTGGTGCAGCAGGATGGGAAGGGATCCGGTAAAACCATCGAAGGATGCAGCAGGATGGGAAGGGATCCGGGTAAACCAGCCTTCTTGGGAGCGGCAGCTTTCTTCGCCGCACCAGCCGTGGCCTTCTTCGGTTTCGGAGTGTTGGGCTTGGGCTCCCGTCTTCTTCGATGGCTTCGTTGGCTTCTGTTTCGGCGTTGCGGGCTTCTTAGTGGCCGTCTTCTTTGCCACGCTCTTGACTCCTGCAGCAGCCTTCGGTTTCTTCGTGGCTCCAGTTGCGGCCTTGGGTTTCTTGGCTGCTCCTTCGGCCTTCTTTACAACCTTCTTCTTCTCATCAGCGGCCTTCGTCGTCTTGGTAGCCTTGGGTTTCTTGGCCACAGCTTTCTTCTTCTTGTCACCCGCACTTGCAGCCTTCTTCTTCTCTATTTTCAAAGGAGGCTGGAACTGAGAAAAATCGTAAATTAATGCAATAGGGAGGGAAGGGGGGTGGACCCCTCCCGTTCTTTACTAAAGTATTGTTTACTATTGTATTACTTTTCAACATCCTACATGAGTATGCTACTTACATGATTTTTCTTCTGCTTGTGGTCCTCTGGTGGTTGTTTTGGTTGTGTTATGTTGCTGTAATGAAAGAGAACATATTTTGAGTTGAAAATTACCCCTTTTTCATCTCAAAAACAAGCAAAATACGCACCTCCAATTTAAGCGTCTTGCTTTGTTTGCTCGCTGAATAGCAATGCAAAGGTAATGTGATTGCATTAGCAATATACAGTTTCATTCGCAGCCAAAGGTAACTGCGATCGAAAAAAAATTCCTTCTTCAAAAAAATATTTTCTCTCGCGGTTTTCAGCGCAGGATTTGCGTTTTTTTTTTGCTGAAAATATATTTAAAAAAGTTTAGAAAAATATTTTAGAACACTAAAACAATTTGAATTCTAACAAATTATCAATGTTGTGGAATTCCAAGCAAGGATTGTTCAATATTTTATTAATCTGATTAAAGAACATTTATCCGAATTCGAAACGCATTATCTATGTTTCAGTAACAATTTTCTACGAATTGCTCTGATTTGGAAATGATCGCTTGACTGTGTTAGCGAGACAGAGTTTAGTATAACAAATACAGTATTTCCTACATGTTACTGTAGATGCCTTTGTTTCCCCAAACATACATTTTATGAGATTTTTCATCGATAAATTCCCAATTATTTAAGAAAAACTATTCTTTTATTTGATACGGGAAGGATCGTTCCTGCACGTACTCGATGATTGCGTCGCGAAAAAGCGGTTTTCGATGGTCCAACGAGTCGGTAGACCACTCAAGTGATATTATTTCGATACATTACTACTGATAGTAGATAATTTGTCCCATTACGAAACTGGGGACCGTTTGGAAGGTAATTTTTTATCAAATAAAAGACGAACCAACATGCAAGAATCGACGATTTCAGTGGTTCTCGGTTCATTTAAAGCATCAAAGCTACTCGATAGGAGTATGTTGTGTGCATGCATAGATAGCGTAGGATGTAAGCTAAATGTTTCCAACGAAAAAAGTAGATTTTAGTTGAGCGAAAATAAGAAGTTATTGGATAAAAGGTAAAAGTGCAACTTTACTGCTGTCCTACCGCAGCGCCACAAAATTGAACGTTATGGCGGGAGCGGCTCTGATTCGAGAGTTGCAATACTAGCGACCAGGTGACGTCGAGTCGAACCGAGTAAAATTCGCGAATTCGTAAAGGCAACATCGAGAACGATAGTGTGCGTCTGAGCAAGCAAGCATAAACAACCTCCTCCAACTCAAAACGCAGCATCGGTAGACGATCAGAGAAGGCATAGACGAGTATCGAGTTCGTGAAAGCGATGGCATATAACGTAGCAACGGTAGTAGCTCCTGCTGCAGTTCCAGCCGCCGTGGCTAAGACGCCCAAGAAGGCCAAGGCTGCCGCATCGAGAGTGAAGAAGCCGAAGAAGGTAGCGACGCACCCGCCAGTGCACACCATGATCCTTGCTGCGATCAAGGCACTGAAGGAACGCAACGGATCGTCGCTGCAGGCGATCAAGAAGTATCTGGCGGCGAACTACACGGCCGATGTGGCCAAGCTGACTCCATTCATCAAGCGATCGCTAAAGACGGGCGTGACCAACGGTAAGCTGGTGCAGACGAAAGGCACCGGTGCCACGGGTTCGTTCAAGCTATCGGCCGAGGCCAAGAAGCCTGTGATAGAGAAGAAGAAGGCTGCAAGTGCGGGTGACAAGAAGAAGAAAGCTGTGGCCAAGAAACCCAAGGCTACCAAGACGACGAAGGCCGCTGATGAGAAGAAGAAGGTTGTAAAGAAGGCCGAAGGAGCAGCCAAGAAACCCAAGGCCGCAACTGGAGCCACGAAGAAAACGAATGCTGCTGCAGGAGTCAAGAGCGTGGCAAAGAAGACGGCCACTAAGAAGCCCGCAACGCCGAAACAGAAGCCAACGAAGCCATCGAAGAAGACGGGAGCCACCAAGCCCAAGACTCCGAAACCGAAGAAGGCCACGGCTAGTGCGGCGAAGAAAGCTGCCGCTCCCAAGAAGGCTGCTGCCGCCAAGAAGTAAATCGTCGAACTCGTTGTGATGCAGCAGTGCCAGCAGACGAATTGAAAGTTTTCCACAAACCCTTACAACCCTTACAGTTCTTTTCAGGGCTACAGAATGTGTCGAAGAAAGAGCATTTCCATGATTTCGAAAATCGCCGAAACACCCGAGGAAGCCCTTGAGAATGAAAACGGATTTAAAACGATCTTATTTACAGGTTACTATTATCATCCGCTAGTATATTAGTTAAGGAATAGGCCAGGTTATGCTGCCTGTACCAACAAGATGATGAGATGGAATGGATCGAACGAGAATCTCCGATCGTTGCACCCAGCAAGACTCCACGATCTGTCACTGTGCATCGGTACGAAACGCATGCAACAATTAATAAGTGCCACTCTACCGTAATAAGTAAATTGATACACAATAATAATGCTTTATTTTGTATCATATTTATTCAGTAAGTAAGCAAAGTCATATTGAACAGAGAATGAGATTGCAATTATTTTTTTTATTTATAATACAAGGCCATAACGATTCATTTCAGCTAATAGTACCGAGTGGAATAATGACGAAATCCTTCATAATTTGGTTTTTGAATCAATCGTCGCTTAAATGGATTTTGGTTCGGAGCTTTAAACGACACCATACAGTTCTCTCCATCGACCGGCACTATCTGCGGTGCATCTCCACCGCCACGAATTTTATGGCGGTTTTGCTGCAGCCATGCTACCTGAATCTCCTGTGCAGTTCCTGTTTTAATCAGTCGTTCGTGAATGTTTATCAGCCTGCGTACCCTTCCCGGTCCAGATTCAGCAATAGCAGGTGGTGTAGCATGTTGGGTAGAGGGTAGAGGTACTGTTTTTATAACTTCAGAATCGATGGTTACCAGCGGCGATGGCGATCGACGGGACATTTGTACATCCTGTGCTATCTTTGCAAAACTCAGCACATCCCTCGTCTCCTCGTACTGATCCCCTTGTGGGCTGACACAGACGATCATGTCCACGTTAGCGTCGCCCTCAAAGTGGTTTATAAACGGCAATGACAACGTGCTCTCTCTGTACGGTATTATCTCTCGAGTGGACGATTGCTGATTTTTACGCATTGTCGACAGGCATTTGCGTAGCGTCCTTAGGCTGTTATTAATGTTACCCGCCTCTCGCAACCGCTTGCCGGTGTTTTCAGTCCGTTTGCTCCGCTCACTCCTAGCCAGATCCACCAGCGTAAGCTGGCTTTCGATGGTTTTACCGGATCCCTTCCCATCCTGCTGCACCAAACGAATGGTGAGCGCCATATGGGAGCGGCTCGAATTAGCATTGAGTTTTGTTGATCCCATTTGTCTAGTCTTTTGGCCGGTTCGGAACAATTTCATCGCATCTTGCACGGAATTCACAGGCACCTCTGTGACGCCCTGCACGTACATTTGGTGCCTGGAATTCTCGCGAATCTTTTTGCTTTGTCGTGCTCTTAAAAAACAACACAAACAAAGGAAAAACGTTAATAAAAACTCGAATCCTCAGATGATATTTTGGACACTTACTTAAGTAAGTGTCCAAAATCATATCATCTGAGGATTCGAATTTTTATTGACGCTTTTCCTTTGTTTGTGTTGTTAAAAAACAACACAAAAACGTCAATAAAAATTCGAATCCTCAGATGATATGATTTTGGACACTTACTTAAGTAAGTGTCCAAAATCATATCATCTGAGGATTCGAGTTTTTATTGACGTTTTTCCTTTGTTTGTGTTGTTTTTTAAGAGCACGACAAAGCAAAAAGATTCGCGAGAATTCCAGGCACCAAATGTACGTGCAGGGCGTCACAGAGGTGCCTGTGAATTCCGTGCAAGATGCAATGAAATTGTTCCGAACCGGTCAAAAGACTAGACAAATGGGATCAACAAAACTCAATGCTAATTCGAGCCGCTCCCATATGGCGCTCACCATTCGTTTGGTGCAGCAGGATGGGAAGGGATCCGGTAAAACCATCGAAGGATGCAGCAGGATGGGAAGGGATCCGGGTAAACCAGCCTTCTTGGGAGCGGCAGCTTTCTTCGCCGCACCAGCCGTGGCCTTCTTCGGTTTCGGAGTGTTGGGCTTGGGCTCCCGTCTTCTTCGATGGCTTCGTTGGCTTCTGTTTCGGCGTTGCGGGCTTCTTAGTGGCCGTCTTCTTTGCCACGCTCTTGACTCCTGCAGCAGCCTTCGGTTTCTTCGTGGCTCCAGTTGCGGCCTTGGGTTTCTTGGCTGCTCCTTCGGCCTTCTTTACAACCTTCTTCTTCTCATCAGCGGCCTTCGTCGTCTTGGTAGCCTTGGGTTTCTTGGCCACAGCTTTCTTCTTCTTGTCACCCGCACTTGCAGCCTTCTTCTTCTCTATTTTCAAAGGAGGCTGAAACTGAGAAAAATCGTAAATTAATGCAATAGGGAGGGAAGGGGGGTGGACCCCTCCCGTTCTTTACTAAAGTATTGTTTACTATTGTATTACTTTTCAACATCCTACATGAGTATGCTACTTACATGATTTTTCTTCTGCTTGTGGTCCTCTGGTGGTTGTTTTGGTTGTGTTATGTTGCTGTAATGAAAGAGAACATATTTTGAGTTGAAAATTACCCCTTTTTCATCTCAAAAACAAGCAAAATACGCACCTCCAATTTAAGCGTCTTGCTTTGTTTGCTCGCTGAATAGCAATGCAAAGGTAATGTGATTGCATTAGCAATATACAGTTTCATTCGCAGCCAAAGGTAACTGCGATCGAAAAAAAAAATTCCTTCTTCAAAAAAATATTTTCTCTCGCGGTTTTCAGCGCAGGATTTGCGTTTTTTTTTTTGCTGAAAATATATTTAAAAAAGTTTAGAAAAATATTTTAGAACACTAAAACAATTTGAATTCTAACAAATTATCAATGTTGTGGAATTCCAAGCAAGGATTGTTCAATATTTTATTAATCTGATTAAAGAACATTTATCCGAATTCGAAACGCATTATCTATGTTTCAGTAACAATTTTCTACGAATTGCTCTGATTTGGAAATGATCGCTTGACTGTGTTAGCGAGACAGAGTTTAGTATAACAAATACAGTATTTCCTACATGTTACTGTAGATGCCTTTGTTTCCCCAAACATACATTTTATGAGATTTTTCATCGATAAATTCCCAATTATTTAAGAAAAACTATTCTTTTATTTGATACGGGAAGGATCGTTCCTGCACGTACTCGATGATTGCGTCGCGAAAAAGCGGTTTTCGATGGTCCAACGAGTCGGTAGACCACTCAAGTGATATTATTTCGATACATTACTACTGATAGTAGATAATTTGTCCCATTACGAAACTGGGGACCGTTTGGAAGGTAATTTTTTATCAAATAAAAGACGAACCAACATGCAAGAATCGACGATTTCAGTGGTTCTCGGTTCATTTAAAGCATCAAAGCTACTCGATAGGAGTATGTTGTGTGCATGCATAGATAGCGTAGGATGTAAGCTAAATGTTTCCAACGAAAAAAGTAGATTTTAGTTGAGCGAAAATAAGAAGTTATTGGATAAAAGGTAAAAGTGCAACTTTACTGCTGTCCTACCGCAGCGCCACAAAATTGAACGTTATGGCGGGAGCGGCTCTGATTCGAGAGTTGCAATACTAGCGACCAGGTGACGTCGAGTCGAACCGAGTAAAATTCGCGAATTCGTAAAGGCAACATCGAGAACGATAGTGTGCGTCTGAGCAAGCAAGCATAAACAACCTCCTCCAACTCAAAACGCAGCATCGGTAGACGATCAGAGAAGGCATAGACGAGTATCGAGTTCGTGAAAGCGATGGCATATAACGTAGCAACGGTAGTAGCTCCTGCTGCAGTTCCAGCCGCCGTGGCTAAGACGCCCAAGAAGGCCAAGGCTGCCGCATCGAGAGTGAAGAAGCCGAAGAAGGTAGCGACGCACCCGCCAGTGCACACCATGATCCTTGCTGCGATCAAGGCACTGAAGGAACGCAACGGATCGTCGCTGCAGGCGATCAAGAAGTATCTGGCGGCGAACTACACGGCCGATGTGGCCAAGCTGACTCCATTCATCAAGCGATCGCTAAAGACGGGCGTGACCAACGGTAAGCTGGTGCAGACGAAAGGCACCGGTGCCACGGGTTCGTTCAAGCTATCGGCCGAGGCCAAGAAGCCTGTGATAGAGAAGAAGAAGGCTGCAAGTGCGGGTGACAAGAAGAAGAAAGCTGTGGCCAAGAAACCCAAGGCTACCAAGACGACGAAGGCCGCTGATGAGAAGAAGAAGGTTGTAAAGAAGGCCGAAGGAGCAGCCAAGAAACCCAAGGCCGCAACTGGAGCCACGAAGAAAACGAATGCTGCTGCAGGAGTCAAGAGCGTGGCAAAGAAGACGGCCACTAAGAAGCCCGCAACGCCGAAACAGAAGCCAACGAAGCCATCGAAGAAGACGGGAGCCACCAAGCCCAAGACTCCGAAACCGAAGAAGGCCACGGCTAGTGCGGCGAAGAAAGCTGCCGCTCCCAAGAAGGCTGCTGCCGCCAAGAAGTAAATCGTCGAACTCGTTGTGATGCAGCAGTGCCAGCAGACGAATTGAGAGTTTTCCACAAACCCTTACAACCCTTACAGTTCTTTTCAGGGCTACAGAATGTGTCGAAGAAAGAGCATTTCCATGATTTCGAAAATCGCCGAAACACCCGAGGAAGCCCTTGAGAATGAAAACGGATTTAAAACGATCTTATTTACAGGTTACTATTATCATCCGCTAGTATATTAGTTAAGGAATAGGCCAGGTTATGCTGCCTGTACCAACAAGATGATGAGATGGAATGGATCGAACGAGAATCTCCGATCGTTGCACCCAGCAAGACTCCACGATCTGTCACTGTGCATCGGTACGAAACGCATGCAACAATTAATAAGTGCCACTCTACCGTAATAAGTAAATTGATACACAATAATAATGCTTTATTTTGTATCATATTTATTCAGTAAGTAAGCAAAGTCATATTGAACAGAGAATGAGATTGCAATTATTTTTTTTATTTATAATACAAGGCCATAACGATTCATTTCAGCTAATAGTACCGAGTGGAATAATGACGAAATCCTTCATAATTTGGTTTTTGAATCAATCGTCGCTTAAATGGATTTTGGTTCGGAGCTTTAAACGACACCATACAGTTCTCTCCATCGACCGGCACTATCTGCGGTGCATCTCCACCGCCACGAATTTTATGGCGGTTTTGCTGCAGCCATGCTACCTGAATCTCCTGTGCAGTTCCTGTTTTAATCAGTCGTTCGTGAATGTTTATCAGCCTGCGTACCCTTCCCGGTCCAGATTCAGCAATAGCAGGTGGTGTAGCATGTTGGGTAGAGGGTAGAGGTACTGTTTTTATAACTTCAGAATCGATGGTTACCAGCGGCGATGGCGATCGACGGGACATTTGTACATCCTGTGCTATCTTTGCAAAACTCAGCACATCCCTCGTCTCCTCGTACTGATCCCCTTGTGGGCTGACACAGACGATCATGTCCACGTTAGCGTCGCCCTCAAAGTGGTTTATAAACGGCAATGACAACGTGCTCTCTCTGTACGGTATTATCTCTCGAGTGGACGATTGCTGATTTTTACGCATTGTCGACAGGCATTTGCGTAGCGTCCTTAGGCTGTTATTAATGTTACCCGCCTCTCGCAACCGCTTGCCGGTGTTTTCAGTCCGTTTGCTCCGCTCACTCCCTGCCAGATCCACCAGCGTAAGCTGGCTTTCGATGGTTTTACCGGATCCCTTCCCATCCTGCTGCACCAAACGAATGGTGAGCGCCATATGGGAGCGGCTCGAATTAGCATTGAGTTTTGTTGATCCCATTTGTCTAGTCTTTTGGCCGGTTCGGAACAATTTCATCGCATCTTGCACGGAATTCACAGGCACCTCTGTGACGCCCTGCACGTACATTTGGTGCCTGGAATT
The DNA here is from genome assembly GCF_943734665.1 of Anopheles aquasalis. Classification (NCBI taxonomy): domain Eukaryota; kingdom Metazoa; phylum Arthropoda; class Insecta; order Diptera; family Culicidae; genus Anopheles; species Anopheles aquasalis. The sequence continues at coordinate 47,689,412 of NC_064877.1, forward strand.
CTCGCGAATCTTTTTGCTTTGTCGTGCTCTTAAAAAACAACACAAACAAAGGAAAAACGTTAATAAAAACTCGAATCCTCAGATGATATTTTGGACACTTACTTAAGTAAGTGTCCAAAATCATATCATCTGAGGATTCGAATTTTTATTGACGCTTTTCCTTTGTTTGTGTTGTTAAAAAACAACACAAAAACGTCAATAAAAATTCGAATCCTCAGATGATATGATTTTGGACACTTACTTAAGTAAGTGTCCAAAATCATATCATCTGAGGATTCGAGTTTTTATTGACGTTTTTCCTTTGTTTGTGTTGTTTTTTAAGAGCACGACAAAGCAAAAAGATTCGCGAGAATTCCAGGCACCAAATGTACGTGCAGGGCGTCACAGAGGTGCCTGTGAATTCCGTGCAAGATGCAATGAAATTGTTTCGAACCGGCCAAAAGACTAGACAAATGGGATCAACAAAACTCAATGCTAATTCGAGCCGCTCCCATATGGCGCTCACCATTCGTTTGGTGCAGCAGGATGGGAAGGGATCCGGTAAAACCATCGAAGGATGCAGCAGGATGGGAAGGGATCCGGGTAAACCAGCCTTCTTGGGAGCGGCAGCTTTCTTCGCCGCACCAGCCGTGGCCTTCTTCGGTTTCGGAGTGTTGGGCTTGGGCTCCCGTCTTCTTCGATGGCTTCGTTGGCTTCTGTTTCGGCGTTGCGGGCTTCTTAGTGGCCGTCTTCTTTGCCACGCTCTTGACTCCTGCAGCAGCCTTCGGTTTCTTCGTGGCTCCAGTTGCGGCCTTGGGTTTCTTGGCTGCTCCTTCGGCCTTCTTTACAACCTTCTTCTTCTCATCAGCGGCCTTCGTCGTCTTGGTAGCCTTGGGTTTCTTGGCCACAGCTTTCTTCTTCTTGTCACCCGCACTTGCAGCCTTCTTCTTCTCTATTTTCAAAGGAGGCTGAAACTGAGAAAAATCGTAAATTAATGCAATAGGGAGGGAAGGGGGGTGGACCCCTCCCGTTCTTTACTAAAGTATTGTTTACTATTGTATTACTTTTCAACATCCTACATGAGTATGCTACTTACATGATTTTTCTTCTGCTTGTGGTCCTCTGGTGGTTGTTTTGGTTGTGTTATGTTGCTGTAATGAAAGAGAACATATTTTGAGTTGAAAATTACCCCTTTTTCATCTCAAAAACAAGCAAAATACGCACCTCCAATTTAAGCGTCTTGCTTTGTTTGCTCGCTGAATAGCAAAGCAAAGGTAATGTGATTGCATTAGCAATATAGACAGTTTCATTCGCAGCCAAAGGTAACTGCGATCGAAAAAAAAAATTTCTTCTTCAAAAAAATATTTTCTCTCGCGGTTTTCAGCGCAGGATTTGCGTTTTTTTTTGCTGAAAATATATTTAAAAAAGTTTAGAAAAATATTTTAGAACACTAAAACCATTTGAATTCTAACAAATTATCAATGTTGTGGAATTCCAAGCAAGGATTGTTAAATATTTTATTAATCTGATTAAAGAACATTTATCCGAATTCGAAACGCATTATCTATGTTTCAGTAACAATTTTCTACGAATTGCTCTGATTTGGAAATGATCGCTTGACTGTGTTAGCGAGACAGAGTTTAGTATAACAAATACAGTATTTCCTACATGTTACTGTAGATGCCTTTGTTTCCCCTAACATACATTTTATGAGATTTTTCATCGATAAATTCCCAATTATTTAATAAAAACTGATTTTCGACCCACAAATCGCCAGTAAGGTAATGTAGTGGTTAGCATAGTTGCCTTCCAAGCTGTGGGACCATGTTCGGTTCTCTCTGAAGGTAAGTATTTTTTTTACAAATTCTAGGTTTTGAAGCAGTTCTGCTCGATGAAGCTCTCGAGGGGAAATCGAGCAAGAAAAATCGACGAAAAAAAATCGATCAAGTAGCGAAAACAAAAATGGCTGCAGCGAGAAAAATTTGTGTTGAATTTTCACTTTAATCCCTTGTTTTCACGATCCTTTTGCTGCGGAAAAGTGCATTTTCACGAGCGATTTTCACGAGGTAAAAATCGTTCCGTTGATTCGCTTCAGAATTCGCCCGAAACCGCTCGTAAACAACGTTCTGACGTTTCGTGTTTTTTTTGTTTGTTTTGAATCTTCGGCGTGCAGCGCGCATTTTCCACTTTTCCACATTTTCCACATTTTCCAATCCACGTTCGGCCGCCGGTGTGGAGATGGAAGCCGGGCATAAAATCGTAAAGGTGAAGCCAAAAAGAGCCGATGTGACTGCTGGCCAATGGTGCGAGGAACCGGCGAGTAGCAGCAACAACAAGAAAGGTAAACGCTCTACGGCATCCTGGAAAGTTAAGTCCGTTTTACTAACTACTTCCTTTCGTTTCACTAACTTTCCCATCGCTAATCAGCAGCCGCCAAGAGCGCCTTGATACTGGCCATGGAACCGCAAAATCCGTCCCCCACGAAATACTTTGATGCCAGTGGTGCAGCCCTGCGGCAGGCCGTGGGAGAGGGGGAACTGATGCCGGAGGAAGCGGCCTGCCGGAAGTCAACCGGAGCAGAACTGAAGAAGAAAAAATCGCACACAATCACAATCAACTGCTGCAATTGTGAGAAAATATTTGTCTCTCGGTTCGCCTACGAAGCGCATTATCGGGCAAGCTATCAGCAAGAACCGGTCTACCGTTGTCCGGTGTGTGGAAAGCTCATGGAGCACTACCGGGCCTACCAGCTGCACAGTTACCGGCACATTAACAGTGCCAACCAGCGCTACACCTGCCAGGAGTGTTTTAAAACGTTCCATCAAAAGTCCGACTTGGTTCGGCATGAGAACAGACATATCGCCACGAGTCTGGTGTCAGGAGATGAACAAAAGCCACAGCAATCGTCCTGCACTAAATGTGAAGCATCGTTCGAAACGCAGATCGAACTGAGGGAACACACGCGCAAAGCACATCCTCCCCCAAAACAGCTAGTAGAGTGTCCGGATTGTGGAAAGTAAGGCAATTCCGTTGTTGTTTCATTAATCCCAGCGCTAATTAATGTTATTTTCTCACTCTTAGGTATCTCTCGGCTGGCAGCATCTACTCGCATCGCAAAATACATTCGGATACGCCGGCATTTGCGTGCGGCGAATGTGGCAGAACGTTTGTGCAGAAGATAAATCTGGTGCAGCACTGTAAAACTCACATCGGTTTGCGACCGTACCAGTGCGAGCAGTGTAAGAAATCGTTTTGCGAAAAAGCGCACCTGCAGCGGCACCTGAATCATCACTCGGAGGAGCGACCCTATCGGTGTGAGCTGTGTGGCAAGTGCTACAAAACGGAACGCTGCCTGAAGGTACATTCGGCCGTACACACCACGGAGCGGCCGTTTGTGTGCGGCGAATGTAACAAAGGGTTTCTGAGCAGCTCGAAGCTCCGCCAGCACAGCAACATACATTCGGGATTGAGACCGTACAAGTGCAACTACTGCACGCGCGATTTTACCAACTTCCCGAACTGGTTGAAGCACATCCGGCGCCGTCATAAGGTAGATCACCGTACCGGAGAGAAGCTGGACAGTGTACCGAAGTTTATGACGAAGAAAAAGAGCCCCGAAAAGGAAGCGGAGGGGACGGGAGAAGTCACTAAACCAGTTACACCTCAGAAAACACGTAAACGATGCACCACGAAGACTGCACCTCCGCTGGCGGATGTGCTGAAAGAGGAGTCGTTGCCGTACGTCAGCGAAAGCTCCAACATTGATCTCAATCTAGTTTGTAAGGACGATCTGATACAACCGCTCACCGGAGAGTTTGAAGACATTTTCAAATGTTTGCCTTCCGATGAGACGAAGCTTAGCATAATCGACCCAAATGGCTGGCAGTTGCTAAGCGACAGCGATGCTGACCTTTTCCAGTGTGATCTACAGCAGCCCCACGTGTTGAATGAGCGAAAATCGCCCAATACGGTCCAGTTACCGTTCAATGATCTCATCGATAGTGGTAAGTTTACGGAGACAGTTGTTTGGTTCAGGCGTGTAAGCTAATCGTTATTCGACCTTTGAACCTTTGTTTGCAGATATCTCAGGCAACGCCACACTGAGTACGACGATGGCGTCCGAAACTATTTCCACGGGTCCATTACTGTACGATGCTCAATCGCCGATGTTTCCTACACTGATCTCGATTTGCGCCGCCGACGAGCCGCAGTTTCGTTTGATTAACCCTCGCTCTATACATGGCAAGGGGGTTGGCAGGGGGGCTCAATGATGGCCAATGACGGTTATGCTACAGTTTCGGTGTCTATTAACGATCGCATTGAACTGATGAAGTAGCAATAACTGTGGAAACCCGTACTGCTGTGGCTTGTGATATGACGACGACGATAGCGATAACGCAACGCGGAACGGAAGCCTAGCGAGCAAAGAGACAGAATATTTTTCCAAGTATTTTTAAGCATTTTTGCAACTACAGTTTTCGATATTTTAATATCTTGGGATCAATAAACCAAACCAGCTTTTGTACAGTATTTCGTGATGTTGTTTTTATTTGTTACAAAACTTTACACTTCATTATGACTTTATAGACTCTTGATAAATATATAAGCGAAAATCACGATTGGTGCAAGCACTTTGAACGCGGCTGTGCAAAAGCTAAGCGGTGTTTTAAAAGGCCAGATTAACTGCGCTTAATAGTTCGTCATGTTTCGCTTCCATCTGGCTGGGCACTCGATTTCGTATCATCGTTGGTCTTCGTTACAATGATGGTTTCTGGTTTAACTTCGATCGAAGCAACCTTTTCGTCGGTATTTTTCTCACTTTGATTCTCTTCGCAACTATCGTTGGCTTTCGATTCTCGTTTTCCATCGTTTCCTGGCTCAATGGCTTGTACCGTTGGCTCATCCAGAATTTCTTCAATACGTTGGCTTTCCAAACGCAACAGTTCGGCTCTTGACTGCCGGAGACTGGCGACCGTATCGCCGAGGTGAATGTTGAAGTTCAACGCCGGAATTTGCGGTGCATTTCCGTTTTGTGGCTGTTGGTTGTTGGAAGGTGGCTCGTTCGCAATGGCAGCATTCGTTCGAGGTCCAAACAGTCCCGCGATCATGATGTTGCCGGCGACCTGAAAACCAGCGTTGATGCCGACCTGCAGAATCGTCGATACCAGTATGTACGCGAAGCCCAGAAGTAACACTCCGATCAAAATGCGATTCCAGTATCCAAGGCCCTGCGTACTCTCGTTGTACGTGTGAAGGAATTCTTTGAACAGCGCCTTAAAGTAAGTGATTTGGACGGTCACGGAGGATTCTACCAGAACCTGCAGTGGGTCACACATCGTTGGGGCTCCCTCGGTGTCAATGCCCATTCTCATGTCTTCTAATGTTTTCTTTTGCAGCTTCGCGTTACATTCTCGCCATTTCCCGACCACGGTGAAGCAGAGGACGAGCAACAAGAACAGCACGAACGGATGAATGCGGGTAAAATGCGAGATTACCCGGAGAGCGAGGCATCCGGTAATGACCAGCAGTATCGGCAGGATCGATTGTAGAAAGGCCGATTCTATGATGCCAAGTAAGAAGACGTACAATCGCTCACAGCGGTCCTCTTTCCGTAGAATCTGTCGCCGTATGTTGGCCGATTGCTCAAAGATTTCCGACACAATTGCGTCGATAGCGCGGGGTGAGTCCAGGTCTTCCGTTAGTTTCTTCATTTGTCGCGACGTTACTTTGACCGTAAGTTCACTTTCGTAGTAGCTGCCGCTAGGATGGAGCTGTAAAATATCGGAAGCGAACAGAGTTTTGACCAGTTTGCGGTAGAAGACCAGGGCCAGCTGTTGTTCTTCATCCGCCGTATTGCACGCTGTAGCGGTGGTGGCATCCGGAGGACACTTTGGGCACTCCAACGTTGGCACCGAATCCGTTTGCTCGCGTGTCTGCTGTTTCTGCGTCCACCGGTCCAGGGCTCCGGGTTTGATCCATTTCGGATTGATGACTTTATCAGCCTCGTTTTCCACCGAGAGGCCCAAAATCAGAGAAAAAGCCAAAGTAAACAGCCACACGCGGAACATGATGATCGTTACGGCTCTTGAGTTTTTTAAGTTGAGTTTTGTTTTTGTTTTGAACGAGTGAGGCATCCCGTTGACAAACCACATTTTTTCCTGTTAAGGCTCCTGTTAAGGCTTAACAGGAGCTTACAGGCGTTTACACGGTGTAAAGAAGATTATAGGTCCACGGAGCAAAAATCCTAGCGTAAACGCTGTTTGCAAGCGATTTGCCTCACTATATTTCCTGTTTGTGGTTTGCATTAATAGTGAGTGATCATTACTGGCGTTCTTAATCTTTTTCTTTGGAAAAAAGATCCTATTTTTCTTACAAAAGTCGATAAAAGTTCAGTGTAATTCGGATTACACGTCTCAACCCGGTCATGTAAACATGTTCAAGTATAAATTAATTTTATATTTACGCTTGAATTTACGCTTCATGTATCGCCAGCTAAATGGCAGTTCGAAGTAAAAAAAACTGTGAATTAACTTGATTTTTTCTGTATCAAAAACGACTTAACCTATGTAATAATAGTATACGATTAGCAGAAAGAAATTATTGATGCACAATCAGGACGCTATAACTTTTTTTCAGATGCTCGATGCTCGATGTATACAAAAAGCCAGCTGTCGATCACAAAAATGCACTCGACAGTAGGCGATCGTGATCACAAAAATTAACACAAAATGAACCAAATGAATCATCGCCTAGAGGCCATCGTAATCGCAAGTTACAGAATAAGCACCTAAGCAACTATATTTACGCTTGAGTTTACGCTTCATGTATCCCCGGCTTTTGTTTTAACGAGACTCTGGACCTGGAAGCGAAGAGTTTCTTTCTCGAAAGGAAATACGCCAAATTTATTGGCTATATTTATTGCCAATTATTTATAACTTATTATTACATTTGATCGTAGTTTTATTGTTCGCATGCCACCAACATAGTGTTCTTTACACGAAAAATAGAAGATCGTTTTGTACATTTCATAGCCAATCGTTTGTAAATATCTGTTCTAAAATTCTTAATCCGTATTCTTCGGGTAATTCACTGTATGGCCTCTTGAGGAAATGTCTTTTCGTTAAATGATGGGAAATGGCCATTTTTATTGGCTTGCAGTTTCTCTTCCTATAGCACTTTATATTTGCCAATCTATCTTTCATACGTTTTCTTCGTTTTATTCGTACAGTTCTTAGTAGTTTAGCTATTTTATTTCCTACACACATAATTATCGTTATCAATGGTTCCAACTTTCATTATCGTTTGGTAACTGTTTTGTGTAACTTCATCAACTGAAAGCCTTCGGACAATGCCTTCGTCAATTTGCTATCATTAAATGCGACGCACTAAGCGCTCAGATGATTCATCATTGCTCTCGTACTTAATTTGGATATGAAGAAGGGAACCTAAGTAACATGGAAGGCTTAAATAATGATAATCACCGGGTTTTCAGCCAAAACATGAATATGAAATGGAGAACAATTTAAGTATTTAGTTCCTTTTAAACCCATAAAAAGAATCTTACAGTGCGAAAAGAAGAGAATTTTGCTCACAGCGTTTCTTTATAAGACCAAAAACGTAATACAAAAACCAATGATAGATGAGATGGCTTGCCGGCCAATAACATAACTGGAAAGCAAACAACAAATACAACATTTCACTAAACAAAGTAGGAACTAAAGCAACAGTCTAGCACAAACTGAAAAAGGACGTGTGGCGTAAGACGCAGTTACTTCACTTCGGCTCAAAGCAACCTCGGAATGATAACATTATCCTGAAATGAAGTGAAGCATAAGGCTAGGAGTTTTGTTTAAAAGCTCCCATGATTCACGTGTCGCTAAGGCCACTTATGTACGATGTAGTTGTTGCGATTCTGCTGCCACCTCCCCCACCGTTGTCCATCTCACATGATGAAGTAATACCTAAACGTGATAAGTACTCCTACGAGTAGCGTGAGCATGAAATGCAACGCACCATTCCTTACAGCCGATGAGAATTTACGTTTATCTGTTGAATAGAAAAGAACAAAATATATTCGTTAACCAGAATGGAATGGAGTTCCTTAAAATCG
>NC_064877.1:47702500-47717500 GCF_943734665.1 Anopheles aquasalis
CTTTTTTCTCTGTGCACCTTTTCCCCCCTGCGATGCGTTTGCGTGCCAAGAACAGCATTATGCGGTGGCCCTCGGTTTCGTTTGACCATCTGCGTTTGGATTGTTTTATTTCGCGTCTGCTTTCTTTCCCTTTCCACTGTCCTACTTTCGGTGGGTCCCTTCTCGGTGCTGATGAGCACGAAAAAGGGGGAGTCTTGCTTAGGACCCTGGACAACGTTATGAGCGCGGGGTGCGGTTCAATAAACTCGCACACCTAGCGCTCACCCCGAACAACGCGCGACACGTGCTCAAGCCTGTCCAGTCCTGTCGTACAAAAAAAAACAGGGCTTTCTGTTGTTTTCGTGTTCCTCTTTGTGCTCCAGTTCCGTGCTACAGGACGAACCATTTCAATTCACATTGACGCATGGTTCGGCCAGATCGTCTTTATGATATTGATTACGCCAAGCCGGTGGCGTCATTTTGATAACGCGCCGACTGTGTGCCATTTCCTGGGAACGGATCCTCAGTACGGATGGTATGCTGCTGCCCCAACTACCGGACCGGGGCACTATATTATGTTGACTTTGTGATAAGCAAATTGGCAGCCAAACGTGCTGGAGCATCGCAAATGTACGCACACAATTAGCCACAGTATGGCCCTTGGTCCGTGGACCCGGGGTGGGATTTACCATATTCACTGCTTCGCCCTCCGTTGCATTCTTTGACCACCGGGCTTATCGATCGACGTGATTTTTCTTGTTCATAACAAACGAAATGATCGGCGCCAAGGGATTCGTATGATTGAAATCATCTTTTAAACGATGCGGTCACATTGCATAATCGCTATGCTGTTTGCTCGAGTTGCAGATAAGACTGCGCGGCAAGATATTTTTGGGTCCATTTCGGCGCAGTGCCATAACGGTTATGAGTGATCTCATAAAGATAAAAAGACATGCAGAAAAAAGACCCTCTTTCCCTGTTGATGTCACGAAAATGTGATTCATCTGGCTTCTCGAAATGTTGTTTTCAATTACCAGAAACCGATTGTTGGATTGGTACACCGAATGATTGTTATAAGATCATTACAAGATCTCTAAGAACGATTAAAGCCCATGTGATCGTACTTCTCAAGGTTTAGCTAAGTGCGACGCTAATTAAACTGTTTGTTAAATCCATAGCACCACAAACTGCTTTACTGTACTATTTGCATGATAATGTTGCACCAATTAGCCGGTCGCTTGATATTCAAAAACGTGCCGCTTTCGCAATTCTCCCAGTGGCAACGACTCTGTGACAAATGTTTTGTGAACTTTCAATTCATGCTCGTTCACATGGCCGCCTTACCGTTTTGCTTTCTTCGCGACCGGGCCTTGGGAGAAGGTGTGCAAGGGTGGTAAAAGCAAGACTTCCGTTTACCCCCCCTCTTCCTCCATCGCATTCATGTGCGTCTCGGTCATTCATGTTGCTGTTGCCGCTGTTGGGTTTAATGTGTGGCAACATGGCGGGGCAGCAGATCATATTGTTATGCAAATCAATCTGTCTGCTTCAAGCTCTCCTCTCTCGGGTTCTGGAGTGGCCAAAGATTGTCTTCTTCCATTCACCCATCGTAAACCATGTGGAACGGAGCGATCGATTCGAAGCGAACAGTGCGATCGCTTGCTCATCGCAGTTCGTCCCAACAGGCTGCTTGGATGCAGCAGCAGCAACGTACTTCCACACGAAAACAATCGCGCCAACATTGGGACACAAGTAACCGTTGGCGGGCACACGTTTTCTCCCTCCTGTGCGTGTCTGTAAAATGCGTCATCGTGGCCAACAAAGATCAGCTCTGCGGCGCTGCAAAGAGTTATCGCGAGAAGGCTCGCTCGATCGGCTGGACCATGACGTGGCCCGAGACAGTTTCGCTGCAGTTCAATGGGGGGGAAAAGGGAAAAAAGAAGAAACTCTAGAACCAACATAACCACACGGCGCAGTGTAATGTACTGCTAATGCTCGCACCATCAACTACTACCAACGAGGGAGAGACACAAAGAGAGAGAGGGAAAGAGAGAGCAGCCAGAGAAGCAAGTACTCGCTGTTGTTAACCGCTTGACCGGTGTAAGGCACACAATTTGTCATTTAATTGCGTCACTATTGTTTTCCCTCTTGCCGGTCATTTTCTTCCCGTGCACCCAAACTGCATTTGCTGCATCATTTCCACGGGCAACCCGTCGAGCCCGTCGAGAGGAGAATGTTGCATCGCCATCAGCTTTTTTGTGTTGGCCCTCCGCCCACCTCCCACCACCAAGGTTAGCTGATCTATTACTGGCATAGATAAGCGGAGAGCCACAAATGCGATAATGCGAGTCTAATCACGTTTGCAGCACGAGAGTCGCTCGACCATATCATCATTCTATTAAATACGGGCTTGGGGGCGGTGGCATATGTATCGCAAAATAATATCCCAATAATGTACCGCCAATTATAGATGATTGTAAAAACCAGGGGGGTTCTCCGCACTTGACCGGAGATTCCGTTCAGATAAAGCCGCACATCGTGCTGGAGCCAGATGAAACGGAACGATACTCCCCGGGGCCAATTGCTCGGGCATAAGAATCGAACCACAGAGCACATGAAGGAAGTGATGTGTTGCGCCCGGTAATAGGTCAAGGACACATGGCCGTATGGGACCTGCGTAGCATGCCTAATTCGACGATCATCAGCTGCAGCACTTATGCTCAAACACGCACATGAGTCGTCGGCCATTGTCGTTTGTTTATCTGATTCGTTTAAGCGGTCACCCACTCTCTCTCTATCTCACTCTCGTTACAATTAAATCTTGAACGATTTGGTCGCTGACAAGGCACTAATTAGTCACCGAATAAAAAAATATAGTATAACATTTGTCTCATTCGCGAGCTCGTGAGCTCAGATTGATTGTTACACGTCGCTCATCGCGTGATACACTTGGCAGGCGCCAGGATGTCATGCAATGGGTGTTTAAGGCGTGCCTGAAAGGACACGGCCAATGCTGAGTCATCGAGTAAGGAAAGTAGGACACGTCGGTGCATCGTCATCTTCTTCCTGTCCTTGCTACAAATACTAACCTTTGGTGTGGTGCTGTTCACAGCAGCAATGATCGTTGAGGAACAGATTCGACCAGCAGTAGTGCAAAACGGATGCGTTGCAAGCGACGCTAAGGCACCAACTCTCAACACCGTGAATATCCGAATCAGTCATGGTGGCCACAAATCGCCTTGCGGCCAGCTCGCTCTGGCCATGCTCGAACTCGAACGTCACGGGCGTCGTGGCGGTGGCCTTGGAGTGTGACTGGCGCTGGAGACTAGAATCCTCGGGAAGATGGACATCGTTTGTTGCCAAGGTAGCACTAACCACGGCGGCGGAAGATTCCTCCCAAACCGTGCCGGCCGCAAGAGCCACCAGAATCACTAGGATGCCATGGAGCTCCATGGTGATGACGACACTGATGATGGGCTAATTTGGTTGCAAGTTTGTGCTTCTACTTCAACTGACTTTTCCATTAACGGGGTACGTTTGAATCATAGCACCACCACCACCACCACCACTAGAACCTGCTGCTATCACCGCCGATAAAGACACACTGCTTCGAATATTCCAATCGAAGAGAATAACGGAAATGGAGCAGCATAAGACCACGTTGTGTATTCTTTTTTTTATTGCGTCACTCTCAAGAGCCACTTCACACCACGATCCTTCTTCGTTGCTGGCGTTTCTGGCGGCGTTTGGTTTCTTTTCCTTCGCACTTAATCAACACGTATCGTACGTAGCGCAGCAAGGATAGCGAACGAAGAAAAACACAATACTAGCATAACACGCCTCGCACCCAACCACCCCACGTGCGTACTCGTCGTTTATGCTTATGCTTCCTTCGTCCTTTCGCTGGGAAATCACAACCACAACCGTTTGTAACAAAGTTTAACGCACGCACACCGATAAGTCTGTCTTTTGTTCGACGATATCCTTCCAAAACCACTTGGCTGCACCGAACGAAAGGGGGGTTGAAAAATGTGTGCTGCGCGCCGACGACACCTCCTATCTCCTCGAGTCGATTTGTGAGAATGAAAAAAAAAATCCCGCGGCTGGCGGCTGGTTTCGTGGTGGCGCGTGTGCCGCGATTGGTCGGTTGAAATCCGTCGCGGCTCGTTCATTGAAATGCAAGTTTTCTCGCTCCATTCTTGAAGTGTTTTTTCTTAAATTAACAGATTTTAGGTGTTCTGATCGTTAGTGCAAGAGCTATATTTTCCACAAAAAAAAAATAATAATAATAAAAAAATTAAATGATTACTTTATGAGACACACTGGCATTAAAAGCACCTTAAAGCACCTGTTTATGCAGAAAGTTGAATGCATTCGCAAATTGATTATGCCAATTTGATGATAATTTGCGCAATTTTCAGTTTAATCATGTGTGGGTGCTGTCATATCATTCATATCGATTATTGCCAGATCAGCCATTTCTTTTGTAAACGGAGGTTTTTATATGATAATTAGTTTATGAAAATTAACAATTAAACATTTAACAAAAGTTTAGGAACATTGGTTTTCAGTTTTACATTCTGCGTGTACGCTTCGTCTGTCCCCGGCTTCACACCCGTATAACGCAACTTCACGACCGTTAACCTACCTTTTAGCGTCTAATTATCGGAGACGAACGACGACAACAAAAAGCTGTCAAAGTGACTGCTGAAAATCGCGTAATTTTTTTTTCGCCCAAAAAATCACGAAAATCGTGCGTGCGTGCGTATTGAAAATTGCTGGAATCTGTTCGGAAAACTCGTGCCTGTGCTGTGTGACGATGCTTGCTGAGAAATTCTTCCTCCACTGCCGATTGTAGTGCACGTTTCCTTGTGAACGTACGGCTCAGTGTTTACGTACGGGATTCACGGTGCTTCCGGATTGTAGGCGAGATCACAGCGTTGCACAAGCAACCCAGCGCCAAGTGGACGGGGCAGGTGTCCTCGAGCAAGCATCCGAGGGTTTTGGGGCTTCCAACTATCCAACAGCCCACCCTCCAACCATCGCGGCAGGTTCGCTGTAAATCATCTTACGGCGAAAGTGGAGGCGATTGAGTCAGGTAGGTCGTCCTGTGGGGGGGTGCAGGTGCATGTGAAATAGAAGGGGAGATTTCGTTGCATTTTTGTTCACAGCCGTCTAGATAAAAAAGAACAATCGGATAGAACCATTTTGCAGATCCCCCCCTCGGGGAGCAGAGTGCGTAAATATGCTGGGGGGTGGTCTCGGTGGACCCAAGCCTTGAGATGCGAGTTCGCTGCGGCTGCCAGAGCGAGAAGGCGCTATGTGGCGATGTTTGCGCAATGCGAGAACGAGATGACAGCAAAGACGCTGTGGAGGAGTGTAAACGAAAATACGCGGTCGCCGTTTTTTTTGTTTTTCAATCCGACCCGTCTTGGCTTCCTGAAGCAGATCCTCACAATCAATCACAAAAAACACTAGAAAAACCAGGAATATCGCCAGGGTGCTCGATCGGGAGCGTGTGAAAGGATCTTGGTAGGCCATGGCCAACGGATATGGAGCCAAACATTCCTCTGAAACTATCTCAACGCGGATAAGATTGCTGTTTTGGACGATATGATGCGAAATCATATCATCGGCATCGACATCGGCACGCGGAACGGTTATCCTTGAGGGAACGCGGCCATTTGTTTACTATATTTAACATGCCAGCGCGAGCGCGCTCTCAACTTCCTTCGCACACGCGGTCCCCTCCTCCAAGGACGTCGCATCGCGATACAAACCGATTTTCGGCACCACCGAGAATGATATACTATGCTCCGTACAAACCCGGGGAATAAGTGGCCATTGCATAACGCCGTTGTAAATGGCGACACGTGTGCGTCCCATCGTTGCGCCACGTTCTGCGCCACTGGTTATCGCTTTTTGGGGGTTTTAAAGTCGATCTGGTTTGCACCGGAACGCGGACTGAAGGGTGAATTCGATAGATAGACACACGTGAAGGTGGTAGGTCCACGGGAGGTCGATGGAGGTGTGGGAGAGATTGATATTTAACCATTTAGATTGCGGCACAGATACGCTCGGTCGCTCGATGGTCGTCGTCGCGAGGGTAAGTGATAACAATCAAGCGTGGTACCCTTTCGCCTTCCTTGCGACAGGCGGTTTGTGAAATTATGCATTAAGAGCAACGCTTTAATTTATATCTCGCGACATGCCCTGTGACCGTGGGAGTCCGCGTTGTCGTTCGCGCCAAAACAACAACCACACGTGGCATGCTAGTGGCCGCTCGAGCTCGAGTTCTTTGTGGCAGAGCATGCCTGATAGTTTGCCATCGATTCGTTTGCTTTGCTGACGTTCATACTGGACTCCAGAAGTACGGAAATGCGACACCAGCAAACCTAAAGAGGCCGAACCACTCGGTTCGCATGCTCCGAAAGCGCCGTCTACCGAACGCCCGGGAGTCGGTCCCGATTCGGCCCGATGGTGTTCGGGTTTCGAGTTCAAGGATATTTTGTCCGGAATATCCTTGTACACCAGCGCCAGCGTAGTGCTTTATGTTTACCATTATTCCTTTGTTCGGAAGCTCGTCGCCGTTCCTCGCCCAACGACCGCGGTCCTGCCGGAATGTGCTTAGCTACGACCTTCCCTCACGTACGGGCGGTGGATCGAAATTGGCGCCGGGTTTATCGTTCCACTTCCAGCCACGTGACCCTGTCCCTGTGGGCCCTCGAATCCGGGAAGAAAAACATCCGGGCAAACGCTGGCGCGAACAGACATCCATCCATGCAGCGCGCCATGGTCCGGTCGGCGACGAATTTTTGAACATGGCATGCTGCGCAATGCTGCACCAGTTTGTGTCCGTTTTGCTTCTCCTCCGGGTCCGGGTGGCTTGGCACGCCATGCGATCGTTGGATGGTGATAGTAAACGCCCGGTTTCATGGATTCCAGTTCCTGTCGTCCGGTAGTGTGTATTTAAAGCTCCTTTAAAGAGGCACCCACAGCTTGGCTGGGTTGATAGTTGTCGATTCTGACGATGGTTGGTCCGGCGACAGGTGAAACAATATTGTCTCCCTTCCTTGTGATGTGTTTATGAAGTGTAATGAGACCTTTTATCGTGAGTTGGCAATTGCTTCCATCGTTTGTAAATAGGTTTGTGAGTTTGTAGAAGGGGTGTTTCGTTGTGAATCACTTGTGTAAAGTTTCTTCTGTTTAAATATCGTCAGAAACTTGCTTTAATGTTGAGGAATTGATAGTGAAGATAGTGAATGATTTTAAACGTTGCAAAGTAAAGTCAAATGTATCATAATCTATGTTTTCGATTCAAAACTCGGCATCTGGCATCGGTAAGTTTGAAATGAGGTACTAATTGGTCTCGTAAGATGGGTTAATCCAGATGTTTCGAGAATGCTTGCCGTTATCTACGTACGGATACATTTCCTGTAATAACATTTATAATGTGAATAGATTTATTTTTTATTTGTTTTACTTCTTTAGTGATTTGTATGATATTGTATATGCTTTGTTGAAGAACATGCTTTTGTTTTTCAGTGATTGAACAAACAAGTGCCACATCCAAAAGGTTTGTGTAGAGTAACAGCCAAAATGAAGTTGTGCTGAATAACGGTGTAACTGTTTCGGTTGCTTTTCTAATTTTCAATAAAATCATACATAAATAGAAGGACTATTAAGGATTGTTAGCCTGAAAACTAAATGTGACTGCTTTATATCAAAATATTGATCGATTCAAGAGCGATATTTGGTTAATGAAATGCTTTGACTTTTATTTCAAAATGATTGATCAAATTGAGCAGCGTAAAAGTTCTTAAATTGTTATAAAGACCGAGAAAACAAATGCAGTATTTTTTTGCTTTGCTTTTTGTGTTTGCTTCAACTATTTACTCATTCCAGTATCTTGAGGCTTTATTCATTCAGGAAAAATATTTTCTCCTTTTTAAAATTTGAAACATGTGAAAAAAGAAGCGAAGACAAGAGCTTTAAATTATATAGGACTTTATCAGAAAGCAATATGGTAGCGGATGTATATACGATGCCACTAGGTTGTTTAAAAATCGATACTGAGCTACGTATTCTTGTAGTTAAGCGGAAAATGTCCACGATTAGCTGGCTAATGATTAGCGCATCTGAAACACGCCTTTAAAAGCAATCCAATACAACCTTTGAGCCGAAATATCATCACTTTTGCAACTGTGAGTGACTAACTCAAAACCCCCCACAATGCTGCAACTGCAATCTTTACTCGGCTGCATCTGTTTCATTGGCAGCCGGCAGGCGTGGGGAGCGGTTTCGCATGAGTTTGTGAAAACCAACGAAACTACATCATCCACTGGTGGTTCCTGTTTGGTTTGTCTCGAGCAACTCGAGCACTCCACACGGGGGTTAATGTACCACATTCGTGCGATTTTGCATCGTGCACCATCGATTTATTATTTGCCAGGGATGCAAATATGAATCTCCGTCATTTCTCGCCCCAAAATTCGTCGGGAATCGGTTCCATCGTCTGCTGTTGGCTTCCGAGACTTCCGTTGCTAATTGATCGTGAGTGTAAAGAGCATTCTATTTGGCAAATGGCTCCCGTCCCAAATCCGCAGGCAAATCAATCGGTTTCATCTGCTATATTGGTTCCATAGCCCTTGAGATTGATCGGTTTGGATCGGTTTTGTGGGGATTATTTTTTGGTATTGGATCCACAATAAGCCGGATTGTGTTTGCCAAACGTGGCGTTGATGTGCATTCGAAAGGCGGGGGAATGATTCAGTGGAATGGTATTGCAGGAAGGAATGGCGTTCGGGTGCATTATGAACCACGAGATTCACAAACATGTTACAATCGAAAAGGCACGAGTGGAGTAGAGCAAATTGTGCTCGATGAATGCTGTTTCATGCGTAAAGTAAGGCCAGTTTTACATTCTTGATTTTTTTAATTGGTTGAAATCCTAATCAAAAGACCGTATCCCTGCTTATTCTACAGTATTATTACAAAAGAATGTGCATTTTCATTTCTAGTTCAAGAAGGGAAGAATGTTCAATGAACTAAAAACTACTGATAAATAGTTAACCTTTATTGAAAACAATTACTACAATACTGAGATGATAGTTGAATGCGTCGTAATAAGGAGTCATTAATTCGCGCAAAAGACGAATGATGAATTCGAAATATTCCAAAATCGAATAAAATTTAATACAGTTTGGCCTGTATTTTTGTATGTTTTATTTATGGGGACGTGTCGCTGCACTTGTGGCATCGGAGCTCGTAGTTTGATCATTTGAGATGTGGTAATTCTTCAATGTTCTTCGAATAGTCAATGACTTTAACTAGCTAACCTTGTGAAGTTAATTAACAATTTATATATCCTTTAAACTATGAAGCTTTTCAATCAGAAAAATATGTTTTTTTCAAATTTATTTAAATGAATGACACGAAAGTGCTTTTCAAAAGGAACAAATGATAGGTTTTGCAATTTCGAAACTAAAATGTGCACCGATTTGGTAACGCATTTTCCAAATTACTACATCTTTGTCGCTTTTGCTTCGAATAATCCAAAAAGTTTACATAATATTGCCAGGTTCATTATTGTGGGAAAATGTGACAACAAAAAAAAATACACTTCCAATTCCCTTCATTAGACAAAATGTCACTCCCGAAATAATTGTTATGCAAAAATAATAATCCAACCAGGGACATCATCATTACGCTGCTGCAAACACATTTACTGTGCTGATAGCTGGTTCATACCGATAGACACCGATCAATATTCTGCTCCAGTCCACACGGCCACTTGAGGTGCTACCGCATGGCAACATAATTCAAATCACAGGACTCTTTGGCCCAGCCAGAGCCGTTTGTCATTCGCGTAATCAAGCTTCGTTTTTTGCCCGGTCGCTCATAGATGTTCATTAAGGGTTGCCGCTATCAATAAACCGCGACAGTGGCCTTTCCTTGCGCGCGATTGCATCGCGAATGTTTCGCACAATTTCGAAAGGTATGCCAAAGGCGCCGCCCTCTCCCCCGATACTCCGTGGCTTAGCTGCCACGCACGGCCAAGGAATATTTTACCATTTAACGTAGCCGCCCCCCCCTGCGAAGGTGCGCTCCACCACTGGCTCACCAGGGCTGTATCTAATCGGCCACGATAAATCATAATGCGCCACAGCTGTGGAAGGGTTCGGTTGGGAGAATCGACTTTTAGGTTCGACGTATCACTTGCGTGCCCAGCGTGCCCAGCGCAGGGGGAGCGGGAGGGGTCAAATTAAATAATGAACCCACCCTAGGATGACTATCTTTGTTCGGCTCCACTCGTGCGCGATCACCCGCGTCCGCGGTGGCTCAACACCAGGGCCAGATTGCTGTTGCCGGTTCCAATCCAATTTGCCATACACACAACGAGAGAGAGAGACAGACCCCCGCCAGTGCCGCGCTGCAACATTGATTCCGATGCTTATCCGACGGCGACAACCTGTTCGCTGTTCACCGTTCTTGGATGACGCATAAATTGTGCGGATCTGCGCGTCTGCGGTCTGAACCTACGCGCGCGCGCGCGCGCGCCTTTTAACGACTTTACGCCGCTGCTTGTTAAGCCTGTTGTCCATAATAGTCTGCCGAATGTTTGCATGAAGGCCCATAAAAACTGTTTAGCATGCATGCGTGTCCTTGCGAAAACCCTTCCCGCATGCTGTTTGCGCAGGCGTGCACTGATACGCAGTTGGCAATTACTATGGAAGCTCCCCCGCCTTCCCCTTTCCCCCTCCAGAGACCAAGATCATTCGGGCTTTATTACTCCAATTTGCCCCCTGTGCCCCGTGGCCCGGTGGCCGGTGGCCGGTGGTATGCACAGCAGCGTTAAGAGTGTTAAGGCTTCACTTTGCAAAAACTTATCACGTGTGGTACAAGCCAACGGTTCGTCGTTGAGTCGGTGCGAAACAAGGTTCTTCTTTTGCACGATGAAAGGTGAATGATTAATTGCTTTATAATCTTAAGTCGCTACCGCTCGTGTTACGATACGCATCATGGGTGGATGGATGGATGGATGGATGGATTGCTGTCAGGCCTTCCAAAAAATGATACTCGCTGACTGCTGGCGCACTGGAGGGCAGGGGACCCATGTGTGTTGGGCATGTTAAACAGTTTATGTAAATTAAAGCCCCACAAATGTCTGAAATGTCTTATTTATTTTCTCTGGTAAACTCGCTGGCATCCATGCGTGATCCTCTCTTGGGGCTCCAGCTACGGCTCCGGCTGCATCAATCATAATAATGTTTCCATCCTGATGGAATCTTTGTAATTTAATTATTCTCACAAACCACCCCCGGAACAGGGCCACAGGAGAGGCCGCCCACCGGCCAACAACACTCTGGGACTCTGGATCCTGGCCAAAGTGAAGCTTTTTTTTTTTTTTTTTTGAAGGCGAGGGGCGCTCGAAAATCGATATGAAAAAGATCGAAAATCGATATGCATAATGGGTAACCGGGCGTGCCGGGCGCACTCAGAACGCTAGCGAGTGCCTGCTTGAAGCGGTGCGCTGTGCTTGCGATCGTTTGCGGTGATCGCAAGGCGCAGAATGTGTTGCCAGATACAGCACCACCTGCAGCACCTTCCGCCCCAAAGTTTTTTTTTTCCTGTCAGTCAGCGGTTGTTATATTGCACCGCGTACTGGTCGCTGTGACGAGGAAGGCAGGAAGGAAGGAAAGAAGCTCGCAAAGGTAGAAGAAGCTTAGCGGACAAAGAGTGCATCGTGGAAGGAACGCGAATGCGTCCCGGCAGACACTCCACAAATCCCAAATCCAAAATCCAAACCAAGAGAGAAAGAGTGTAGAAGGGGGGGGGGGGGGGGGGGGGGGCAGTGGAATGACTGCAATCGGAAGAGGAAGCGCAAAATTAAAGAAAAATCCATCATCATCAAGTCATCGTGTCGACGCCAGCGCAAAAAGATGACTTGGACGACGACGGTGGTGGTGGTGGTGGTGGAAGTGCTGTGGGTCTCTGGCTGACTGACTGCTGCTCTGGTCGTGAGCCACGGAAGATGGCCATAAAACCATCTCCGACAGCAAAGCAAACAAAACTTTCCGGCCAAAGACGTAGCGAGAAAAAGAAACTAAACAAAAACGCCTGCTGCAAATACCGCACGAACCCGCCAAACTCGCCAAGCGACCGTGAGGTTCCTTTACGCAAATAAGCAACCGAGTGAGAGAGAGAGAGGTGGGAGGATTGGGGAACTGGAACCCCCCTGGCCAAAAGTCTCCTAAATCTACTAAGCAAAAGCGCCCACCACGGCCGCTGAAGCCTCCAGAAACGCATCCTCCAAACGGTGATCTTCCTTGGTTCAATCACCTGCCCGAGACGGATCGCGTCAAGGTTTTTCGGGGTGCGAAGGTGCGCTCCGGACTGCTGCTGCTGCTGCACTCCCGCTGCGGACAGACAGACAGGAGGAGCGAGGGTGCGCACGACAGTCGAGAGCGACAAGTGCAACCGTTTTATGCCGCAGTTACTTTTGGTTTCGGTTTGAAGGATTTTTTTTTGTTGGCATCATTCCAATCTGTTTGTGGGGCTTTTCTGGCCATCAAGCAAGGACCAGGAAAGAAGAGGACAAGTTGTGACAGGAAAGGGGGAGGCATAAGTGCACGTACACACTCCGTACGAGCGCACTGTACGCTTCGGTACTCGAGAGACAGAGAGAGATTCGTTTTTTTTTCCTGTTGCTGGCCGCTTGGTTGGTTGCAGGCGCGGTGGATGGTTTAATGGTTTTTGGCGACTGGAAGCCAACCCCCAACCAACCTCGAGTAAATCCGGACCCAAAGGGGGGCTGGATGCAGTGCAGATATGAACGAGGAAGTCACATACCAAAAGAACTCAAATGAACAGCGCGCAACGACAGCCAGGCAGGCAGGCAGGCAGGCGATCTCTCAGAGGTGATTTGCATGTCATGCCTGCCCATGTCTCGCGCTGGTATGACCGGGGAGGGGGTACAGTCTTGATGAGAGGGTTTCACCGGGATAAATTGCCATGTTGCGACGGCGAGCAGTCAACGGCAGTGTGGCCGTGTGGTGATCGCGGTGATCGCTTCTTGTGTGGTGGTGGTTCTTCGTTGTTCTGTTCCGTCCCACACTCTCCCTCCCGGCCGAACCGCCAGTAGTTTTGATGCATTTTAATTAAAAGTCAATCTCAATGGCCCCAGGTGAGCCGCCGCCGAGGCCACGCCAGATGCTGAAGAAGAAGCAGCAGAGGTTGGAGTTGTGGCGAAAAAACCCGAAGAAAAAAAAACACTGAATTCACTGTCCCCAGAAGCATCCGAGGCAGTCTATGTGTGGCAGGTATAGGAGGCACCATCTGCCTGCTATCTCGGCACTCGCCACTTGATGGATGCGCGATAATGATCGAATCCTTTGCAGCAGCAGCAGCCCCGGATCTGTTGCTCCCTCGCGAATTCTCGCTCCTGCGGTGCCTACAGTCGACCACACGTCGCTTGATGGTCGTAAACGGGCGGGGTTATAGCATCCTATCGTCCAGTGGAGAAGCGATGGTCTTCTGATGCTGTGGCTCGACTGCACTCTAGCTCGTTAAAATCATCGAAAATGGGCGAATTTGACAGATAGCGATCGAAGCTTAACTGACAGTTCCGTCGAACTCAGTCGGTGTCCCGGCTCGCGCTCGCTCTCGCGCCCGCCTCGGCATCGATTCGAATTGGCCGCGCAGAGTGCGTAGGCAGCAGTAGTGGGCCTCCTGGGGCTTCCTTTTTAGGCCCCCCGGGGGGGAAGGAAGGGACGCATTCGCACGTACACATTAGCGGGCCCCATCGCGGTGCGGCTCCGCGATTTCTGAGGTTTTTTACGATGCCGCGCGCGGATGGCTTTGTGGTGCGAACGTGGTACCGCGGCACGGGGATCGTCCTTCGTCGTTCGTGTGGGCTGGTGTCCGGCGTAGGCTCGCTGTGCATTTCGAAGAAGGAACCAGATTGCTGTCCCTGTTGTTTGGCCATTTTTTCTTCGGCCACAAAGGCCCGGCACCGATCACGGACCGTAGGACATTTCGCAAAGTAGTAAACCCCGTAGAACGTGAATGAAATAATTCTGGACAGCAACAATGGACGAGGACCGCGCGGCGTCGTGGGAGGAGGCCAGAGGCGAACGGTTTATGGCAATTTTTGGCGAGTGCGAGAGTTGAATTGAATTGTCCGGAATGAAACGCACCGGAATCAATGCGATATTAATGTGTGAAGCCGTGATTTATGATCACCACCGAGATGGAACCACCGACCGTGGTTTTATGGAGGTGAATGAGGTGCGATAATGGGCGGCATTATGGGATGCATTCATGATGCATAGTGGCCCGTCGTGGGCATTTCGATCGTTGCATTATGAAGTGTTTTAGGCACCGAGGGTCTTTACGATCGTTGGCTAAATAATGCTCTTTAATTAAGCGTGAGCTCATGCCGTTACCGATGCCGGCCTAGGATATTGCATCTTTGGGTTCTTGGGACATTATCTGCCATGATTTTATATTCCAACCGATGCTTTTCGGAATGCATTTACTGTTGGATGTATTTTGTTTTTTTTTTTTATTTGTTTTTGTACGTTCCAACATTTCTTTTGGCTTTCAAAATGTTTTAGCATTACAACTATTCTGGATCACATTAGTGAAGCAGGAGTGAACATGGTAAACAGTTATGAAAGTAAAGTAAGGTATATGTAAAGTGTAAAGTTAATAAACTTTAGCAAAGAAATGGAAACAAATTTCTAACAAAAGAATTTTTGAAACATTTAATTTCATATTTGAATCTATTACCTTCTATTGAGGCAATATTGTTTGTAAGAACCTCTACATTGTTAATAATGTTCTATCCTGCAATTACACGGTCATAGCGAAAGCCCCGAGTCGTGTACAAAATAAAACACTATAATTACGTGTAATGGCTCATTTGAAAAGTCTATTAATGATAACTTGTATAGCTGCTATCAACACCATCTTTTTTATTGTGCTGCTAAAAGCTACACGGTGCGCCAGCAGGATGTATCC
>NC_064877.1:47722500-47737500 GCF_943734665.1 Anopheles aquasalis
GTTCGTCTTACCATTAATTTTGTGGAAAATAATTGAACATAAGCGTTGCGCAAGATGTAGCAGCAGGAAGATCCATCCTACTAGTGGCTAACGCCCAAACATCTACCTAGCATGATGGTTCTACGAGACGCGGCGAGATCCCCTTCCGCCAGGTGTTGTGTGAAGCGGGGAAGCAGGAGAAAAATCACCCTCCCCCCAGACACTACGCACGAGCAGCACCCGGCGCAGAGAGAAATGGTGTCAGTGTGTTAAAACCGATCATATTCACGATTTGACGAAGACATTCAGCTGCGGCATACGCTTCCATCCGGGCTCGCGGTCTTACCTCTTTACTACAAACCGGTAGACATTCAATCATTGAACACATACAGCCGAGCCACATCCTCCTCCGGTTTGGTGGTGGTTTGGTTTGACTTTTCCGACCCGATGTTTTTGCTGTTGCCATTCAACCGCTGCTGGTGGCGATGCTGGAGCACAAACACACGGAGATCATCGCAGGCGCTAAGACACGCACCCACAATCCCTGGCACTGTGTTGGTGCTGAAGGGTGGCATCGCGTTCGTTCGATATTTGCTTTTGATCGATCTGTTCGATGGGTGATGGAGACGCTCGATGTCGCTGCTCAGAGTTACCTGTCTCTAGCTTCTTCTAAGAATGAGTTTGAACACAAATTAACATCAAACATTCTTTCTTTCATTACAGGTAAATATTAGACGGGAGAGTAATCATGTTGGTTTCTTCTAAAATTTTCGTGGAAGGTAATTTATTTAATATTCTTTATTGGCGTCTTTCGATGCTCCATTGATGATCTGCTTGCAAAATTGAAATATTGATTTTAAATTTAATTTTATGATTCGAGACGATCACTCGTTAAATCTCTTCTTTTAACTGATTCAAATGCAAAATGAATATATGGAAATGTGTTGAATTTGTATACGATATCAAAGTATTATGAGACAAATAGGCAATTTGGATACGCATCTCCCCAGAGTTTCCCCTCCAAGCGCAATCTGTTTAATGTCAGGCTTCAGCGACGCAATCCATCACACGGTGGAGCTTCGCTGCAGTTGACGGATCCCGAATGAAATAAAAAAAAAAACCCCAGAAAAATAGGAAGGGAGACAAACATGCGAACAAGCGCGAAACGCGAAAGAAAAACTGATTATAAGGTCACGAAGCGAGAAACAGAGCCAGCCAGTAAATAAAAAACCAAAAAAAAAAAATATCTAGGTAAATTCGCTAGACATTCACATCCGACAGCCAGCCAGCCTGCTTGGCCAGTCGGCGGATCAGTCGCAGTCAGTTGGATGGGTGTTCGGTGAGGGGAATCTGCTTCTTGCGTTGCGTCTGGTGAAGAGAATTGGGCAATTAAAATTTCAAATCTGCGCCATCATTAAAGAGACGGCGGTATGTTGTTCGGCGTCGGAATGGGGAAGCGGTCGAACGACGAGAAATCGCAGGCAACAGGCAATCGTCGGCAGAGCGGTGGCGGTCGGAATCTGGCTCTGGCACCATCGCCTAGAAATAGAGAAGAATGAAATGGAAAAGAGACTGGGAGCTGGAATCACGTTTAAGTCCCGGACTCTCTGGTGCTGGTGGTGGAGTTCTAGACGGATGAAGAGGAGAACCGCATATTGCAACCGTCTTCTCGCACCGAGGTGGCAACAACATCAGTTCGCGCGAACTGCCCTGGTGCTGGTGCCGGTGCTTCTTTCGTTTGTTTTACTCTTCCTCTTCCCAGCGTCTACCGATCGTCTGGAGTTGTCTTGAGCTGCAGCATCTCTTAAGCCTGGCAGCGTCGCCCAATGCTGACGGTAGCAGCGTTAGAATTAGCTTGACTTCGGGCGCCCAGGAATGTAGACGATCAGTGCCGCTCTGTTCGCTGCCATTTTTCGGCCATGTTTCTCCCGTTCTGGCTGGCTCGGTTGGCTGGCGGCTGGTTGCGGGGTCTACTGGCGCACGAAGTACTTTCAAGAGCGAGCAGTGCCACTGTTTGGAGGCATTTCTTGAGGTGGAGCAATAAATGGAGGCAGCCATCTAAAATTAGAAAGCCTGCTTCTTCACCTTCTCTCTCGAACTCGCTCAACTATGTCGCTACGATCGTCGCCATCATCGTCGTCGTCGTCGTCGGCAGTGACGAGCTTGGAAAGGCGAACCATTTTCACTTTCGTTCCCCACCGTGGCGAAAGACAGCGAAACTAAGTGAAGATCATGACCGTGAACTTGACAGTGAAAAACGCTGTGCAGAGCAATCTGATCCTATGCAGAGAACACGCACGCGACGTTTGAGTTACAGAATGGCATTTCGGTGCATTTTTTTTCGTTTTTAAAAAAAATCCACCAACCCAAAAGGAGAGGGGGCTTGCCTTGGAATCTCAGTTGTTCTTGGGGCTGCTGAACGGTTTACGATCAGATGGTCCCGGGGGGGGAGGAGACGTGGCGCTCGATGTCAATATTATGAATTCGCAGCAATCAACTGACGTCCACTGGGATCGGTTTCTGCGTAGTAGTTCGGTAGCGATACCGGATCGATGCAAGATCGCAACTTAATGCTGCCGATGCTAGGTAGATGGCAGCTAATCAGCAGACTGTGGCAGTGGCCGAGAGATTACTGCCCGGCGATAACCCGTGCGTCAATCGTTTTGATGACCCCAGCAGAG
The DNA here is from genome assembly GCF_943734665.1 of Anopheles aquasalis. Classification (NCBI taxonomy): domain Eukaryota; kingdom Metazoa; phylum Arthropoda; class Insecta; order Diptera; family Culicidae; genus Anopheles; species Anopheles aquasalis. The sequence goes on from NC_064877.1 coordinate 47,725,161, forward strand.
AGCAGCAGCAGCTGCTGCTGGATTGTGCTACGCTCTGGAGTGAAGTGAAAGAATAGCAAATAGAAAACAAAATCCGGTCAGAATCCCGGCCCGTTCCGTGCGTTATCCCTGGGGATCAACGAGGGGAGTACACGTTTCGGCAAACGTGACACACGAGACGAGGTCGACCTCCGGTCCGGTGCGCCAGCACCGCGCGAGCGATGAATATGTCAGCCACAGGATCCTCTCTCTCTTCTTTTGCTGTTGGTGATTTTTACGGTGCGATCGGTAGCGACGGCGTACTTTCACTATCTCCTTTTCCTTTTTGCTCCATAAGAAAGCAGAGTTTAATTTGCATCGGGTGCAAGAGGGTGATGTGGTCTGTTCGCATTTTGATGAGACTTTCCCGTTGTTCAGTTGCTAGAAGGACTGATGTGAACTTGGCCAACGGTGAAATTGTGCTGCAGGACATGCTGATGCAGCCTTCGAGTTGTAGAGAAGCGGATTACGTTGATATTCGCATCTGAAGTGACACTAACAGTGATCTGTTCAGCTAAATTCATGATCTTAGAGCAATTGATTTGTAATATTCAACCTTTTCCTGATCACTAGTCAGATTGTAATGTCCAATACCATGGAAATCCTGAGTCAGCAGTTTTCTCCATAAGCTAGAACACTAACGCCTTCGTCAGCTCGCTGGTAGCAGCATTAACGGGAATGGAAAGCGTACAAACGAAAAAGCCTTCCATTTGCATTTGTGATTCGGTGTGTCCTACCGGGAGGGAGGATCCGGCGGACCGGGAACCAATCTATTCCCAAGGGAACCCCTTTGGGTACAAGCTACAGCTTCTCGTCTCACATCCCGTGAACCCCTTTTAGTTAGTTAGGCATGCACTAGTATGAACTATGTGGTTACTGCTCTGGCACTCTGGCACACTCCCCCTCCATCCATGGTCATGGTTCATTCCGTTCCGGAAAGCTGAACAGCTGCGAGGGCTTTTGTAGGTCATCCATATTCCTGAGGATAAGTGATGATGCGAATGCTGAGACCCCGCATCCCGTACGGCAGCAGCATCACCACTAGCAACAGGACAAATCGACAGGCGACAGGGGCTGGCAGCCTTTCCAGAGCCCACTGGCCACATCAGCAGGCACTTTCAGTAAGATCTTCCGGATGTGTGTCCGGTTGGTTTGTTTTCTTTTCTTTTTGTCATCTGACCAGTTACCACTTGAGGTAACCGGCGAAGAGCGGTCTTTGATTGAGTGTTGCGGGTTGACTTCAACCACGAGTACCTCGTCCCCTTGCCTTCCTTTACTCGCACAGAATGAGCTTATCGACTGGTGGAGCAAGGGTAGCACACACATTTCAGTGGCTCACTTCGCTTGCTGCGCCCCTGCGATGCCATAGATTGGCGAATGCTGATAAGGGCGATATGCCCCACGAGGGCGACCGAACTAGGTTCGAGTGTGGTCGCGCGCTTAGTACGCCCAGTACGTCGTTTGCGCATTTGTTATGTTTGGTTTGTTTTGCATAAACAATATCTCGCGATGTTATCAGCGGGCGCAATGTGCGAACCGCTGCTGGTGCGCTGTTTGGTGGCAGGGTGGCGCACGCACCGAGGGGTTTGTTAGCTGTTGCACCCTTTCGTAGATTACTCACCTCAATTACCGTTGCGGTGCAGCTCGGTCGGTTCTACTTGAAGCAGTTGACTCAATAAAATTACTACGTTCGCCTGAATGCATTTAGAGGCTGCATGGTTAAAAGTATTTCATTCAAACCGATTTAATCGCTGGAACATTGAACGCATATTCTCGGTTGGGAAGCTCTAGCTAGCTCTAGCTTTGGTACTCTTTTCCTTCCTTTCTGTTATTTCTTTTTTTTTTCGGCAAATTTATGCCGTCTCCGGGTCGGCTGAATCCCTAAACCGTTATGCAAATCGATCGTGACTCGAACCGTTTTGCATTTTTTGGGCAGCATCCATCCATCGTCAGCTGCTGCTGCTGCTGCCTGCTGCCTGCTCCACCTTGCCCACATCGTACTGGTGGCTCCTGCTCACGGTCAAGTTCGATCGGCCACGGAACGCGTGTTGCCGATTGAGAAGATCGCGAGCAATAAATTTCGTATGTAGAGTAGGGAGGCCACAGAGTTCCGTGTGCTCGCTATGTAAGCCACGCTTCCTGATCGGAGGGATGACGAAGCGAGCAAGGTGTGATGGAAAGGGGGACGGTCTGCAACACCATGGTTATTGGGTTTGTCTCATCAATCATGATCGGTAGCAGCATGCGAAAGTAAGCAGGAAGTAGGAAGTGGAGAAGGAGGGAGTGAAGAAAATTCGGACAAGGGCAAAGGCGCGTCTAGGTGTCAGACTATGCAGAGCGCGCACGCTCTATCCGGCCGAGTGCAGATCTTGGCTTGGAGTGATCTTGAAACTGGGGATTGTATGGAAATCCTCATGATCGAGACTTGCGCTACATCCTGTCTACCGGTTTGTGATGTTCGGTTTCTTTTATGTGGATATTATATATTGAATAACTTGAATATACTGTATTTAGGCGCTAGATAAGTCTATTGGCCACTTTTTTTGTTCCCGTTCCTCAGGTAGGAACTCACAAATGGATGATAATTGTCTTTCTTTTTTGTTGACATACCAGGCGTCTCCTTTCAGAACTAGTTTAGGATCTTTTACGACTCAAGTGATCGTTAATTTGTGTCCATGATCATCAACGACTGAGTAGAAGTTTACAATGTTATATGCACCTGTTTGCATTTGTTTAATCACAAATAGTGTAATTGAAGATCAATTTTCTGTTGTCTGTTTACATGGAAATATTTAAAAAATCTAAAAAAAAACAAAAAACCATGCGTCTCCATTGACAGCAACTCGATGGTCTGTTGTTAGTTAAACCAATCAAAATATAAGATCTTTATAAGTAAAGATGAAATATTAAAGCAACGCACGACGTTTTCGCGTCGAGAAAACATGACTCCCCCCCCCCCCCCCCGCCGGATACCGGAAGGAATGAAACCGAAAAAAGAGGGTGAAAGCGTTCTCGTTTCTACGCGGCGCAACCAGACACTCTCGCTCTCGCGACCATTCTCGCGACGGTACCAGCCGGCGTGTCGGTATGGCCCTGATATGCCAATGGTGTGGCACCAGCTGAGATTGATGTGTGTGGTGCTTTTGGGTTGGGTGGGTGGGGGTGGCAGGTTTCACTCTTACTAGGACTAGACCAGACAGCGATACCGCTCGCCGAATTCGCTTTCTTTCTTCCGTTCTTGCCCGTCTGTCTGCACGACGTAGACCCGCCTGAGGATAGTTTATAGAATGGACCGTATTATTGTGCCATTGGCACGCACGCACACAGATACAACCATAACCGGTTGGTCTAGGATAGTGAATGATCGGTGGCGCGGTGTCTATTGTGTTGCTGGACCAGTCGCCAACGGGGTTTCGCTGTTGCTGTTGCTACTTCTTCGTGTTTGGTTTATGGGTTGAGAATGGCCGACGAGAACGAAGAACTGAACAAACTGTGGTTGATGTTCTGTTCTCCGTTCTAGCTAACGCTGTGTCCGTGTGCGTGTTTGGCGAATTAACTGCGAGCGAGCGAGCGAGCGGGCGAACGAACGTCGTGTGCGTTCCGTGAAGCGTTCGTCGCGGTGGATGGTTGGTTGGTTGGTTCTTTCTGCTTCCAGCGAAAGGGTGGCTGAAGAAAAAGGGGGAGCGCCCTCCCCCTCCCCCAAATAGCAGCAGCCGCCAGTCGATTAGTTGCGCTTCGTTGCACACTCTGCCGCTCTGCGGTTAGTAGTGGTGGTGGTGTGGTCGGTTTTGTGCGTTCTTGACGGCCGCTGGCAGAGCTTTGGCAGCAGCTCCAGCACTGGCAGCCAGCGAATCATCAGTTCTAGGGGTGTGTGGGTGCGTCCTGCAAACAGCTGAGTTGCTATTCGCCTGCTGCGTGACCAAGGGACCGGAATACAAGAAGATAGCCAAACGCCAATTCCTCAACCCAACACAATGCCAACGATTACGCGGTTCTGTTGGGGATGCTGAACCTCACGATCGTGCTGGTGCTGGTGGTGCTGGTGGTGGTGGTGGTGGTTGTGCAATGAATGGTTCAGAGTGATCGGTGAGAGGGCTCGCCTCGGTCTCAGCGCGATCGTGACGCCAAGTCGGCCAAACCTCCCTCCCCAGTTGGAAACTGGATACGCGAACGCATGGCGGTGTATGTGCTGCTGGAGCTTCTGTTCAGCAAAAACAAAACCTCTTTCCTCCCGTCGCCACCGTCGCCCTCCCAGTGGACACCAACATCGCAATCGATACAGACAAACACGCACGCACGCACACAACGATGAGAACCATCATCTCGCGGCGCAACATCTCTTTCAACGCGCCGTGTGAATGGGTGTTGGAGGACGGACGGGGGGTGGGGCACACACGACACACGACTGCGACCGTGTCTCGATGATCGCGTGGAACGCCGCTGAGGGTGGTGGTGGTGGTGGTGGTGGCGGCTTGCGTCCGCGTTCTCGCTCGCTGACGGCCGCCTGCTCTGCTGATGGGTCTGGGCCTCACGAGTCAGCAGCCAGTTGGCCAGCCACCACTACACTGCCGGTGTGTAGAAAAGTGTACGCAGCGAGAGTGCTTTATATGGAAAACAAAATTCGCGAATCGCACCGCGCTCAGTACGAGACTTCATGTCGCTCTGTTCGGTGCGCGTTTGAAGCGAGAGTGTCAGTGCTGGGACTGGGCTGTGCGCTGTTTTGTGTTTCGTTCGCTCGGTCGGTCGCTCGGTCGGACCGCTCTCCATTGCGGTTGCTCCATGCTTTTGGGTTCGCCCTTTCCGTTTTGCGGTTGGTTTGCGCGTTCCTAAAACACCTGGCGGACACCCGGGCAGACGATCCATCGATCACGATCAGTAGCCGGAGTAGCAGCAGCAGTAGCAACCACAACGATCCGAACGGCTTTTTGGCTAATGGATGTGCTTTCGTGCTGCGTAAAGCTGGAAGCGATCAACACCACCATCTAATGCAGCAACCACCGAAGATCGAGTGAGCGAGTGGATCCGGAGCGGGACTGCCGTGTGGCCAGCTTGCCTGTGGATTGTTTTGATTGGCGTTGCACGTTGCAGTGAAGTGCGGGTACGGTGCCGGGAACAACGAAAACGACGGAGAACATTAAGGGTTTGTCCTGAGGTCACTCCTTCGTGACACACAACAGCAGGAGCACGTGCGATCGTGTCCGCCACACTGACTGTGATAAGACGATCGTTCCACACGATCGTTGCTCGTGTCCTGCTGGCTTCTTTCACCTGTGCGCCCCTGGGCACCCCCGGGCTGCCGGTGTACCGTTTATGAACGATTTCGGGTGCTACGGAGGAGCGCCTGTCCTTCCGGCAGGAATCGAGCTTACGCTGCAGACCGACCGTCGTTCGGCGGACACTGCCGCGCACGATACAATGGACAGCTGGATGCAGGAAGTGGTAAGTTCCGCCCAGAGAAGGCCCAGCGTGGGCCCCGGCCAGCGTCTCTGTTCCGTAGGTAGTGAAAGGGGTTTTTTTTTTGCTGGTGAAAGTATTTTGGCACCTTCTCTGGCCACTGGCCACGTTATTAGTCGCGAATGAGGCCAGAGTGCACCACACAACTGGGAGCGCACGTTGTTTGTTACACAATAGGTGCAGCAGCAGCGCTGCACCGCAACCGAACCACTCGTAACCTGTTGGATATGATGGTGGAGAGTGACACGAATGGACACTTTGTTTGGTTTTGTCGTTGCCGTTCTGCGTGTTGGTGTGTTAGGGCCACCCAGCCCCCCCGAGGGGGGTTTTGAGACGATTCTCAAGTTACACACCTTTTACGATACGTTCTAGTGCTGCTGTGGTGATGGTCCCTTTGGTGGTGGATGGACACCACCGCCCCCGCCCCCTGTGCCACGTTCCAACACCTTCCAACCAAGCAATCCATCGATCGCGCCTTCGCGCGGTGCGACCAGCCGGGGCTTCACTGTTTATGAGTTCGGGTTCGAGTTGTTCTGACCGCCGCCGAGTTGTTCTGACGGGTGATTTATCGTTAGGTTTTGTGGTCGTAGGTTGAAGGGAAGCTTTTTACTTTTTCTTCGGTTTTTTTTCTTCTCTTTCTTTGTTGTTGTTTTTTTTTTGCTGCCGCCAGTTGTAAATTGAAGTTCACTTCCCTTCCCTACACACAGGGCGTGCCCCGTTGTACAGCCCTCTATGTTTTTTTCTTCTCCTTTGGGTTGGACATTATGTTCAATAAAGAAATGATTGATGATGGTTTTGCACCGGCAGATTTTGTGGTGAATCGTGACTCTCAGCGAGAGCGAGCCGCACGGTCGGTCCGTTGTGGGACATGTTACGATGGAAAATGGCACCACGCTCCATTAGAATTCATTAGAAGTTTTCTCGTGGTTTATCGGTCCGCCGGTGGGTTACCGAATCATTACCCTTTCGAGGGATGAGTCACATAAGACTCGCTCTAGCTGGAGCATCTTGAGTGGCATTGGGTTTTCTCGAAAGGGATGATCCTTGGTTCCATTAGAAGTGCAACAGAGGATCGTGTTAGCATTTGAGTAAGAGAATGTAACATCTTCTTTACTTTATCTTTGAAATTGAAATAAAAGCTCCTTCAAGCCGTCAAGAGACGTAAAATCAGCTTCATTAATACTTTCATCCAAGAAAAACCTTTCCAAATCAACTCAAAATTGATCATTGCTCAAAAACACAAACTAGAAATGACACACATTTTCACTCAATGCTCAGCCCTCTCGGCAGCCCGTGCCGTTTGCTAACTGTGTTCGATGTTGGATGGAACAAGAATGTAAAATATTACTCAACATTTATTAACGCATCGCTGTTTTTTTTTGTGCGATCGATGCGTAGAACATGCCCTCAGAAACGCGTGCATCATCTCTGGCCAGTGTTTCCAGATCTCAAACGCCGCGCAAGCGTACGGACGCGATCGCAAGAATGTAGAAAACAAAAAAAAAACCCCGAAAAAACCCCCCTAAACAAGCAACGAGAAAAGAATGCCATTGCTTAAAATGTAAAATGTGTCCAAATCCATCGTCATCCAAACGTGGCGTGTAAAACAAGCTGTATGCGAAGCGACGGGACGGTTCGCAGTCACCGCGCGCGCGCACCAGTCGCAGTTGGGCGGATGCGGACGGGGTAAAAAAGTGACTAAAACTAATCGCATCTCAGAGATTTTTCTTCCCTCTTTTTTCCCTTCACATCCCGGGGGCCTCACAGGGGAGGTATGCAAAAAAGGTTCTTTTTTCTTTTATGTTGATGTTACTGCTTCGGATACGTAGTTTGTGGTTGGATCGTGCACTTGATGGATTGATAAGTTACGGGGAACCATGGCGCCATCGTGATTGAGGGTTTTAAGATGTTAGGTAATTTCTTTCGGCAGTTTCTTGGTAGTTCAATTTGTTTTTTAAAATAATCCTCCATTTTCTATGTTGTGCATATGAATTTATCATATTGACGATTCATTTGATTGATTCATTAGAAGAAACTGCTAATGGAGAGGGCTATTTGAGACATAAAATTTGTCCTTGAAAAAGCAGTTCCCAAACCAAGGAGTTTATCAATTCGTCGAGAACGATCCAATGGCATATGCGGTTGGTGACGGCTCATAAGATGGAAGCCCGCCACGGAGACAAAACGTTTTACGACCCTCTCGTCCTTCCACCATAGATTGAGTACTGCTGCTGTCTGTGACCATTCGACAGTGATTCCCGACCTCGAACAAGTTCACTTATCTACCTACCTGACTGACTGACTGACAGATTAGCTGACTGACTGACTGACTGTCTGACGGGCTCAGCGATCAGCGATGGAAGCCTGGAGTGAATAGTGTTCGTAGGAGACAAAATTCTCCACCTGCGCGCATCTTCGGCATCATTAACGATCCCGCCTCCCATCATCATCATCTCGCGGTGCTAGCGCTTCTCCTGTTTTTTCTTCTTCTTAATGTTAGAGTTTCGCTTTTATGCATTTTTAATTTAATTATCACGAGTGCTGGTGTTGCGCATCTCGTCGATCACTCGCGATCGCGAGGTCTTGCCGGGGATCCTGCGATGGTGGTTCACCGGCTGTTTGTTAGAGGGTTCTGGATTGGAGTGTGGCGAAGATTTATGGCAACCGATAGGGGTGCCTCGACTGGACGACGGACGACGGACGACGACTGCACTAACCGTTTATCTTGATGTGATGTGGCCTGCCAAATTCTTCCACATTTCCGGTAAACTGTTGGGGCGATCACGGTGTGGTGAAGATCACGACGGTTTGATGACGATGGTGTGAGACACGATAAATCTGTGCACAAATGCACAGCTGTCCGCTTAACTTAACTTCCCTCCACGGTTTTATCTGACGATTTTGGACATTAAGCTGATTGGTTTGAAGGCATTTCGGCACACTGGCTACCGTTGGCGAACGGTCGGTCCTGTGCGCGCACTCATCAGCCGATGATGAGCTGCAGAAATCAATCAATTCAATCAGCAGCATCGTCGACACGTTGTTTAGAGAGAGAGAGAGAGAGAGGGAGAGGGAGAGTGCGAGTTGATGTGATGATGAGGTTATCTCAACCAAAACACGCCACTTTCCGATTGCAGATCTCCGGTTTGTGAGCCTTGGCTTGCATTATCTGCGCCGGTTGCGTGTATCAACCGCGAGCGCCGCGCATAGTTACACCACCATTATGGGGCATTAGTGTGTTAAAAGCAATTAACGGATGAAATTGGAATAGGTGACCGCTGAGACAAGTTATTCTAATTCCCGTGGGTCTAATTTGTTCTTTCACCTATAAGGAACCTTCCGCACAAATGGCGTGCACCGTTTGGCGTGCTCCGCGGTCTCTATGAATGGCTGTGGAAATGTAAATTTATGCGACAACGCGCCATTCACTCGACATGACATTTCCACAAGCATGTCGTATGTTATGTCGTTCCGGGATGTCGTTCCAGTCGTGCACGATGCCGGCTTACACCTCGTTCATCTCGCTCGCTGCATGTGCTTTATGCGTGCGATGATCGTTTGTGCAAAGCAGCGTATGTTTGGGTGTTCCGATTCTTGTTCTGGTTGACCCGGCGATCCCTGCCAACCCTGTGGCCGCTAAGCCGCTTGCACCCCGTGCTGCTGCTGATGAGCAGTGGCTGTGTTCGAGCGCTGATAGCGTACCGTCGGGTGGTAGACATTATTATCTTCATGTGAAGCCACCGTGCTAGCGTCGGTTGGTGGCTGACCGGCTTCGGCGGTGGTGGTAACGATTGACCGAAATCCGTGCCATCATCAACCGTGTCGCCCGTGTCGTGCCGTGCCAGGAGGTCAACAGGGGCCCGCCAGGGGCGAAAGGAAAATGTATCGACTCGTGAAAGCAATCCGGATGGTTCTCGAACTGATTTTATTCATCAATGTTTGAGTTGTAAGTTGATTTACGTAAAGATATTGCTCGTGTTTAGGCTTCATTGATGCACATGCCAATCTGTTAGTTGGAAATTTCAAACGACAGCTTAAAAATGGTGGATTTTGGCTAAATTATAGAACATAATTTTTTTTTTCTTATTTAGAGAACAATCAAGAGCACAACTTTGTACCACTTTTCAGTCCCTTTTTGGATTATTATCTCGGATCACATCAATGACCAATGTCTTCAAAAATTTTCACTTCTAATGTTGGTGCGTCTGTGACTGTGATTGAAACAATATTGATGACTATGTCAATGCTCGATCACGACGATCACAAACGATCAGTAGTATAAAGCCACCAATAAATCATCCAATCTGAATAAATAATATTGATAAATAAAATTGAGCGTGTGTGGTCCGCTTCAGAGGTTAATTCGGGTAAAAAATGGCTCATTTCTGACGATTTTTTTTGTCAAGAAACCATTCTAATTTATTTTTTCAAGTGAATGTCTTATTAATCTACAAGTGTTCAAGAATATTTGGATGGTGTTTTGGGGAAGTTTTGTTAAAAACTTTTTACATGGCATCAACTTTAGAAAGGCGTGTCTGAAAAATGTAATTTTTCGATGTAAAATGTAGATTTTACACAATACTCTTGAAAGGATCAGCATGCACGGAAAAATGTAAAAAACAAATTAGGTCAAAATTTAAATACCTTTGCCGCTCCCCTTAAAGAAACAACTTGAACTTCGCTTCGTGACAATTTCCATAGACAGAATAAAAGATAATTATTCGAATAAAGCTGCATTTATCATGACCACTGAATCGAGATAACAGAATCTGCAATGATTATTTCCACGACTTCATTTGAGTTATTGTAAGTTTGAGCAACGATCGTGGGATGTTAAACCAAACCCAAATTCAATTATGTTTGCAACAGTGACGTCCTGTGACATACCAGCTCAACAAATACCCGGAAATCACCCTCGACTAAGTGCAAACTGGTGTACACTCAGTACATTTTCACCGGTGTTCCGTTTTTTTTTTTAAAGAAACCGTTCTTATCTATATTCTATGATGGCGAGACGACGGCCACCAACCAAACAACCAACCAACCGACCATACAATAGGCAATCCGCCGACGAAAGCGAGAGCCCGAAGACGGAGAAGTGCTATTACCTCACCATCTCTCGCAGATGCGGTAACAACATGCGGTGATGAATAATTCTCGTAATTGCGCTCGCCTAGCGAATGCCGGCCGGCTGGCCGGTCGGTCGTTCGGTCGGAAGGGTTTGTGGAGCGTGCTTGTGCGGCTTCGGCTCGGCGCTGACGATGGTTGTTGGTGGAGCTGTGGATGTGGTACAGCAGTCGGCTGTAGCTTTACCTTGAACTTGACCATGGTTCGGCGTGGAGAAGAGGCTTTTACTATTATTTCGCTCGATATCTCTCCTTCCCGGTGCCATGTGTGCCGCGGCTGCTGTTGCTGGTGATGTCGAGAGTTGGTGTGGGTTTTATGTGGCTTTTCGCTGGGCTGGGCTATTCTGTTTTGATTTTCGTTTCATTTCTTTACCACCGTTCGTTCGTTCGTTCGTTCGTTTGGGTTCGGTAACGTAACATGACTGGAGGCGGAAGTAGAACGCCTGATGCTGTTTAGTGCTTTGTGGCTTCACTACTACCGACCATCATCGTGCTGGTTTCAGTTAATTACTATTAGCCCAGAACACACCGCCAGACGACGACGCTCGACATGTTGTGATGATAGCTCTTCAGCACTTCTCTCGCTCGTTCGCTCTCTCTCTCTCTCGCTCTGCGCGTTTCATCAGGAACGGAATGTAATTATCTTTCGACGGCAAAAACTGAAAGTGAATTTGGTATTTCCCGCGCGATTGAGCTCGGTACGATCCGTCTGCTGGTGGTGGTGCTACTCCGTGGCAAGCCACTAACGCTCCACGTGCGCCACGTTGCTAAGCTCCAGTAGCTAGTTCCAAGAATCATGCACGGGAATCATCCGTGGGAAGCATCTAGTCTAGCCTAGCTCATCCTCTGCGCAAAAACATCCCAAAAGCGGGTGCCTGGTTTGTACATAGCACCACCTTCAGCAGCGCAACCGATCGGTGGTGAGATCGCACGAAGATGGAAAGTAAAAGTGTTTTTTTTAACTGAAACAAAGTTTGAGGAGGATGGGGGGAAAATAAGGGGAAAATAAACTCGAAATGAGCAAAGCAGCAATTATATAAAAAATAAAGATTCCATAAACATGTTCTCTTTTAATTTTGCAATACACACCGGCCGGCAGCAGCACAGTGGTCCCAGTGGACGATTGGCGTCCGCAAACCCCCCGCCCCGTCCGGTGAGGATTCAATTTATTTCTCCGGTTTAATTTCCGGTTCGGGGGATTCCGCTTGCAAAAGTGGCCTTTTTCTGTGGTTGTTTCGGTTTTAGTGGACAGCGTTTTTTTTTTGCGCTCTCTCGGTTTCGGTTGGGTTGGGTTGGTTGATGTGAATCCAATTTGTGCTGCAGCGATGCATCGATTGGCGTTCTCGACACGGCATTCGACGAAGGTGAGGAGCACCACCACCGCGCGGCGCTCGTTCGTTCGTTCGTTCCTTTCCAATGATTCGCTTTCGCGCTGTCACCGGTCCTCAAATCCTCGAGACCGGAGCTGGGCAGGAGTGTTAATTTGCTCGATACTGCTGCTGCTGCTGCTGCTGCTGCTGCTGCTGCTGCTGGTGGTGCTGTTGCACGCTGCGATAAATTAATATACCACCGGTCGGTCGATCGATTCCTGTTTCACTTGGTGAGCGCCACAAAAAAAAAGGTGCAAAAACGGAGGCATAGTAGGAGAGGGATCATAAAAATCGCCCACAAAAATCCCGCTCACCACCATGCTTCGGGGGTGTCGTCAAAATGGCCGAAACGGAAAGTGCACTTCATGTACT
>NC_064877.1:47742500-47795000 GCF_943734665.1 Anopheles aquasalis
CAGAGGCACGAGTAGCTCACATAAAACAAGCCGAAAAGCGTTGTTTAGTTGCGTTTAGAAATTTTAATATTGTCGCAAACTAGTGTCTCAACGATTGTTTTATGCTTTAGACTGTTTACTAATCAACCTCCTCTATCGCCCGGTTTGAATGTGTTTCGAACACAAGATCGTGTAAGAAAAATGCAATACATATACACATATGAAGATGTAGGGATACGCTGTATTAGTTTGTAAGTACTATAGACGTTAGGAGAAAGCGATGAACGTGTCTGGTGAAAGACCTTCTTTTTTGTCTAATCGATGAACCTATACCACGGTACCCGCTTAATTGTGCCGCCACTGATACACAATACTAGAAGTGAGTTTATTTCTGCTTCTTTATTTGATCATGTGTTTAAGCATTGTAGGTTGTTTTACCTACCGTACAACTAGAACACTGGAATGACGAATTAGGGAAGTGTTTATTGGGAATGTTGTTGGTTTTTCACTGATTGTAGATTGAATCTCGTTTGGAAATGTTACATAGATGGCATTATTCATACGCTAAATCAAATGTTAATGACGAGATAATGAGCCGTTTTATCTGTGCGATTCTTTTGTTTGGCAACTACAACAACGCGCGCAATAGACTGGTAGTTTTCGCCAAGTTTCCTGTAAACATTGTTAATAGTTCATATTTTAACTTATTACGACAGCGTCTGGCAGTCGTAAAGAGCAGACATGCACTTCTTGCAGGAAATCTTTTTGTCAGAACTAGATTTGCCAATATGCTTCAGTACAGATTACAGATTTCTTTTCATCCATTATGCATGATTACGTCGTTCCGATGCTGGCTCCGAATGTATTTGTTGAACGTGTTTCATTACGCTCTTCAAAAGCTACTATAAACCACATTATCGAGTCTCGATATGTGAAGCAATACAGTACAAGTAATTCCGCGGCTCTTGTAAAAGTTGAACAACATAATCTTTACGCATATTTTATTTCTTATCACTTACCAAACTTCTGGCGAATGAATGAATAGCAGAGCATCAGAGGAAACCTACTTATAGTGATCCGTTCTGCAGGCGGAAGCGAGTGATTTCAATTTTAAAATGTGGAACGCAATAGGAAGCACCATAAAGACAAAAATATGTATGAAAGGAAGTATGAAAAGAAAACAAAAAACAATTCCTCTAGGAAGCGTGAGCTCGTGGCTATCTTGCAGCAATTAGGGCAGAAGTATCGAATGCACACCGAATCAATGTGCTCTCAAAGGAGCTCCTCTGCAGTACACGATGCACCATTCCTTCGTTAGGGAAAGTATTCGAACAGTTCGGAATGAAGAAACTACAGAGTAGAAAAGGCATTAAAACAACCAGTGATCCCGTCTTTGACTCGCAGTGCAGAGGATGTGGATAAAGTTTTAAGTTAAAAGACGTTATAATCACGATAGGATGGGTAGGATTTCAATAATGCAGAGATGGCCAACGCAATAAACGAAATTGCCAGCGGTTGTGTTGCAAGAAAGCATGAACCATGTTTAAAGATAGACGATAATGATTGTGAGTTTCAACTCTCAGGGAAAGTACGATCTGTGCGCTTCGGAAGACAGCAAGAGGGAGAGCGAGAGGAGGGGGATAAAGGAGAGATATGCTTTAGAGACGAGTTAAGAGTGATTGCGATAGTGTTGATTGTTTTTTCGTTGGACGGAGAAGGAAGCGGTTGCAAATGGATGGAACGAAAGATTATAAAGTGGCAATGAATAGATGGAATATATAACAGTAATGGGATTTGGCGGAAAATATCGAATGGGAGGGAAAGAAAATAAAATTATATCCTAGCACTTCTGCTGATACAATTGTTTACTCTCTCGTGCCGTACAATTAACAATGAAAGAAACTCCAAAAGTGTGTGCACATACCCCAAACAATGGTACTTTTTTCTGTGTACGCTGTTTTGTTCCGTTAAATGTTAAAAGCTCTATAGTCTTTCCAGAATGTATCGACGCAATGCCGTAATCATTATTTAGTTATTATTATTATCAGCTTATGTAATGTTTGCCATCTCTATTAAATGCTGCATAAGGATAATCGTGGTCAGTTGCAAACGTTGATAAGATTGTAGATCACAATTACAATTTATCGAATGTTTTGGTAGAGGATAAATATGATTTTTCCTTGTATATATGGTTCATTTTTGGTGCTGAATCCATATGACGTCATCCGTTGTTAAGATAAGTGATGTCTCCCCCCATAATGGTTTAATGGTTTCGTTAGTATCCATGTTACTGACTCAAAGGGAAATTGTTATGAAAGCGTAGATACCGTTGGGAGATTTACTCCCATCACTTTCGATCATGTTGCATAACAGGATTACTTTGCTCGTTTATGTAGCGAAGTAAATGATTATCCAGAACGCGTTTGCCGTGAGTGGACATTCACTTAGGGGATTTCGTTTCCGGGAAATGACACATCTTTTTCATTTTGCATAAAATGTATAGCCCGCCGTGTTTCATTTTTGTTCAAGATGGTTGAAGGTTCGGAATATGTAAACCGAATATGTTATACAGTCAGTAACTGAACGTTACAATTAATTTCATTTACAAGACCCTCCAAAGAAATGCTACAATTCCATGTAGGTAATCAAATAGGTGGCACAAGCCTTTAATAGTCAAAGTAACTGGAAGGTTACCTGGTCAGCTGAAATTTGGAACATCCGGCTAGGTATTCATCGTATGTCTTGAAAGAATTCGATATGTTCATTTGAATGATAGATTCGATTCTAAACGTACATCGCCTCGATTATTGCTTCATTACGGCCATTTAAATGAACCTTTCGTGTCGTCAACTTCTGTGACAAGAAAGGCCATGCTTTTTAACGTCAGGATGTTATGCTTGACTGATGGCAGATGGAAAATGGATCCATCCGCCGATACCTTAGTTTATTTTTATACACTTTCGATGTGCTTACAGCAACGGAGAATTGTTAGTCCAAGAGAAGTTTTAAGTATGTCTGAGACGGTGCACACAGCGATGACTCTATGGCAACACCTTACCCCACAGATTCAATCTATAAATGTTCGTTATTGACTGCATGGAAAAGAACTAGACCAAATGAAAACATCCTACCATAATCTACATCAATTGCTGCCAGCCGCGGATGTAAAAAAAACCTTCGAGATGGTAGGGAAAATCGGCAGTGAAAAAGATCTTTAATTCTTAAGGAAATCTTGCAGCATATTCACTAACAGCAACAGGCATTCAACTTTCCACTTATACGATTGTCCCATGCAGGCACTCTATATGCGCTTTCGCATCATTTTTCGATGCACACCGTGACACGGATCGAGGACACATCGGTGAAGGTCATTTGAATTTAGATTGGTTCATTTATATTTTGAAAAACGGTCAATTAATGGAAGCATCTCACATTCTCCGGTACTTTTCCGTTGCACTGGCGGCATTGCTAATGTATAGGACATCGATCCACTCTGACCTACCACGAACCTGGTGCTCTGCCCAGTGCCATGCTAGGCGTAAAAGCTTCTTTCGTTGCATAAAAATGGACAAACATGGGAATGGTGAGTTTTTTCCTCTCTCTTCTTATTGGCCCTACAGATGAAATGGAGCTATATTCATTGTGCTGTCATACCGTGGCAATCGGAGCACGTGGCATGGTTTGTTTACCACCTGGGTTATGAATTTTAATTTATGTCAGGCGGCTTGAATGTGCAGCAGGGCTGATGCTCATACGTTCGACAGATTTATTGGTTGATAAATGCAGGAGGTCAAGTGAATCCTTTTGTGGCCCGAACCGTCCGTTCATTGGTATACATTTATGCTATTCGAAATGTGCGATGTTCAAGTGAAAGGTCACGTTCCTGAAACAAGCACTGCAACTACCACGCGGTTTATATAGTTCCCCGAACGTTCGCATCAAATATCAAAAGGTCTACAGCATGTAGCCTTTTTGCATTTAACATTCATCTGAAAGTAAATCATCCGCAATTCGATTCACCTAAATCTAATAGCATTGAATTTGACTTTCTGGAACCAGTACAGTATCATGGAAAATGGTGTTCTTCATTTCCAACACAGCAATGATTGAATAGCAAAGATTGATTTTATGTCGAGAATGTACGTATTACCGAGTTACTTATAGCATCGTCAATCATCCATTATCAGTGACACGTGCAACATGCCACACTCGGGATGTAGCATTCCGACATTATTCACTCATCGACGCTCAAGGCTTTGTAAATTGAAAATAGTTGACAGACCTACAACACAATGAGAACCTTTGTTTGGGGCAATGACACAGACAGACAGCAACAGAAATGGGACACGGGTTGTGTAATGGTCGCTAGGGCTTCAAGGTTGAAATATTAAATTGTATGGCAGCATCAAAATGGCATGCAGTTGATGGAATTCCTTGATGGTGGTGTTGCCTAAGGGACGAACAAGTGTAATGAGCTTTTGAATGACGAGAGAGCTATGAGTTCCGTCACCGACTTTGAAAACTTTAGTGATAGCGGACCTAGCTGACTAGCTTCACGCAGATGGGTGACACTTAATAATGCATCTTAACACATGACATCACAAAAGGGCGACAGCGTGTTACGGGAAGCTACTAGCTGTAATCGTCCGTGATTTCCTATGAGTTGATTCTCATGATGAACAGAGCCCAACAAATGAACTTAATCTTTGTTTAGTAAGTGCACGAGATCATAAGCGCAATATGACTTTAAAGTTGTTTCTTCGGCAGAAAACTTATTCTTTAATGTTCTAATTGCAGTTGCAGAAGAAATTCCTCACGTATAAAAGAAAGATGAATAATAATGAAAGCCTTCAGCATCGTAATCTATTTTTATTTGCTTTGAACTCGTTGTCTTCCGTATCACTGCTCGGCAAAGAACGAAGCCTATGCTACGCGGCCGGTTTCTATTCCGAGAAAATCTAATTGAAACGTTCAAGTGCAATGAGCAGGATGTTAAATTATTTCTTAGATCAATACACAAACCCGGGTCACGAAGGCTGCAGCAATTAAAACAACGAAAGCCCTCTGTTCTGGTGTTTGCCGTAGAATCGACATTAAATGTTCAGTTAAAAGGAATTTTCATTATCTTTAGCGTGGCGTGCTCGCAACGGCATTCAGCTGCACACGCTCATAAAGAATTGGCTCAAAGGATGGTATTAAAGTGCTGTAATGCTCAAATTTGGGCCACAAATCTCAGCAAAAGCACTCTTTTAAAGGTAGTGCACATGGAGAGCCAGCACGCGAAGAATGAGGAATGCTTATGGCATTGAATAATATGATATGCTGCTCGCCAGCAGTAAAGTAGGAGTGGCGCCGTGTCCCCGAAAGACGCCGGTCGTTCTACGTTTACACATGGATAATGGATGCTGCCGGCGGATAAGTAGATTTGGTTAGGATTACGTGCCTATGCGCGGGCCGTTCTATTTTACCATTTTCGGATACAGATCTTCGCTTTAATATGCTTCGTAATTCGATCAAAGAGAGAATTTGATTTTCAACAAAACAAAAAAAACCTTTGCCGTACGTTAGGACATTCTATGATGTTTCGGTTCCCAAGTTTACCAGCGATTACACAGAATAAATAGTACGCATTGTTGCGTGCTGACCGTTTCGTTCTGAGCAAATGGATGGTTTGATAATTGCTTCTTCTAGGTAAAAACACATGAATAAAATTTTTGGTGGGGGTTGCTCGCCAAAATTCGAAAGCAGCAAAGGTACCTGCATTGCTACCACGCACCATAATGATAGTAGCATGAACAAACAAACCAGCCACATCAAACGGTGTACGATATGCTATGGCAGTAAATTATAGTATAAGCTGCTTCACTGCTCGGTCCATGGATCGCTTTATTTTTTTTCCTTTTCATTATCACTTGAAATTTGTATTTAAATACTTCACCGATGCACGACATGTGACAGCGTCCGGGACAGCGTAACTTTGTCTGCAAACAAACAAACTGACCATTTACAGTTGTTGACTGTGGGAGAGCATTAACACAAATTATCAGCTGCAACAGTGCACCTCGAGGGTGGTGGTGGTTCCACCAACCGAGTCACGGTGTGTATTCAGCGTACTTACTAGCAAGGAAAGCAAACGGCAACAGACCGATCAACGCCCGGGAATGGAATGGCGAGCCATGGAACATGCTGCCGTGATGCTTTCTGTTGAAAGTTAACATAAACATGCCGCCAATGTTGGTTGGAATCGAAGCGACGAGCATCCGTACCGTTGTCGCAATCACGAGCTAGTGAGCCTCAATGTTGCCTTCGCGCGCTGTTCTTCGTTGCTCGCTCCGCCTCGCCGCCTGAGATTTACGTAGCAATTTGCATAGCAGATTGTAGCGCTGCTGCTGTTGGCGTACACGAGCGTACGAAAATTAGTTTTCGCGGAGAATTTTCGCCCAACGTTAGTCACTCGTTCGAGTAGCATCTTTCTCATAAAAAAGCTAACTCTTATGCACGTCGTTGCGGTTCACCGTGAAATGTGGCATAAATCATCGGTCGGAAAGTGTTTTCGTAAATGGGGTTTCTTAAGCGGATTACAAATTGGAATACTCACCGTACGGGTTCGGGAAGGAGGCGCATTATACTTTATGCGGTTTGTGCTACTTTACATAGTAGAACGTAGCCTGTACTTTTGATATGCTACATTCAATTAACGATTAAAACTAACAATTCCGACATTCTGCTAGTTGCCGTTGCCGTCTGCCGTTTCAATTGCTCCAATTTGATTACCTCAAATTGGTCCAGTTTCATCGCTTCACACGCGCGGTTCGCATGCATCCATTGGATAGAATTGTTTCGGGGCAGGACAATTCATTTAATCTAACATTGGCACTTCGATAACAGAACATATCACTGCGTTGGTGCTATTGCAACAATGTTTTAATTAAATTCGAACATCTATCGACCGTCTCGTGCTGAGCGTGTGTCTTTTTGCTCCAAAAATCGAACACAGCCCAGAATGTCCAATGTCTGGGTCCAGTGCTTTACACCCGATAGAATCGATGATCGTAAAAGTATTTGTAATTATGTTCGCTATCGGATCACGCGTTTTGTCGCCATTTCGTCCGGAGGGTGTCGGTCTACGTTGATTAAATTTATTGCACGGTTTGTGGTGTGGATCGGCTCCATTCGCTGGCAAATCCATTTTTGTCCTTCCCCAAAAAAGAAACTCTCTTCGCTCTGCTCGACCGACGACCGCAAATCGCGATTGTTCTTCGCATTAGTGTTTTGTACTTTTGCAACTCCATCCGTACGACCGTGCCCATTTCCGGTTCCTCCGAAATCGTGGCTAAAGTGTGAGGCTGAATTTGCGCAACGTTTGCACCGAAGGGGACAGCCGGAGACGGTGAGGGGAAAACGTTTCTGGAGTGAAAACGATGCTTTAACAGGCTAAAAAGGGTTTGTCGGTTTTTGTCAATCTGTATGGCGCCAGCTGGGCGTCGCAAGCTGACTCACACAAAGTGGTAATCCCTTTCAGTATCCCCCGCCCGAAGTCCCAAGATGAAAACCACGTTGCCGAACGATAGGATCGTACGGTGGAGCATCGATTTGATGACGACGACGACGACGACGACGACGTCGAGGATGACGAGGACGACACCGATTGGAAATCGATGTCGCTGTAACGTTTCGAACGTTGATGCAGTGTAATCCACGGTGATCCGCGCCTGCGGTCAACCATTCAACTGGGAATCGTGTTTTTCCATTGGGAGGGGGTCGGTTTCGTCTTTCACTGCCACTGCCAAACGGTGCAACGGTGTGGTGTGGCTGAGTTATCGTATGCAAAGGATTCTCCGACCGCACAAGATTGGATTGCCACGATGGTACTCGGTGATCCCTTTTTTCGCCCGAAAAGTGTGACGAATAAATCGGAGGAGATGTGATGCGCCGCAATAACGAGAGTAGCGATAATGGTACCGCAACTATGCTCTGCACTTCAAAGAATCGATGGAATTGGCTTATCGAATGGCTGTTCTGAGTCACAGTAAGTGATATCCTTATTTTGCATTAGTTATTCATTCACCTGAATGGGAATTCTAAGGCCAGAGGAACTGCTGGGTCGAGTGAACTACTGGCGCCTCCATCGGAATTTGAGTGTTTTTGCCGTTTGGCATGGGCTGCTGCGTTGCTTAGTTTGCATAAAACATTTCACCTCGGATTGTGAAAGTTGAAACATAAAAGACCACACTGTTTGTGGTTGATTAAAGTTAATAAAATGTACGCCAAATGAATCCTTGCGGTTAATGGTGCCCATGCCAAGGCACCAGACAAATTTGCTCGCTTCTCCGGCTCTGTGGTCAGCTTTAAGTGCACGATCGAAATGGGTTTTCATCGTTTATTTGCTCTTAATTACCGTTTGCTGGCCGAAGTTGATGCTAATTGTTTCAGGCCAAGCGTAACGACCGTTCCGGTGGCTTCCTATTTCGGATACTGTTCAGGCGGTGCTCCCCTTTGGTTGTTGTTTGCTGGCTGGCTGGCAGGGTGGCTGGCTGACTTGTAAAATGAAGAAGATAACAGCTTATGCATGAGTTCTCTTGGGAGATCACAAGCAAAAAATGCCACAAACACAGGTACACTGATTAGCAATGATTTTACAAAATACGGACGAAGGAGTCGTTTGTGCCGGAGTTGTGTCCGTGCGCCACAGGAGCCGGTCGAATTACCGGTGAACTTCCGTAAGCTAGCGCCCATCTGTCGGGTGGCCATATCCCATGATGGTTACAAGCGACAAGTCATGCTTTCGGATGAGATGAGAAGCGGTCTTCCGAACCGACGGGAGGGCATAAGAGACGCGGCCTGACATGCGTCTAATAGCTTTTGTTTTAATCCATCACTGATAGGACATATGTTAGCGGCCGAACCGAGCCTACCACGCTTAATGGCCGTTGACAAGATGAAGTTGATTAATAGCAATTTCGCTGGAGCAAACAGAATAAAGCTGGTCGTCTTCTTCGTCGTCGCAGAGGTGGTGACACTACTGGAGGCTGCTACTGCACCGTGAAATATGTGTCTCAAGAAACCGAAATCGTCCTCCGTTTCGGCGACGCAAAACTCGAATCGAATAAGCGATGAAAATGGTGCCCCGTAACACACGCGGAAGCATAATGTTCATCATTGGTTTAACCTGCCACGTACTTACCACAAGCGACGAGCGAAACACCTGCGGTACGCCCCTTGTGTTATTTCCGAGCGTAACAAGAACGAATGTGTTCCACAGTGCGAGGAAAACCGCGGGAAAGCCGTGAAGGCATGGGGCACAATAATTGAAATATAATTTTCAGCCACAAAAAAAAACCCAAACGCCCCGGAGCCCAGCATTCTCGGTAGGTGATCGAGCGAACGGCAGAATTTCAACCTGTTGAGAGTGGTTAAGGCCGGTGTTTCCAGGCACCAGGTACTGCCATAAATATTCTGCATGCACTGCACGATTTCAAAAATCATTAGTTCGCTGTGGAATGTGTTACAAATAACGAAACAAAATGGAGGCTTTCCAGGGACACGGGGAACCCGGCAGACACAGCGCACATACCGTGGTTGGCATAAGTAAAAGCCCACCGCTATGATCCACCACATTTTCGCCTGTAAATTCGTAATTTTCGGTCACAAAGGCTTTGTATTTTTTTTGCTAGAAGCACTAACTTTCCTCTTTCCAAATCACTTGCTTTGAGCTTGATAGGTTTGATAGTCTCTTTTTGAAAATTCTTTAAGTGCGAGATGGTCGATTATGATTGTGACAAAAGTAAAAGCCCACTTTGCAATAAATATTATTAGGACTCCGACAGAGCCCTGTGGTCACTGTATCTTTAATAGGGCTTTTATTTATGTCTGTTTTAATGTTTTACGTGCCGTCCTTTATTGTTTACACATGTTAAATCCACTTATCCTAGCATCTCCAGTAGAAAGTTGATTGAACGCGGGTTTCTGAACGTGGTATGGGTGTATCAACGGACAACAGACTCTATGCTCATCAGAAAACTTCTTGTTAATCATTGTTTGAACCAAGTACTTCAACAGATATATTAGCAGAAAAATTATCATCAATCGGAGGGCAGTTCATGACATGCTAATTAATCACCAATGTCCTAGATCAGTAGCTTACAGTTGCATTTTCGGACGCTCTCGGAAGACGGATGATTGAAAAAATGTAGAAAAAATCTCCAGAGATTAAGAAACCGTCGAAACTAATTATCTGTTCAATCATAGCATCACTTTCGCTGTCAATTTTGGAGCGAAGTATGCCACGGCAGATCAGCACCACGTGAGTGCAGGAGTGGATGCTGCTAAAAGACTTCCGTTTCATCCAAAACTGAGCTGAATCGTCTTAATTTCATTCGGAAATATGTTTTCAAGCTTAAAGAAGGCTCGAGAAGTAGTGTATTGTTTTTAGAATCATCAATTATGGATTTTAATGCCATACGTCGATAGAGAGTTTGGTAGAAAGGAAACAATGGTATGCCAGACCGTCAATTACAGGTCACTATGAGGCACGGTGGTAGGCGTGTGAGCAGTTTTTCCGTTCAATTAAAATGTTAAAATTGTGAAAACAACAATACTGGGGCGTTTGAAAGTTATGTTGACACCAGAAAGGATTCTTTGATTTATTCAGTCCGCGTATGGGCCCGAGGAAGCAATTTTGTTGAGCAATAGGAAAACGCTTTTAAACGTATCGCTAAAACCATATGTTCTGATTGACATCCTCGTCGTATTAATCGTCTAGAATCACCTTCTCAAAGCTCAGGTAGAGAATTTATGGGAAGTTTTATAGAAATTCCCGTTACGAACGATGTTTCTATTAAAAACTATTATTTAACGAGGCAATACAATGAGAATAATACCCAATATAACTGAAACCATGTGAAATACATGTCAAAATAGTTAGAAATGAAAATCCGGGGTATGAGTGGCCCATATGAATTGATAAACATGTTTCCTTGCAGATGGGCTTTTACTTTTGTCACATTCGTGATCGACCATCTCGCACTTAAAGAATTTTCAAAAAGAGACTATCAAACCTATCAAGCTCAAAGCAAGCGATTTGGAAAGAGGAAAGTTAGAGCTTCTAGCAAAAAAATCACAAGGCTTTTGCGACCGAAAATTACGAATTTACAGGCGAAAATGTGCTGGATCATAGAGGTGGGCTTTTACTTATGCCGACCACTGTACACTTTCGAATAGCATCGAACGTGGAATGTGGGGTGTTGTGGTGTTGCCTGAATGCTTTCCGGCATCTTGAAATTATGTTTCACCATCGCGACGGTTCGGGATGGAATGTGTCTTAGGAAGGTGGGGTCCACCAACCTTAATGCGTTAAGGTGTTTGGAATGTAAAGCCGAAATCCTTTTAAATCCGTAGTCCGTGGCCCGAGTTCGAGGGTGTCATATCTGATGGACAGTAAATGTTACAGAAAAAGTGTAACATTTTCCACTAGTTCCCTCGTTCATCGGGGGCCAAATGCAATCACTTATCTAGGTTACGCCCGATTTAAGTAAGATAAAGCGTGAAGCATGAGCCTGCAAAGTGTTGTTCCGGAAAATCGCAAATGCTTTTAATGTAACTTAACCTTTATTTTGGATGTTTTTTTTTCTTTACTTCTTTTTTTCTTTCGCCCTTCTCTCTCCGCTACGCTGCCCGTGCGGAGTGCTACGCCGTGTGGTGCCCCATCGCAATGAAAACGGAAACATAAAAACCATAAATCGCCCCACGATCCTAATTTTTGCGCCCCGCCACGGCACGGTTGCAGGAGTGTTTGTGTTGGTAGCGAAAAAGTTTTGGCCTTCGAGTTTTTTTTTGGGGACTCATTTTGGCTCAACACCTCTCGCCTGGGGCGCCGGTTCGCGAAACCAACTGGTAACTTTTGTGCAGTTCTGCACACCACCGTCACCTCCCGGATGACCTTTCATCCCGGGAGGTTCGTCGTGGCGTGGTGCATTATGGTGTGCCCCCTTTATCAATTCCTGATGGTCCATTATCTGATGTGGTGCTGGTTGGGAGGAAGAGGGGTCGACTATTAAATTTATTCACTTCCTGTCAACCGTGTCGGTCCACGGTTCGCTGACGATCGCTGACTCTTCCCAATGCATTCCCATTCCCGATGTTCCGGCACTCCGTCGTGATTTCTGCAGGTGGGCCCGCCTCTGGCTGCTGATCCGTGTGGTAGGAAATGCATCATTGCGTTGACATAAATTTAATTTCCTTCCTCCAAGTGGTGGTTCGAGTCTTTTAGTTTTTGTTTTTGGCTCTCAGCATCTTGAACGATAGACGGACACGAACGTGCCTAGGTTGCAGCTTCATTCCATCAAGATGCTCTTGTGGAGCAAACGTCTCAACAGCAGCAGCAGCAGGTGGGTCACATGTGGTTTGCACTTTATTATGTCTCCCTCGCACAGCGGAGTCCATTGCATTTGTGGTTCTCGGGGCCAGAATCTTGGGCCAGGGGAATATGATTCAAAGTTTTACTTTTCTTAGGATCGACTACTGGCGAATGTCACAGGTTCTATGAATATTTAATCGTGCATTTATATTTGAATAAAGTCATAACTGCCATAAGGAGTTACTGGACTGCAACTGTCGTAGGAGTATTAGAGGGTTTTTATATCAAACAGAACGAAGTACATTTAGGGAATGTCTTCATGATGATGACTACGCCTTAAAGGATTTTATCGCGTTTTTTTTACAATAGGCTTTATTACATCATAAATCAAACGAATTTCCGAGTCCAAGCGATGTTTCTCATCGATGAAAGGCGAATTTTACTTCTTATACCGTTTCCTAATGTTGTACCTCCAGTCTTTCTTGCCGTAGGCATGTTAAGCGACAATACTGAAGCGTTGGGTGATTCTTAAAACAGTACATCAAACGAAATCGAATAGATCACTTTTAACCATGAGCGTTAGTGGTTTGAGAATCTGAATTGAAATGAACGGATCTTCCAACAATCTGCCACGATATGTTTTCTGTATCGGGTTTTATTTTTTAGAATTTCGTACACCACATTAGCCTGTCAATTATGTTTCGAAATCATACTTTTTGTATTTC
Organism: Anopheles aquasalis; assembly: GCF_943734665.1. Classification (NCBI taxonomy): domain Eukaryota; kingdom Metazoa; phylum Arthropoda; class Insecta; order Diptera; family Culicidae; genus Anopheles; species Anopheles aquasalis. The sequence continues at coordinate 47,755,560 of NC_064877.1, forward strand.
TGAAAATTCATCTCTTTCCTCAACTCTCAAATTGATGAATTGTGTGATTCTGTTACGTTCCTACGTACCGCCAATTCTGACCCAAATGATCACTCATTTAAATTGCGACACATTAACCCACACATCCGCTTTAAATGGAATAAGAAAAATGAGCAAAATGACCTCCATTCCAAATTGCCAAATGTCATAAAATGTCCTGGGGGAGCCCCCGGGTGGGTTTCCAATTATGGGCGCTTTGGGGACAGTGAGTTCCGCTACGGATCAGGAAGTAAGTTATATTGAATTTTACATTCCCCCCCCCCGGGGTTTGCTGTTTATTTTGTCATTGCTGTGGCTTCTGCTAGGAATTTCTATGAAAGAGCAATTGTTGATTTATGTACTTTGCGAAATACAGTGTCACGTGGCTTCACAAATAACGCCCTATTCTGGAAGTGTAGGGTTCAGCGAATGGTTCCAGCTTTGGTCAAAGTAGAAGTTACACCAGTTATAGTAGCTTACGGTTAATTAGTAAATGTTACCATCAGATGTGTATGACGGGCAGCCCCCTACTCTTGGTTTGATATTTCTTTTGCTAGGTAGCATTTCATGTCGCTGGGCACAACATTGTCAGAGTTTTTCCATCAATTCTTTCCACTTCTTTTACCTTCCACCATCGGGGGGCCATAGGCAACATCAACGGGAGAGACAACACACCGACGAGCGGCTGTCAGCGTCCAGCTGGAAATCATTTTGCAATTTGCAAAGGTAAGCTAAAAGCAATGTTGGCAGTGACATTCGAACAAAGCTGCAAACATTTTCACAAACTTTGGCCTATTGTAAGAGTGTACAGTTTGGATGCAACATGGCGGTGACGATGATTACGGTTTCAATTTATGCATATACAGCTGGGGAAACAGTTGTTTGCACGGGCGAGTTAACAGCAAACAAACCTGCTTTGTCAGCGGAAGAGTTTTTGGCAGGTTGATTGATGGATTCCGAATATTGGTTAGAAAAATAACAGAATTATCAAGACGCTTTTCTTCGGAACGCCATTAACTTTGCTTGGAGTGACAATCACCAAGATCATTGAAGTTTAGTGTAAGAATAAGTTCCACCACAGTGTTGGGTAACGATTCCTACTTCTGCTCGCAGAAAAGTGTATGGAACTGCCCAAAGTAGCAGACATAATGTGCAAACTGTTGGTTGAACAATAAAATTATGTGAGCTTTTCCTTTTCATCACCGTGCATCTGATGACGCTACAAATATGTTGCTTTCGACCATGAATTGACACCCTCGGCTACTTGGGGACTAATTTATCGTAAACTAAATAGATGATAGTTAGAATTGGTATCAATAATTAATGGTAAGAATGAATTGAAGAAATCTTACTTTACTCAACAAGACCCAAATTTATTTTCAAGCAATCGTTTTCCAGTTCCAGCATTGATTGTGGAAGATTATCACCTTCGTGGTGCTTAATCTCCTCTCGAGAACTACAAGCAAATAGTTAACGATCAAACAGCAATAGGATTACATCTCAAGGATGCTTTTGGGAAAATCCAAAAGATTTTTTTTTGCAAGTTCTTTTTTACATCAAGCGAGGAAATGAAGTAGAAATTGAAAAACAATAGTATTTTTGAAGAAATTGATGTATCTGATGTAAACTATACAGCACATAACATCATAAATATTGGTTCACGGTTTTTACTCCACAGCTCGCCTTCTTTTCATAATGCGATTGAATCGAATCCACAACGATCGTCATCCTTCAAACCTTTTCCCTTCGCTGTTCGTCCTGAAAGCGTCGACGGTCACTCGATTGAGAGCGAGGAGCAAATTTCGCACACGCACCCTAGGTAGCCGGCGTCTGGTGTTTGGTGGCCGGTGGCTGGGCGAGCGGTGCACCGACCCGTTCGCGTAAGTGACAATAAATGATCTACACCGCAGCGAACCATATGCAAAACCTCTCACCGACGGTCAGAGAGCTGGAACAGAGCATGGTCGAGGGCCCGATCGCCAAATTGGTTAAATTGAGTCGATGAATGCCACAACACCAGCAGAATCCGATTAGCGCTGCATCGCGTTCCAAATAAAAATAGATAATTTAAATCTATAGCGATAAACACCGTGCTCCTCCCGTATGAAGGTTACTGCGGGATGATATGTCTGCTTTCTCAATTTACATTAAGAGCTTGTTTGACAAAGGACCGTGCGCGCGTTTAGCAACTCATGTTGCGTGAGCTTGGCTATGGTTATAAGCGTACCGATTGATCCCAAATATCTAAAATAAAAACCGAAAGGATTTTGGAAAGAAAACGAAGAAAAAAGTGAGTTTTAATATACGGTTGAATAGATTTTATTTGGAATTGATCAACGTTGCTAATTTACTTTTTGGACACAAATGCCTACGATGGATAAATTATCGATATCATTCGACAACCGTATAAAAACCCATCGTTAGCTTCTAAGAAAAAGTAAGAAAACAAAATAAATTTCGTTAAAAGGGTTTTCCTGGCAATACTTCCTAATGTGATCATGGAATCACGTTTCTTCGATAAAGAGTTCCTCACCTGGTTATCACTTGTTCACCTTTTTAGCAACACAGTTTGGACAATGATCAACAACGATTTTTAACCCTTCGCCTGTTTAAAACCAAATACAAGGCTCTTTAAGTTACTCCTTATGAGCACAATCGACTACGATCGTCAAGAAGGAATTAGTTTAGCTTAAATATATTAGCTTTTATTCATCCTTGCTCCCCCGTTGATTATTCTACAACTAAATTAAAACGAATCCACCAAATTGTTAAATGGAGTTCATGTGAAATGTTTTGCATCGGCACATTTCCAGTTTTACCTTTGGTGATCAACTTTACGCCCCCTAATGTTTTCCTGCCTCTAGGTTGTGCATCACACGAGATGTACTTTTTCAGAAATATCTGCTAATGGATCAACGGGTTTCTGTTGTGCTCAATAGCATTTCCTTACATCACCTCTCATTTTTGGTTGGCATTTGTTAGTTGCGAGGGACCAAATACATCCTCTGGAGCACGGTTTGGGTGCTCCAACAATAGCGCTACTCTAAAAGATAAAGAAATTGAAAGTGATTAAAACTTGTACCAGCAGATCTTTCATCTTACTTTTAATATCATTGACTTCTGTTTCACCTTCACATACGCCCTTTCTAGTATCATGATGATATCATCATTGATTTTAAGTGTATTTCATGCACACTATCTTACTTCCACTAACTATTAAATTATTTAACTATCTTAATTGATGGGCTGCTTAATCTACTCTCGAGGGCGAATTCTAATATGAATGTAAATTGTCTTACTGCTTGAAGTTCTGGTTTCCCCAGTGTTGCATCACCCTTGAGCGATTTAGAATCAGGAGTTGGTGAATCTTCTGGCTGCTGTGTTGAAGTATCCTCAATCACGGTTCGTGAAGCTTCGGCATCATCTGTTTGCTCTTGTTTCGAAGATTCGCTTTCAAAACCATGAGCATAAGTTATACACATAACCACACAAACCGCGAGCGACAAGACAGTGAACTGCTTCATCCTTTCACCACGTTTTTTATACTTCGCGGCGGGCCGTACGAAGTGATGTGTAAATTTTTGAATGCGATACCTCTTGCTCGAGAGACAGTTAGAAATGCACTGATCGCTCCTCTTCAGCAGCGTTATTTAGTAGCGATAGTGGTACTGTCCTGTTCTCGAGCAGCTGGTGATCTTACCCGTGATCACCAACACTGAAGCCTAATTCGAATGACGGAGGACCGCCGAACGATTTGGACCCAGCCCACTAGACCAATCTGTTTATTTCTCCTATCCGCGGTCGGTAGGAACAATAGGCTCGATGCAGCAATACGATGCTTGAAAATAAATGTCAAAATTACTATCTACAATTTAAAATCTTTTCCAATTATTAAGTGGCTAGAAAATTGTAGAATTTACACGCTTGAAACTTTAAGTAAATATGAAGAAGATATGGAAAAGCATTTTCATGTAAGAATAGAAGATCTAAAATTAGAAATCGAGGAAAAGCTAGAAAACAGAATGAAACAGTTTAGTTTGAATATATTTTAATTTGTTTTGGCTTCTGAGACTAGACAATTGTTAGATTCATAGCATAAGAGTGTATGAGCTGTTTATTATAAGCTTTATAAATAATATTAAGGCCAGACAAGCAGCTGGCTTCGTAATTAAAATTTCAATGCTTTCCATTCCGTTAAAGACACACCATTTGGCTACATCATATTTGAACATGAGGATGTTTATGCGTAATACCAGATATTATGAGGACAAGATAAGATGATGATCTACTAAAAAAAAACAAGATGTAATAAGCTTGGCTTTGTTAAGCTAGAACAGTAGGACTGTACTGTTACGCACCTTTCTCCAAACGCGAGATATTGAAGATTTCAAAATTTAAACTAAAACCAAACGCACCACAAATAACCCAAACCAGCAATCGATATGCGATGGCCATTATGCAATGGTTGCCGTGGGAATTGTAACAAATTAGTTTGTGTCGTGTCGTATTGCGTAAAACATGGTGGCCTCATTCCCTATGTTAGAATGAGGTTCTGTCTCTCGCGAACGATCCAGAGCAACGTGAACGTTGATAATGTGAGTATTAATCCTTTTATTTAGATTATTTTTCCTTTGTTCCGTGTTAATAATTACCTTATTTTGCAATGACGCAGTAGCTCAGATGTCATCATTAGATCGTCATCATGTAATCTTTTGTAACTGTAGAGCACTTCAAAAAGGTGCTAGTGTTTATTATACTTACAGCTTGCTACACCAACATTTCAGGCAAAAGAAACATGACAATAGTAAACTTTAAATATGCAGTTTATATCACAACATGCTGGTTACATTGGCCGAGTAAATTGATCCACTCGAGTCCCTAACTGACTAGTATGGTACAATACGAGCAACACTAAATTCTCTATCGTAATGATGAATTGATCTTAAAGATGAAGATTTCTTCAATTTGCTTAAAAAATAATTCGCCCATCGGTATTGAGTGAAAGGCGATGATTTTTTGTTTAAATCTTATTACTGTTATCCTATGCTTCGCATCATGAATCAATGAAACCACTGGACCTTCGCTTATCCCTTCGCTTATCTGATATCCCTCCAATGGCTACTCTCGCTTAGTACATTGGCATGATGTAGAAATCGCACAAGTGGAACTAATTCACTTCTATAAATTTCGTACCTTTCGTAGCTGGTTAGCATTCATCTTCGCTTGTTCGCGACCGACAAGTACCATCAAAAAGGGATCCTCGTTTATTCGAACCACGTACCCGATACCTATCGCAATGCTAGTGACAGCCGGTTAGCTAAAAAGAACAAGCCAATCACGCCCACCAGCTCCACCGATCGAGTGGTCCAACGGCGTACGGTTCTCGTTCCGCTCGAGCACACCAACTGCTCGATCTTATCACAGTTTAGGAAGTGTCTATCGGTGGACAGGAGCTTAGCGACGGTGCGCAGAAATACCGCCGAATCATGCTTGCACTTGTACCGGGCACTGTTGAAGACGCAGTTCTCGTAGCCGTACCGGGCACTATGGGCGCAGGCAGACGTTGCGGCAAAAAGACAGTCACGATTGATTGGAAGCCGTACCGGGGGGCGGGCGATAGAAGAAAGGGAAATAAAGTGAGCGCGCAATGCAAGCAATCGACGGATGAGCTCTCTTACCAGCAAAAGTGCATGTAATGTACGTTTCTCGATTGTGCTGTCGTTTTCGATATTTCCTCCTTCAGGATGCTAACGAATTTGCTCGAACAAGCGTCCCAATCGTTGTGCACAATCTGAAAGCACGCCTTGTGTTGCAGGAACTCTGAATGTGCGGCCATCGAGAACAAGAGGAATGAACAACTAAATTACGCAATTCCGGTGAATTGTTTCTTAAACAAGATCTTCTAAGTGTTAAGTACAACTCTATTTTGCCGATGTGTTTACTTTATGCATTATCCAAATCCAGCCAAAGATCGTTAAAAGCTTGTCGATTGTTCACCGTGTACGGGTCTGTCTACTGACGAATGAAGCGTGTACATAGCACAGCTTGTGGCACATCACAAATAACCATTTCATTTCCTTCGTTAGCAGCAGACGACGATCGTGAAAAGAAAGTGTCTTTGGCCGAAGGCAAACTAATAAAAATGCCGAACAAAAGCCATTTCATGACTTCCTCCGTGGTGGGCGATAAGTAATGAACTATTTAGGTCACATCCGGTCCAGCCAGGTCCAGGTTACGGGGACAACCAAGTGCGGCATGCGGCCGGGCCATTCTTCTTACCTTTCTGGAAGGAGCGATCTCGGCAGAGAAACTCGTACAGCTGCTTGGCACCGTACACCTCGTTCTCGATGATGGTCCGCTCCTGCTTCTCCACGCAGATGTTCAAGTAGTGCTGCACACATTCCATGCCCCGGTTGAACAGGCTGCGGGCGGGCATAGAGAGCATAAAAGAACAATCATTTATCGCGAGGTCCGTGGTGCATCCTTTCAGTGAGTGCTTTATGGTGCACCATCACGGCCTACAACGCTGCCGATGACCTACAGGCAACGGTTACTAATTTCCTCCGCCGAGTCGGGTATTTTGACCGAGTGCAGCAGCTCAACGGCGATCGAGGGGGTGGAATTGCGGAAACAGTTGTCCAGCATTTGTGACATCTGACCGCAGACCGGATCCGGTAAAGTGCTCGCCTGCGTTGGCACGGTCTCTGCAAGGGCAATGTGAGGCGATTGTGAGTATGGAAGCTGCAAACCATCGACTGCACCTGGTGTTAGTGTTTAGTGCGGCCAGGGTAACGAATTGAATAAGAGCACTTGCCGTTTTATTGCTTGCATGCTATTCCTAGCTATTGTTTGTTATTGATCAATGTTGCTTGTGCTTTCTGGAACATATGACCACGCGTCGACACCCGCAGATTTCTGGTAAAAAATGAGGTGCTGTGCTTAGGGCGCCATACATTTTCGGTCATTTTTTGGATAGAAATCTGCTAGGGTGCATGCGTAAGAATAAGAAGAAGAATGGACCTTGTGCATGTCAACTTGTGTTAAAATCAGTGTCACAGCCAAAGAGAATATGATTTTTTTGTTGGTTTACCCTTCCATGAATATTAATGCTGTAACACAAACATACTTTCATCTTGCCTAAAAGCATGATTATGCAAAAGAGATGTTTTGACAATTCTGGCGGCCGGACTGCTTAAGGAGACGATCGACTCTCCAGTGCTGCTTGAGAAGCTGTTCTTGTATTTCGCGTAAAGACCTCTTCAACCGAGGAAATCTTACGATATGCAAAACTGTCGCTATCTGTACAACCGAGTTGACCGGTTATTTCTCATGAACGGCCGATTTAACGCAGCTTAGTATAAAATAAACATAAGACACTGGTGCTTTAATGGCTAGCAATGTCCCATTTACAGTGACTTTGAATTCATGTTTGTATATTAGATTTATAATTCAGCTGCCTGATTTAAGAGAAACATTAATGACAAACTCTTGCAATTAAAAGTACATACAAAATAATACTGATACTGAATAGTAGAAAATGGTTTAGTATTTTTTGTTTAACGTACTTAAAACCACCTTGAAAAACTTATGACACTTGAGATGTTTCATAAACACTTATTTGCTAGAATGGGTCGAGCAGCACATTCAATGATCACCTATCAACTATAAAGTGAAGCTTATTTATTATAGCTACCTTCGCTCATAATTAACCTTTCCAATGCATGAAAAATAAGAATTGTAAATTACGGCTATGAAATGTTATCCTATTGGTTGGAAACACAAATTTACAGGGAAAACAGTGCTTTATCTTTTAGATTCGTGAGCTTGAGCCCTTACCAAATTTTCCGCAAAGAAATACGATGGAAAGTGAATTTCATGACGAAGTTTAATTATCGCAATGTTTGTTTCCTTTGCCTTGCCAAAAACCTTTGCCCAACTATCCAACTCCCACAAACAAACAACACTCTTATCTGCAGTGAGCATATTTTCACTTCCGTACTTCCGAGTGTATATGTTCCTTGAGTGATAATCACAAAGCACACAACACAAACATTGCATGCGTGACTTTTGCCACTCAGCTTTGCTGTTTCCAGTGCTGGTCAACAATTTAAAAGATGGTAGATTCTTAAGGTGGTCTGGAAAGGCCAAAGAAAGCTGGGTTATAAGCAACAAATCTAAGGATCAGATTCCTAAGCATCGAGAGCTTATGAAACGAGCTCGTTAAGGCGACCGGGCGTTGACAAACCATCTATTACGGCCATTCATGAACCGACGTAAGGACAGGGTAAATATCATTTTCTTCAAATTGAATCCTTTGGAAGTGCTGCTACTTTCATGTCGAGGTACCGCTGGTTGCACGTGCTGCCGATCACCTTATTAAGGACGGACCGCTCCGGATCAAGGTGATGCGCCTTTCTTCCAACAATGGTTCAAGTTACACGTCAGCTCGTCCCGGTAAAACTTTTATCAAATATTTAATCACAAAGTTTTCCCCTTGGCTTGTACCGCAGAGTGGAATCTGGATGTGGCTTGGTGGCCTCTCTGTAAGTTATTCTCTCTTTGGGGTTGCTGGCGCAATCTACCAATTCATTAGCTTACAAGAATAAGTTTGAAGCGATTATGCTCTTTGAACAGATGCTTTCTTATCCAATCGATGTAGTCGTCGCTCACCGTTCCCAAAAACCGTTAACGGCACATTTCAAAGCATAATAAATTCATTCGCTCGATTCCTTCCTTGGTTTGAACAAATAATGAAAAGGGGCAATTCAATTTGGCGCCCAAGGGAACGTACCAAGGACTTCTGTCGAACTACAGCTCTCCGGAGAGGATAATTTCTTAATAATGTTGATTTTGAAACGGTTCAACTTTAGAAGAAATTGAATTTTCTGTGCTTTCAAAGCAATTGGCTCCTATCATACCAGCTGCGGCTCTGGGAGCGAATCTTAATGCGAATGAATAACTTTGTTAATATCTCGCAGCGAACACAAGATGAGCAATGATGCTCAATTATTTACTGTCTAGCTATGCAACTTTGCTCTGCTTGCCCATACTCTGTCATGTTTACCTGCACTCCGAAGATATTTCCATCAACATAATCTAGGGACGAAGCATTTGTAGCAGCACCTTGGCCCAATTCTCAGAACAAACTTACAGATTATGGTGGAGAATATTAAATTTCAGATTGTGTAGCTGAACCTAATGCCCTTCTCGTGATTATTTTAAAGAGAATTCAAAAACGGTACACAGCTGTAAACTGGGCGTACAACCGGTTGACCCTAAAAACTGTCTCCTACTTACCACTGCTCACGGCTGTCAGCAGCAGAGTGTATATCCAAAGTTTAAGAAGAGGAGCAGCCTTCATGTTTCACGTTCGTGTAATCTATGGGAGCTGTTAAACACTGATTACTTTTGAACAATTTTTTACACTTTGTAAATCATATCTTCGGAATGTGGTCACGTAATATCGTTAATATTTTCAATCAAATTCACTAACGTTGAAACAAACAGCGGATGACATAAAGGTGAGGAAATTGGCAAGCACAACGACTGTAGTTGGCTCTATTTGTATCGCTTCACAAAAATCACTTGATGCAGTGGAGAAATCACAGCACAAATCTTAACACGAGCCGCACTAAACATCATACCGGTTCTTCTTTCGCGAAAGCTTTGGAGCATGTCCTTCCCAGCTGAACGTTCCACTAACGACTACTACACTTCATGCTGCATCTGATATCTTTTAAAGGATGCTTTTTGAGTGCTCATGAACATTCGGGCCAGTCCCCGTTCGGCTTAGTAACCGGTACGATGAATACAGCTGCGAGGATGCTGCGTTCGTAGAGAACTCACGATGCTATCCTTCGTGTCCCGAACACCGAACCACTCCATTATCAATTGATACACATAGAAACCCTAGCTTTCAGTAAACAAATTACTCTAGTATAGCAAAAACAAGCTGTACGTTTTCGGAGGATTGGCAAACGAAATTACTACAACTATCGGTTGGCTCCCCAAATCGGTAGGAGCATGGTGGTACGATATACCAGAACCGTTTAATCGTTAACGCAGACAGCTTGTCACTCAAACAAGCAACACGCTGACGAAAAAAAAAAGGATTCATGGTATTCCATACAAGATCATTTACAGCCAATTGTGCGACTCAACGTGCTTGCTGAAGCTGTCAATAACACATGCGATGCGATGGGCGAATGTAAGAACGTTAGAACAGACTGTGTTGACAGCACATTCGACTGCTACTTTCGCAATCGTGTCATCTGTTTCGTGGAATATCATTCGCAGATGCTAAGCACGATGTGCTGTTGAGTTGTATCTTTTTGTCTGAATGGTTGTCGCAACCATATGTGCTAGTTTCGCAAGTAATTATCACTCTTTACAAAGTATGTCCAGTGCCAACGTGTTAGAATGGGGGAGATTTAATAGACATCTTGAAGGCAATAATTAAATAAAAGTAATACTCCAGCACTTAGATCTAACCTTTTTTTTACAAGCAGCAAGTTAACCGATATGCTGACAGCGCCGATTGTTCATGGTAAGGGCACAATTCATAACCATAAAGCGATGATACCAACAACCACGATAGGTATTTCGCAAATCAGAGGAGGAGGACTCTCTCTCTCTCTCTCTCTCTCTCTTGGCTGCTAACGCCCCGGTGATGTTGCTTTTGAAGTGTGGAATGTGTGGGCATGTATTTTTCATACACATCACCTTTTCTTTTGACGTGGATACATGACGTACTAGCTAACCCCGCGAACCACGCGGGGTTACCCATAGCAGCGGTTTGTCTTGAATTTTAATTTTTTGCGGCCCCCAAAAGGCTCGAACTTATCTTTCCTTCCATCCAGCACGTGTTTGTGTTTGAACGGAAAAGAGTTTTGAGAACCTGTTCATTGGTGGTTGTTCCGTGTAAATGCTTTAAGGCTTCCACGTAATAAATCCGTGAAGGTGACTTTTTCAACAACATTCCTCGGTACTTCTTGTATCCACATGAATGATTTGTTTGAATTTGATGAGACACAACAATTTATTCATTGTAGTTTAACTTGAATTAGCGAAAAATTGGAAAACAGAAACAGTTGTTTAAAAAAAAACAGAGGGAAAAGCTCCCTTGCCACCGAAACGTGGTTAATCTTTAATGTAAAAACTTCGTTCGATCGATGCGTGTGCATGACAGATATTCGAAATACTTTATCGTAAGCAGATTCAGCGTTATCGCAATTGCTTTTCCGATGAAATTTCTTCACTTTCCATATTTCCCCGAAATATTATAAGCTCGCGAACCCTTGACCTTCGCGTGCGGCTATCACTTTGCATCCTGACGCTGTCAGTCAACAACGCCACGCGTATCGGTGGCTGAACTTCGTCTCCGCTAATGCTAATTAAAGTTCTTTGCAGATTTTGATATCATTATAATTGACGCGGAACCGATGCTGCTCGGGCGGTTAATGTTTTGATTGATTTGATAATCATCGCTTTATGCTGTGCCGTCACTCGATTCCATGAGAAGGCGCCACTGCCCTATCGTTCGACAGTTTTCGTGGAATAAATTCATTTTGTCTGCCTTTCTTTCTGCAACATCAACAACGTCCCGATCGGAATATGTATTTTCCTCGGGGCTACTTGATACGACCATTGACAGCATCCTTTGGTCGCTTCTTCAATCGATTCTTTCCACGAGACAATCCATTGAAGTGAGGTAAGCGCGAACTCGTTCACCCGATGTCATCGCAACCGCATCGCGTGAAGGATCCACAGCCACCGACAACGCTTTCGAGCTGACTAAGTAAGTGCGTTGTACACGTGCAATCGAGATGGTTTCCAGCGAAAAGCCGCTCATTTCGCTCGTTTCTGCTGCTATGCAAGATCACGTTTATTGAGCTGTCTGCTCTGAGTCCAGCCCTTCGAGTGGGGAGCAGGATTGATGAAACCGAGCTTCCTATCTATATCATACCGTTGGGCATGGCGTAGTGTCAGATCCCTTGGGCAATAATTTCACTGTCATCAAACATTAGAAGGAGCTGCAGCGGGTCCGGCCGGTCCGGAGAGAAAAGGAAACCGGAGCCCTTTCGCTTCGGCTTAGCGCCGGGAGTTTTCCTCGTGTTTATGTTGTCCTTCGCGATGTCCTTGCTACATTTTTATCACGTGGGTTTCACTGGCGACAAGGCCATCGATATGCTTTCTCTATTGAATAAAGTCATGTCCCAGCAGTGTGACCGACGCGTCGGTTGGGTCGAGGGTCGACTTGTTGAACCAACTTTGCCGATGAACGAATGGAGCTTACCGAACTTGATGATAACTCGGTGTGGTCAATTTGTTTAGGGGGTTTTCACTTCCGTTTTTCGTTTTACAAACACCGTCTACGAGCAATGGACTATGTCGATTCCAAGTATCTATTGGAAAAAGACTGGAATGCCAATATCGCATTCTGGTAGGTGTCTGTGGCTTCTGATACACGACGTGAATTTTGTTTTATTGTGGTTGGGTTAAATGGTTTGCGAACTGTTTCGATTGCCGATATCTGGCCCAAAATAGATGCTAGATTCAAGCGAAGGGAGAGTACTTTGAAGAAGAGGTTCGAAACATTCCATGATTCAGCCATTCGAAGAGCCATTCAAGGATTCATTTATCCTGAGCATGTAAGGGAATATTCTCTTATAAAGCATCGTATTGTGACGTGAAGTTACCGCTCAACATTGATACCCATTTGTGCAAAACGGCATCCAGTTCTACTTGCTTTTCTATTATTCATTCAATAATTGGACAAAAAGACTCGAAAGCGCATTCAAATTATTTCTCATTTTCCCCGAATACCATTATGTTTTTAACGGCAAGCCTTTCAAGGAAACGATCGGAAACATTTTCGCTGGTAATCTCTAGGTAAAAGGCAGCAATTTATCGATGTTCCTTATCACGCCTTCCTTTAGATTCATTCGGAAGCTTTAGAAGTAATCATTTTAATTGAAACGGCCCATTCCTCTGCCCGTTTTCAAGATTTTCGCAGGAGCATGAATTGATCTCAACAAAAGGGGATATGAACGGTATGCCGTTTCTTTGCGAAACACTGGGAGTGGTGCTGATATCAATGCTTCACAGTTTTGCACTAACGCGACAATGCCTGGTGCTTGCAAGCACATGCATATCGATAGGGAGGCCTGAGTGTCATGTTAAAAGGATTGTTCTCTGTAGCTGCGCATAGAATACATTCTGAACAGACGATCCGGAAGGATTTCTAGCTCACAGAAGGCTTTTCTTCGCAAAGCTTTGGCTTAACGATGCATTCATAGCTCTTCAAAATTTATGACTCCCAGATAGTTATCGAATGCAGGTATGGGCGACACCTTGTAGAGGCCTCGTAAATGGCATTTCGTATGAATCTCGTTTAGCAATTGTAATAAACACCTAGCCTATACGATACTCTACTCACATTCTTAACACTTTACCGTACAAGGTTAGTCTAGTTTCCGTTCTGCATACTTCTATGCTATTCGGAAGATTGGTTTCTGCGATGGATTCATATTTTATCTATTCGTTGACTCTGGTGTTCATCCTTATAACTTTGTGGCTTTAATTTTTTTAGACCGTTAAATTTGTATATTTGGGCAATGGTCTGTTAAAAATATCAGATAATTTTTATATACGTACAACGTCTTATAAAATGTGATATCATTTTATTAATAAATAACGTTTACTGCTCTGCTTTCTATTTTCCCATCTTTGATTCAGAACATAAATAATCTATGACACACATTCGTTGAAACGTTATATAAGCTTATGACTAACATTGTGAAAACATTTTGAGAACAAGTTTGGCATCCAGTGTGAGTGACGCTAGTGGGTCAACATTGAGCGATGGATTATGATTCACATCCGCCGGGATGGATTACTCTTTGGTAGATGAATGATAGCCAGAAAGGCAATTTGGCGAAATGAAATCCCATCCCTCGTCGCGCAATATCACGGCAGGAGTGTGCTTTGTGACAATATCAGTGCCTTCACGCTGAGTTTTCGGCCTAGCGTCGGGATGACGCTTATGAAACGCTAATTACTGCAATCCGCGAGCCAATTCATCACTTTCGTTGGCTTTCCTGCTCGTCTTCCCTGTTGCGGTACGATGTATGCAAGAGCACGTCATGACATCGTGATAGCAGATGCATGCTAGAACATCCTAATCATTGTTCTACCGTAGAAGTTGCTTGAGTGGTTTTCAGAACACATTTCGAGAATGCTCGATTGTTTACAACGAGATTGCATTTATGCGTAGCAATACTACATTTCTTTCTGCTCTCAGTCATACGCGACCATAAATTGTGGCGATTAGTTCGTAGGCGAGATAGTTCATTCGTCCAGCAGCTATTACTCCGATCTGACTTTTTTATTCGAAGCATACCTGCCTGTGTTTCTACTCTCGGAAAGGCAGTCTTTTGTTGATTGGAAGTTAAATCTAATAATTCATTTTGCGCGCTGCAGTAGATGGATTTACCCGATTGACTCGCGCTGGGTTACACCAATACGTTTGCGATGCACAACAAAATCAATATACAAAATGTATGATGAATATTGTTGTAAAATTAAAATGCTATTGGCCTCGGTGCTCATTCGATCGAGAGATTGCCTTTCTGATTTTTGTAACATTGTTTAGAAATGCGACAGCAAGTTTGTTCCGGCATTTATATAGAGAGACATTATTTAACAACAGATATTGCAGCAACACCATGTTCGGCTTGAAAAGTGCAATACAATTGATATTTAATAAGTTTCAGAAAGCTATGATTTGAAACAATCACTGGAAGAAACTAGAGAAAAGGACGTTTTGATTTCATTCCTTTTCCGCGGTCCAAAAGCTTAGAATATATTTACTCCCCTATTCTGCGGCATTGGTTTTGGATTTACGAGACTCAATCAAACGGTCCAGATAAAACAAGACTAAACAACTGATAGAGAGATAGTTTATGAGAAAGTTCAGCCATGGGTAGCTTTGAATAGTCTTATCAATTGACAAGGAGACAAAGAGGCATATGATACGTCATCGATATTGAAAAGGCTGGCGTTTCCGTGTTTAATCTTCCGACTGTGAAAGAGGGTCGCTATGTCTATGCATCATCATATTTATGGACGTTAATATGATGATACGAAATTACGCAGTAAAGTACGATGTATGTCTCAAGAGGCTCGTAAATTGAAATAGTTTGGATTCCTTTTACTAATGAAGTGAATTAACGATCATGGAATTTGGAAGTTTTTTTTTACCTTCCTTCCTTTCGGAATGAACAAATTGGGCATCATATATGGAAGACAAATTTAATGATGATTTTCATTTGCCCCTAAGGATATTCCAAATGATTAAAAAAGAGGAATGTGAACATTCCACGACGGTGACAGCATAATAAAAAATAATAAATTCCAGGTTTATCAAGAAATTGAGCGGCAAATAAGCCTTTGCATGATGACGCTGGTTATGACCTTCCTTACTGCGTTGTTCAATGTAGACGATATCTCGAAGGATCTTACGCCGCCATACATTTCGACTGAGACTATGTAATTAGTTTCTGATTTTGAATTCAATCGATTGCAATCTTCAAGCATAATTAGAACCAATGTATATCGAATGACACCCTGACAGGATTTTTTCATCGATGTGGTACCTGAAACCTCCATAGGCACCGTTAGCAGGGTGATGCTCCTAGTCGTAATTGTGTAATTGTTAGTCTCTGAGGAGGTCGAATCTGCCAACTAAAACCCTCCCTACCAATGCCTTGAGCCCCCTTCGGACCAACTCTTCGATTCAAACACTTTCGAAGGGGAGAGTGGACATCTTTGTCCGTTGCCCTGGAACGGAGCCCTATCGTACACCTGCCGTAATTCCTATTGATCTGGCTGCACTTTCTATTGGTCTGGCTCAGTATCGTAAATAAGATCATGATCCTCGAAATTGCTTTAGTGCAAGTGGTTCAAGTACTTAGGTACTCGCATGCTGTGCAGCGACCTTGCGATCGCCATCCAGCTAGCTTTATTGAATGCGTTCTTGACATCCGCCGTTGTCCCTATAGCAGTTTCCACCAGTGTGCGGATAGCATCAGTTGTAGACCTCATGGACCACGGTGCTATCTCCGTGTGAGTCGTCACTCTATATCGCCCATGGAGTCCAGTAGACAGCTCGACATGTATGCTGAAACCCTCCCTGGGTTCTAGCCGCGCTTTGGCAGTAGCGGTAGTTTCTGTCTCTTCCTACAAACTGGAAAGATGCGATCGTTCGATCGTTTGATCGTAAAATCGTTGTTTTGAACTTGTCACAGCATGTTTGCATCGCGAACCGTAGAACAATGTTCGTGCTGAACAGAATTCGTGCTGATAACAATTTCAAAGTAAACGAAATAAATTCCACGGCACATTCTCGATTAATACTGATAGTCGCTGCTGTCGGTAACATGTTGAGTGAACTTTCAATGAGAAAATTATTTGGTTGTCATCATCATCGAAGGCATTTGATTGACAGATATAGTAAAAATTAGTTGCATTGAAATATATATTTCTCGTTATAAACGTCTAACGTCCCGTCTAACGTATAAATAATTCTAACCGTATACAATATTCATTTATTATGGAGTGTCCAGATGATAGCGTACACAGAACAAAGCTAAGCGTATGAGCCGCACGCTCTATACAAAAAAAATGGGGAATTTGGGGAATTATTTTTTTTGTATGAAGCTCACAAAATGCTAAAAAATCAAGGAATTCAAGGGTACATTCATTCATACCACTGAGGTTTGACGACTCTATGTACTCTTCCTGTTGTAGGGACCGATTCTTAGCACGGGTAGTTCTTAAAACCATATCCAAAATGTGCTTGGCAATATCGAAGTGTTTATTGACGACCGCCAAATGGAAAACGTTTTTTCCTGCTGCATCCAACACATTGATGGCACTGTTCTTCATCATGTATTGGAATGATTCGCACCATGCTTCTTCATATATATCCGCCCACTTATCAAAAGGTACCGAAACGCAATAGTGAAATGCGTTCCAATTGTTACGAGAATTCACGGTCGTTGCATTGAACTGTTTTTGCTAGATCAAATATTTGACCACTTCGAAAAGACCCAACTGCGCGCTGCGGTGCAACAGGTTACGACCCTCTTCGTCACTATCGTACACGTTTTCGGTTCTATCGAGCACAATTTTCAGCGCATTGAAAACGTTGCGTGAATGACGAAAGAATTCTACTCGATTTAAGAGTGCATAAACAAATCGCACATCGATGGCTACTAAAACTGTATTGATAAAATGCTGAAGGTGCTTGATAGAACCGTACCCTATCACAGAGTGTTACCGATAGCGGCAGCTATCGGTAGAGCCTGTGAGCGGCCACAAGTAGCTCACCTACGAGTGAGAGAGAACTTCTGACAAGGGGCTAGAAAAACCATGAATAAAGGAGAGTCGAATAGCGTCAGCGACTGAGAACAGCCACGCTTTTTAGCGCTGCACAGAGCTTTGTTCAAAATCAACCTTTTCCACTAATTTGATGCTCGAAATCCGAAAATGAGCCCTTGCCGGAAGGGGAACCGATACAGAGGACAGTAGCTCAACCATCTTCGAATCACATGCGTCCCAACGCGTACGACCTGGGATGTTTAATACGGAGCTGCAGAGATTGAGGAAATAGGCAAACCATTTTTTATATTCATTTTCGACACAGTACTCAAGCAGGTTGTGGGTGTGATGCGCATCGATCGCTTCCGAAACATCAATTTTATGTTCGTGAATAAGGAAACCAAGAACATGGAAGGAATAATGTTCGAGTGCTTCCGCAATGATTGTGGCTTGATTAGAGGCAGTTATAAGGTCAGTTTCAGATGCCAGCAAACTGCGAAGCAGTAATACCGAATCCCTTTCGGCGCACATCAACAGTATGTTGATTTTGTTTGCTTCAAACCATTCGCTATGATTGTTTTGAATGTGATTAATGACATTATTACAAACCGTACGCATGGTTTCAATCTGTTTTGCACTATGAGGGAATCGAGGCTTATCTTTGTCGATGTCATGTGCGAATTCCATCACATACTTGTCATAACGCGCAAGTTTCTCGCTGAAATCGCTCGGATCGTGTCCTTGTAATTGCTCCGATAACGCTGTGACATTTATGGAAGCATTATTTTTTAGCAGATAGTTAATCATTCCGTCGCTGTCGATGATTCCGTCGCTGTCGCATCATTCCGTCGCTGTCGCATCGATGATAAGAAATTTCTGCGCAGTATTCATTTCTTCAAGGTACTCCATCAGGCACATGAACCATTCTGGATGTCTTCTGTATCGCCTATTGCCAAAGTACTGTATGGCAAGGTGCAATGGTGTCCTTCCTATCGCGTCTGTCTGCAGATGTTCATTATTTGTCAGCGCGTTCTTCAATCTAATTGTGTCATCTCGAAGAATTGCAAGATGCGCTGGACTATCGTTGCCATCGATGTCGCGGATAGCGATCTCGTCAAATATCTTTCTTACTTCGTTGTTTCGAAGGTCCCAATAGGATTTTGATTTGAAAAACAATCGTACTTCATGCCGATCTCTATTTTCGAAAAGCCAGTGCGCCGCAAAGTATTCGGCAAACATGCGGTGAATCCACAGTGGTACTCCACCTTGAACACCTTCGACGATGCCGGACTTTTCAGTTCCGTCTTCAATTTCATTCAGATACTGTTCGCACTGTTGCTGCTCTCGTCGTGTCAACAGTTGGTAGTCTGGAAATATGGTATAAATCGCTAGCAGTGAAAGATCGTTCCTCTTCAATTCATTCAGTTTCTTCGCGTCTATTTGTGCATGCGCTGTGGCTTCTGCATTTTTCAGCAGACAGGATTCCAATATCTTGTCGTTTGCAATAGCCAGCTTTATATTCACAAATGCTTCTAGAATTCGTGAACGACCAAACATAGTTTGCAATTCTTGGAATAATGTAGGTGAAATAGTATAGTTTATAAAGTTGATTTTTTCCCTCAGACGTGGTGTCAGTATATCTAAGGCCATTCTAAAGAACAATGGAATAGGCAGCAACTCGCCAAGAATGGTCTTAAGAATTTCAAGTAATATCTCCCACAAGCTATTGCGCTTAGTACCTACGCACCCTTCATACCCCTCGAAGTTGCTCCCAAGATATTTATGTAGAAACGCATACTGATCCTGAATGGATAAAGTTTCAATTCTATAGATGTTATTGACTTGAAATGCATCTTTTAGCTCATCTATGAAGTTGTACGGACGACTAGTGAAGTACAGTTTATGGATTCCTTTAAACTTAGCAATGTGTGAAAAGAAGTTCAATAGCAGATCCTTGTAGTGCGGAACGATCTCATCAAATCCATCGAATAACAGCACTATTCCCTGTTCGTTGAACTTCTCTTTAAAAACTCTCAGCGCGATTTGTTGTTCAACGGATGCATCTCTGGCACAATTCACCACCACTTTACCCTTAGATAACGTTAAACATTCGGCCCATCTTTTCGCTTTCCTTTTCTCAGAATCTGTTTCCTGTGGCGTTTTTATAGTGAGATTGGGTATAGATAGTGCCAAATATATTAGCTGAAAAAGTATCCTTACTGCCTTGTTGTTATCTAACACTGGACCATGATCTTCGAGGGTTTGCTTAAAATCGAATGAATATTCGATCGCGTTAAGCCGAATAACCCAGCTACGCTGTCGATGGACAACGTAGTACCAGGCCACCCAGGTCATGTAGGTAGTCTTTCCGAATCCTGCTTCCTCCAAGATTATGATCACCCGATCGGAAGTGTCCATGTCCATGCCTGGAGGGGGAGAATAGACTTTTTCAGTAGCCTCCTGCATGATGTGATTATAGTTATTACTGGGATAAAAGTCTTCGTGTAATCCCATTTCTTCAGCTAGTGTCTTGAAACTAATAGGTTTCTTAAAATGACTCAGCTTTTTTTGCTTATAGTCAGCACAATCGAAAAACGTTTCTGACCATGAATTATTGTCACGATCATTGATTGAGGATATCTTACAGCGTCGATGAATGTAAAGTGATTCGATATTCTCAAAACTTTTTATACACGGATGTGTGTTGGATTGTTCAGACCGTGCTGTTTTGATCAATTTAATTGCAAATGCCAAATTGTTCACTTCTGTTATCCACTTTACTAATGGTACTTTAGCATAAAACAACTTCATTTGCGAGTAGTTTTCAAAGACCCTCTGCTTTGCTTGTTCTGTGAGATCGGATACGCGAAATTCTTCCTCATTATTTTTGCGCTCGCTCGTCGTAATGAGAATAACCGTTTTTTTAGACTTGGTCTCGCTGTCTTTAAACAACTCTTCGACGCTTCTTGAAATGGTCGCGATATCTTCTTCGCAAACAATAACTAACACCAAAGTACATTCTAAAAAGCAAAAAATATCCTTGATAACACTTGCTATCTTCGAATAGGTTTTAGCGTCGGTGAAAATATATTCTGGCTTAACCATCTCGGGTTTCGAATTGGTGGAAAAACATTCAGATTTAACCAACTGGACTATTTGAAACATTATGTTGCAGCTCACTTCTGTGTCAAGCATTGAGCAATACTCATGCACTCCACCAGTCAGACATGCCCTATAAGCCTTCGATTGTTCTAAAGCCTCACTTTTGATTCTAACATCATTATTTTCAAAGCTCTTGCAGAAGATGCTAGTGGCCCCTTTTAGCTGTAGGAAGTATAAATTACGTACGATTGTTTGACAGATGTCCTCGATGTCAGTTTCAGATTTCGTTTTCGAAAATTTGGTCATTGTCCACGCAACGTTCGATAAATGATCCAGAGCGATCGCTTGTTCAATTAATCCCATCTGTTGCGTAAATAACGAACTACCTGGAACGTCCATGTGTCGCCAGAGCTTGATGACATCGTTGTTGATCTCGGTTCCTTTCATGTTGCTTATCAATAGAAATTTTCCAAAGAATTGATCGAGAACATCGTTGTCGATCGTCAAGTTGGCAAAGAAGCTTTTAAATGGTTCAATATTACGAAGCTTCTCTTTATGAAATCGATAATTTTTTGCATCCTTTACACGATTGAAAATGGCAGTGATATCATCTGTCGATGAATTCACAACATTTTCCAAAACTTTCGTTGCATCCGGCGATACGCCAGCGTTGGTGCACACCACGAACCATGCACCGTTTGTCTTCCCTTGGCTATGTAATTCACGAAATGATTCAAAGTACATCTTGATCGAAAATGCTTTATCCGATGCTGCAAGCAGATCACCACTAGTAATTCGGTATTTAGTATCATGTTTGTGCTTTGCTTGAATGTAGACTGCTTGGTTGCTGCCGTCTAGCAATGGGAATTGCAGCACCGTATCGTCGAACTTGCCTCCCAGCGGATCTTCGGCGGTGATTGAACAATTACTGTACTTGCCGTTGGAATTATTTAGTTTTACAATCAGCAAACTCCAGAGCGTGATTTTGAGTTGATAATCGGTTCCGTGATGAGTGTTAGGGGGTGTTTTCGTTGGCGCGGCTCTGCCGGTCTTCACTGCTTTCAAGGTGGTTGTTTTATTCGTTTCGGTACTCATATTAGAAGGTATCTAGAATCCATTGTTGATGTTTTTGGAATGACAAGAATTAGAGTTAACATTGTATTAAGATATATGAGATTTGCTTGAAACAACAAAACAAATGAAATGCTAATCATGATATGACAAAGTTACCAATAACATCAAACTCTTTACAATGTTATTTTGCTTTAAACTCATGAAGAACTTCTAGTGCAAATCATTCAAAACGAACGGTACCTTTTTAAGTAATGTATCTATATTGAAACGCTACTCTTTTTCTCAAACAGTCGGGACGTATCCGGAGTTCATTTCTTAAATATCCTGGCACCCTATCCCTCACTCTTAGCCTCTGGAATCTTTAGATGTATGCTTCCCAGCGATCGTAGGATGGGAAAGCGTCTAGGGACCACAAATCTTTGAAATTCTAAAGTGATTTATTGTAATTGGCAAGCTACTCAAAATAAGTACGTCGTTCGTGGCGGTTCTCTTAACACTCTTAGATCCAGCTTATCTCTCTCGTACCGATTACCGCTGGCCAAGTTTAAAACTGACGATCACATTTTTGTATTATATTTTACCTGTATACTAGACACGCACACAGTAATACAATTGCACTTTAATAACATGAATAAATATGTCCATTTGAAACTGGTCATTGCTATATTCTCGAACCTTTAGGTGCGGCTATATGAATGTCTATCACTGTTTCTGCCGACCAACTCTCTCATGCGATTGTCCTCTGAGTCATGCTGTATAAATGTTTCGCTCTGAAAAGTTGCTTGATCGTAGCACGTAGCTTTGATACCGGATGTAAAGCATCTTCAACTACTACCTATCTAATTATCCGATTCTTTATCACATTGCTTACCAATTTGAAATGCCAATTACGAAGTTTTGAGCTGAAAAATACTCCAGAATGAGATTCGACTGAAGCATGCTGTAGATGCGTTGCTTGCGAACCGTCACCCTCGCTAGCTCCCAACTGAGTATACTGGTATTCGTAACCGTGCGTGGAGCCGGTTCATCAACATTAAGCCGGTGCGTGGAGCCGGTTCATCAACACTCTCGCGCATGCGATTTCGTGAAGCGCCGAGTGATCTCGCGAACACATGCTCGTCTATGTTCGTTTGCCGCATTGTTTACATTTTTAACTGGATTGCACAACGGTGCCAGTGCTAGTTAAATAGAGACAAATTTGTCGATGGCAAGAATGACCCAAGAATTTGAATTTTAATCATTTCGGAGTCAAAAGGATTCGGAGGACGGAAAGGAGCCTAGTCGCCTTTAACTTAAGTAGACTTTAACGCCTAGTCCACATCCTGTGACAGCATGTCGTGTTGTTGGACTTGGCGTACTGATCTTGGATATTTTCGGGGATTTTCAGGGACTTTGGTATTTTCGGGCCAAAAAAAGGCCCGTTTTTGACGATTTTTTGTGACGTAACCATTCAACTTTATTTTTTTCAAATGATTACTATCCACAACTTTTGATGAATATTTGATATTGTTTTGAGCAACATTCATTGATAAATTGATCCGTGCCATCAAATTTTGGTACGCGTGCCATCGCAAAGGTACTTTTTACGGTGCCCATCGTAGCTGCGTGACGGGTCATCAGAAAAATACAAATCGATATTCGTTAGAAAGATTATAAGTTTATCTAGGTAACCCCGGAGAGTTTTTGTTGATATTCCAATTTTTCGATTTTTGGCAGATTTTTGAAGTTGAAAAAGTGATACTTTTTGTCATTTTCCCAAAAAAACACGATTTTTAAAGATTTGTTTCAAAAAGAAGTATCAACAATTTTCATGAAATCTCGACGGGGCTACCTGGAAAAAAGTGTACAGATTGTGTGTTAAAAATTTCGAATCGATCGGTTCAGTAGTTTTTACGGTACCGATGGGCACCGACTTTGAAAACGTTGGTTTTGGGAAACGCCCTTCAAAGTAGCGGGCTGCATGGAGCCTTGTATGAAATGCGGATTTTCAAAAATCTGTATCTTTGTCAGGTTTTCTTCAATTGATCCAAAACATTTAAACAATACTCTGGAAAGGATCAGCTTTCAGGGAAAAATGTTAAAAATATATGTCATAGAAAAATTAAATATTAATATGGGCTGGAAGCCCCCCCTTAATATTAATATGGGCTGGACGGGTTTAATGGGTAGGAACTCTCGCACCAAAGAGTGAGCGAGAGGAAAGATGTTCGGAGAATGCGTTAGCCGTTATGCGTTATACGCGTTACGCGCAGGTTTGATTATCTAAGACACATGAGTGATTGATGTGTCTTGGGAAACGGGCGCAGGATTCGCTCCTGGCCAGGATATCTTGTCCGGGGAACGTTCGATGACGGTAAGGAGGCATCCTTCTAGCCGTTACATCGCTCGTCTATCAAAGAGCAGCTCCTCACTGATTCGTTATAAAATATCAAGGCCCAAATCGCCTTACATGGGTATGAAACCGTGTTTGTGCACCAAAAAGTTTATAACGATCAGAAGATCTTCTTCAGATCTTCTAATGGATTGCCAATATGAACACCTACTCTTCCTACTCTTACCTTGTTTATGATATCGCCAAAACTATTCTTTCTCATGAACGCGATTCTGTGTTGACAACATTCCAGATTCTAGTATTTCGTAAATATGGACAATTATTGTTACTCCGTGCAAATGATAATTTTCCCTTTTTCATGTTAAAGCAGCAGCTTTTCAGCAATTACAGTTTTTTTGTTGCCAAATATTTTTTCAAATTTGTAGAAAAAAATCTGACCCATTTGTAAAAATTGGAAAAGAACGGAATTTTGCACCGTAAACTTTTGATTAGCTTAACGAATGAAGATGAAGATGATGTTCTAGGCTATAAACAAAAGGAAAGAAGGTAGCTTATAGCACAACAATCAATTTCTGACCACGTAAAAGCCAGGAGAAGGATAAGCATTGCAAAAAATGGTTATCACATGAACCAAAACTAAGTGAAATCGGTGAGTACTAAGCGCCAATGTCGCAGGATTCGGAATCGAGATACAACTCCTGGAATATGGTATTTTATTATTCTGAAACACCTCTTTTCCACCTTTCTCGAATGTTGTTTACAACTTAAAAACATGTCGTATCCCGTTGCTAACGGAACAGCAAATCTTGAAGAAATTTGATTCGATCTTAAACTGTTTCAGCCAGAACTAACGGGTTTAGCTTGAAGACATTTTTATTACTCTTCTCAGTCGAGTCGAGAGCTCCTCAAATGCGAACTGGATACAGTTTTTTTTTGTCTAACTTTATGGACTCCATTTCCTCCTCGAAGCCTTTTAGAAACGAAATAGAAACAGAACAAAAAACAACAGAAAAGCAACAAATCCAACCATAAGGCTATAAAAGTGAAGCCAACACACAGCCCAAACACGTGTTCAATCGATCTGCTGCCTGCACGACGCCGAACAGACCCCACGAGCGCGTGCCAGATGGCTTAGATCGATGGAGGGATGGTTGCGTGGCTCCCGGTTTACCGTGGTTAAGCCGAGCAAAACCCCGATCGACGATCGCTCGACCATCGCTACATCGTCTTCCCGCACCTTTGTCGGCCAGCGAGCATGCAAAGCGTGACGGACGGACGGTGGGTCCTTCAGGATGTGTCCTGTAGCGGCCCAGTTCCTGGAAAGTGGCGGCGGTAATCGTCCACGCTCCCCGAAGCTAGTGCGCGCGCGCGTCATCTGCATCCTTGCACCGATCGTAGAACGCTTTCGCTGGCCACGCGCCTTCTGAAGCCTGAAGGCAAGGTCTACGAATGGTCCCGAATGGGCCATTGTTCAGTCAGCTATCTTCTTCTTTGCGACGACGACGACGAGCACGACGGTTCTTCTTCAACTGTTGCCAACATGGATTAATTGAGGATATGAAGGGGCGAGTGTAGCGAACGTTTCGGCCGGATGGAAACGGATGGACACTTGTTACCATTTCCGTATGCCATCCAAGGGCTATCCAAAAAGGACAAAGTCGAGCATCGGTGCAAGGATGCTAATGCTTGAAGAAGTATATAAACCATGCTCTCTCCACTCCACTCCACTGTCTCCACCGCGCGTGGCCTCTCCAGGATCCATCAGAACGGAACAAAGTGTTTGCGTTGGTCTTTCATGTCCTCCTGTAGTACATATTCTCCCTGCCTGAGAAGGACTGGCACTTCCCTTGGTACAATTCAACATCCTGCCATCCTTTGGCCTCGAGGCTTGAGGCTGGCAACGGCTTCTGATTGGTTGGCCGGCACGTGCTTACCCATTTACCGTGTTCCCTGCACTACCGGTTCTTCTTCCACCGTCACGAGCCGCTTTCGGATTCGTTCGTTCGGCACATCTCGTTCCCCGCGTTCATCTCGAGCATACTGTAGCCATGGCAACATAGCGGAGTGGGGATATCGTTTGCTGTTCGGTTTGCCGCTCGGCTCGGGGAATCTTTTGATCATGCTCGTGATCGTAACTGGCGCTGTCCGAACGAAGCATATAAATACAACTGGCAGGCTCGGGGACGAGCTTAAACATCCTTTCGGACACTTTCGGTGTGGTCAATCGGCCCAAACCCTGAAACAAACACACCCCGGTGACGGTGACGATCGTACACACAGTTTGGCAGATCACAGTGAGTTGAACGATGGCAAGTGACTTTAGCCGGCATCATCCGTTTTACTATTACGGCCAGGACTCGACGATGGCCCAGTGTTCTAATGGTGGTACTGCTGGTGGTGGTGTGAAGGGAATTAAGATGGAACAGCACGAGGGAACGACTGCTCTCACGGAATCGTACAGTGATGGCGCGATGTACGGATTTGCACAACCGACAAACGGATTGGTCGGTCAGCAAGCAGTCACTTCGATCGCTCCGAATGTGGTGATGTTACCTGGCTTCATGGATAACTATCCCGACAGCTGGATGACACCCAGTCCGTCCAGTTTTGGGTCCGAAAGCCCGGATTACTACTCACTGGCCAATTCGCCCCAGCGTAGCTTCATCGATGTGGAAGAGTATAAGGAGAATCTGCTCGGTATGCGTCCTTCTCAGCAGCAGCAACATCATCATCAGCAGCAACAGCAGCAGCACCAGTGCCTCCAGAGCCATATGTCCTTATCGACGACACTTCCACTGTCACCTCCACTTGTTGCTCAACCACATCAGCCACAGCAACACCACCAGCAAGTGCTGGCGGGCAGCCGAACGATGGGAGAGCTACAATCGATCTCAGTACAATCGAGCACCACAGCGACCAGTACTCCGGTGACAAGCCTTCCGGTGAAAAAGCGTCAATACAATCGCAAACCGAAGCCCAAACCGGAACAACCGCTGATCAACGCGATCGAAACCAACGCTACCTCCACGCTGGAACTGTCCTGTTTGACGTCCTTCACCAAGACGGGCCAAGGGAAACCGGCCATCGCTTCCACCACCACCACCACTCCTTCGCCAGCAGCTCCAGTCACGGGAAAGCGGAAACGTAAACTGGTGCCACCGCAGATCAAGAAGAAACGTCGGCTGGCGGCGAATGCCCGGGAGCGTAAACGAATGCAGAGCCTGAACGATGCGTTCGATCGATTGCGTCAGTATCTGCCCTCGCTCGGTAACGATCGGCAGCTTTCGAAGCATGAAACGTTGCAGATGGCACAGACCTACATCACGGCACTGGCGGAACTGTTGCAGTAGTGCAGAGTGCATCGGACATCGGCCGGTACAGCCGGGGTACCCGGTTAGAAGACGATTGTATATATTTGCGGCAACGAAATCCTGAAACTGAGGCTAACCCAGGGCCAGGCAGCAGCGAACCGGTGATCTTCCCAGTGACAACTTTCCGGGCTTCGTCCTGGTCCTGTTCTACCGCAATGGGGCACTCACTAGAATGGTTATGTTTGAATTAAGCTACAAAATGGTTAACTTATTCCGTATAGACTGTTATCAATATAGAACGCGGAGGTGTAATTGAGAGCGTAATTGGATGCTACTATTAGATGTTACGATGAGATGCTACTGTTTGTTCACATTGAATAAATTGATTACGAAATAATTATTACAGAAAACTGAAACACTGAATCGTTCACGCGTCTGAGTCTGAGAAAGAAAAGTCCGCCAGAGTGTCCTCGAGTATCCGCTTCGTTCCTCTTCCGATCGCCAAACCAACTTTGCTACGCCAATCGAACGAGCGGAGTACTGCATAGTGATTAGCGCCTCTACTTTCTCACGACACTTTAGACGCGGGTTTCGGTAGTACCGCTAATGGTTAAACCATCCAGCATTGCTCGAGCGATGCAAAACACCAAAAAGCAAAGAGAGAGAGAGAGAGAGAGAGAGAGGGAAAGAAAGGAATAGCAGAAAGGGTTCTTGAAAATCACGAAAGAACCATCGTACGGGAGGACCGAGGAAGGCTTGAGCAAAACTCCGTTACCGGGCCCGAGTCTTTTGACGAAAAGTGTTTTCTTTCCGCGCTCGATCCCTTACCCTCGTCGTCGATCGATTAGCAAACGGTGTACGGTACGAACCGTGATGCAAACAAAGAGTCTCTAAGATGGTGATGGAATGGCACTTTGATTCGATAAGGAATGTCCATTCTAACAATTCGGTAGGAATGCTGCTAACAATTCGGTAGGAATGGTACTATGCTTCGAGATTCTTTTACCCCTTGAAGTGCACAGAAGAAAACAACAAAAAAAGGGGGAAAATGCAGTATTTTGTTCTGTATCAGTTGAAGTGTTTTCTCATTAAAAATAATGTAAGGATTGTCAGCAATTGTTCGATTAGAAAATAGTTGTTTTAATGGAAACTCTTGTTTCTTTGAGTTATCACTATCGGCATTACTACAGGGTGCGCCATCAGGATGTTTCCTATTGTAAAGATGAATAACTCTATCATTTTTCAGTCGATTTTGACAAATAGGACAGTTTCTGAAACTTCACTCTATGCCATTTTAGTAATGCATCACTTCACGTTAAATGAGCAGACTGAAATTGTCACACTTTACATTGAAAAAAATCGGTCAATAGTGAAAGCTGCAGTAGAGCAATGGTTGGTGAATCCTCGTTCGCCGCATATGACGGTGCTGGCTTTTTTTTGTGGTTCTATTTGAAAAATAAGGTTTGTGCCAACAAACCGAAGACTATGAAACAACTTAAAGGAAATATTGGAGCTGAAATTGCCAAAATAACTCCCTCAATGTTGTGAAAACAATGTAAAATGCCCGAAAAAGAGCCTCTTTTTTGTATGTCGAATGAAGGCGGTCATTTGAACGATATCATATTTTGAGCATGGCACAATAAATGGCATAGAATAACCTGAATAAAACTGGTTTATTTTTTAAAATCGCTTAAAAATGACAGAGTTATTCAACTTTAAAATAGGATACATCCTGATGGCGCACCCTGTATCTACAAAAAAATTGATTGCACTAGAAAAGCAATTTTTCAGCAAAAGTATCAGCGGTTGTTACAGGAAAGGTGCATGCAAAATTTAATAAATCTGCAATTTTAAGGCTGTGGATTGATACTTGCAACAATCCAACCAAATTTGATTTACAAGAGAAAAAACCTTTTTTTAAATGAAGGCATTTTGTGCTGTGTTGCGTCGCGCCGTTCTCATGTAGGCCCATGGATAGAAACATAAAGCTCGAATGCATTTTTGACTTTAATCACAGTGCACTCTACAACACATGAGAATCAACATGTAGATCTTACAGTAGAGGAGGACATACATGCCAAAGACTGAATGACACCATTATTCATCCATTATAGCAGACGTTTCCGCAGAAAACAGTTAAAGAGATAGCTAAAATCAACTGTAGTGCAATGGTTGAAATGAGTCAGTATCGTACAAGTCCTTTTGTAATTTCTTTATGCTGACAGAAGGTGTGACTAAAGCAATGATTATTCAGTTTTGCACAAGGATATTAAGTTGATTATAATTAACAGATGTCTTTGATGTCCTTTGAAGCTCATTTTTTCGAACGTTTCAAAATTAATAATTTTAATAAACATGCAAGGAGATGATTTAGAATAAGCCAACGTATCGGTCCATAATTGTTTTTGTTTAAGTCACTTCCATTATCGAATGTTCACTTTGACCCACCTTGATCTGCTGCACCACAAACAGAACTGGGCAACCTGCTTTCAGAGGAATGTTCTGCTCCCTTAATCCCTTGAAAATCGACTTATCGAAAACAAAGATGTAAATCACATTCCACAATCCCTTCCAACCGGTGTACCCATGCTGTGTTGTGTCAGCGACACCACAACCGGCATGGCCAACAAAATGACAACCTGCACCGCAAAATTCGTTGCGACAAATGATCCCTCATCCCATCGCATTCTGCCACCGTAAACCCTGCTCAGCATGGGATCCTTTTTGATCCTCGGGCCGGTACTGCGGCGTGCGCTCCCTCGGTGACATCCCTGTTGATGGCCGAGTCCCGACTCGATCCTTCGGTTCGCTACCGACAAAGGACCAAAAGGTACCGCGCCTTGTGTTGGCGGTGATCTCGTTACACTCTTTGCAGATGATCGGATGGCCCATTGCGGAACGAGGCGCCATCAATGAACCGACCGAACACACGCGCACGCACCGTATTGATCCTTCTTAGGATGCTGCGTAGCTCCCAGCTCATAAATTACGCTGGCGGCGATCAATATTTTGCGTAATAAAACTGCGCCGTCATACGCCTCGATTGGCGCTTAAGGGATGGGTGGGTTGAGGGAGAATTATGGTACAGCGGTAACGTTTGTGGCTGACGGCCGCCACTCCTCTGGGTTTCCGTCTCGTGGCCTCACTCCCTGTGGGTAGGAAGGGAAATCAATATTTGCTCGATTTTTGGCGCCGATCAGAATGACCACGCCGACTGGCTAGCCAGTTCCGTTCGACACTGGCTGACCAGGCCTGGTCTGGTCTGTGATAGGCGCCTCTCACGCCCTCTCTGACCGTCGCATTGCTATCTAGTCGAGTGAAAGTCATTCCTTAACCATCCTCGAGGGAGGAAGATCGGTTACAGTCCCTTCAGTTTGCACTAATGACCCTTGCCACAATGACGGAGAAGAAAGTGATGCTGCTTCGAACGCGATCGACAGGATGTGGGCGGATCGACCTTTCACCGGTAATGATCCTGCAAAAAACCACTGCCATGACAACGCTGGAAACGAGCTCCTGTGAAGCACTCTTGAATGGAGCAGCAGAACAAAGGTGAAGTGACGTAGATTCTTACGTTTGTTGGTGAGAAAGGTGGATCATCGGCAAGAAAGATAATGCCAGGATTAGCATACTTGAACTGTGAGCGCCTTGGAAACAGCAACTCTCATTTCTGAGAATGGAGGGTATTGTTGCAATGTTGATGTTGACTCCCAAAAGCCGTCTGGCATTGTGTTCGAGCATCTCATCGGTAGCAGCCCAATCCCCAAATTTGTGTTGATCTGTGGTGCTTTCTTGGGCAACCTTCTTCCCGATATCCTGCGGTGATCTATCTACAGTTGGTATGAAGCCTCTTTTTGAGACAATATCATTCTGGAGTACAAAGTGTTGCCCCCAACATAAAAGACGTAGCCACAACTCAGCAATTCCTTTTCAGCAAATCACTAGACGTTGCCAATGTAGAGCATGATCAGTCGATCGATGATCGATGTTGCTCATAATTGCTTAGTTATGTTCCTCATCGCTAGCGCCCTAAGCTACGTGGTCACAGCTGTGCTGTTCAGTAGCAGCAGCAGCCAAGGAAGGTAGCTACGCCACATGTCCAACTGCTCGCTACTCTCTGGTCGTGTGCCTCCGTTAAAAGCAGCATTCTTCCCGTGGTTCCTCCACTTTTTTTTTCTGGGCCCAACTTCTTCCGATGATGCATCAGTTCGGTCATCACGCAGCTCAAAGTCACGCATATGTTGCATTGGGCGTACGCGGTCGTCGCTGGTCGTCGCTTTTTTTTTTTTGTTTTGGCCAACACTCTTGTCTATCCCGATTGTTGGTTCACTTCCTTTCGTTACAGCCGCTGCTAGCCCATGCCACGGATGTTGTTTACTCGTAGAAAGAAGGCGATGGCCGTAACCAACAAGAAGCCACGCAATAATTGCTTCCACACTGCACCGGCCACAGGCGATGCGGCAAAGAAATGGAAACTGGAATCACATTATTCAAGGACTTTTTTTCTATTCACCTTTTTTTTGGCGATCCCATTTCATTCTTTATCTCCGGAGGCGTGCAGCGGAACGGAATGGCGCTCCACGGTGGTCAGCCCTGCACAGATCCGTACCGAAATGCAGGTCAGCGTGCAATATGCCAAAGCTCGAGGACAAAAGGACGAAATGGATCACACTTTGGTCACGCTACCGTGTGGCGGGCCAATAGTGTCCGCTGCGAGGATCCATGCTGTGTATTTTCCATCAGGACTATTCGGACTCACATTACGCTTCAATCTTCGCACGTCCATCATTTCATGCTTTCTGCTGATGATCGCACATTGCGCAGTTGGAAGAAGGAAGCTAGCAAGAACAAGGAGAAGGTTCTGTGCACCGAAAAGTGCACCACATGCGATAGTAAATCTGTGACGATGGTTACAATAACTGTTGATATTATTTGATGATCGACGCTTTAACCTCTTCACATCTTTGCAGTGGAATGGGTTTGAAGGGTTGTCCGTGTCGGTAGCAGGCAGCAAAGGCCAAGGTGCAGCTGTCCTTTCGAGCGTCACCACCCCTGGTGCGTCACCTGTAGAGTGGCTTACATTCGTGTACACGTAGGATCCAGGGAAAGGGTGCACGCTGAGTCCCTATTTTAATCATTTTCATCCCTTACGCAACACGTGCACCTCGTGTTCCGACCAACTGTTACTCTCCTAACTCTCTCTTTGTCTTTCTCGACTAGGATTTGCTCCGAGATTTGCCGCCGATCGACGCTGGTGCCTGGTGATTAGTCAACGGAAAAACAAAGAAGATCCTCGATCTAGCGATCCTCCGAAACACTGCACTGTCCGGTGCACTATGCTGCCGAAAATGCTGGACGAAATTACTTCACTTCCCCACCCTCCGCAAACAAAAAAAAAACCATCAACTCCGGTCCGGACGGATGCGTGAGACTTTTCGGTAACGCACTCTCGCCTGGCCAACACAAACACAGTGAAGCCACCAATTATTTCGTACCTGCTTCCGGGGCAGCAGCGCGTCCTCCCGCTCCGGAGGTGAATCTAAGGAAGGATCGGGCACCACCACCACCACGAAGACGACGAATGCAACGCGCGCGCCCACTTACGCGGAACCCCTTCATTTGCCTGTCAGACGCCGACCTGCCTCGTGGATTCGGGGACCTGGCCAGGAAGTGGCAATCTGCTCGTCCGCTCGGCCGAGCGACGTTGGCTCAAACCGTCTTTTTTCGGCAAACGACGATTATCGATAATCGCCTGGTAAAGGCGTTGCACAGGGCTAGGCCCCCCTGCCCCGCTAAGAGGGGCTAGCTGCCGAATCCCCTTCTGCAGAAGCCGCCGGTGGTGCTGCTGCTGCTGCGGAACATCGGAACGGATCGGAAATCAGAATTAACGGAATTAACTCCTGGGCCAGGGTCGCAGGCCAGGGATCGGTTAAATGCTGTCCGATTCCGAGGGAGCCCGTTTTTCGAGGGTGAAGGGATGGAAACTTTTTCGAAGCGAACGTGAACGGCACCCATGGGCTCCAGCTCCTTTTGGGGTGGGAACAATATTTGGTTTTTGGTGTTTTGGGCATTCCAGTCTTTCGTTTCGTGGCGAGCTCAAAGGGGGGAGTTGGTGTCGTTGCCGAGCCGACGCAAGGATTCGCCCTTTTCCCTTGGGTGAGACAGACAATGCAGAAAACACTCTCCTCTCCCGCTTTTTCCCTTCACTCTGTCTGAGCAACCGATCGCCGTGTGACGATGCGTGAGAACCGTCGTGGATCGGCAATTTGAAGTCGGAATCGCTGAAGATGGTTCAATTGCACCAGAGTACAGTGCTGGGGGGGCATTGCTTGGAGCGCTGGTTTGCTGGCCGGCCGGTCCCAAATCGATTGTCTCTCAATCTCTCGCCCCAAAAACCACCAGACCTGCGTCCATTCATCACCAGTGGCCAGTGGGTTTCGCTAGAGCACGCACGAACCTTGCAAACCTTCTTCTTCAACGAGCCCCTTGTTACCGCTAATGAGAACCCAATTTAGGGCTTATGGTGTGTCATCATCATCATCATCGCACCGCCATAAGCCGGTGATAGTGAACATTAAGAGCGATCAATTGGCGCACACGCTGCACACGAAAAGGACTAAAACCTAAGCTAAACAAAAAGGGGAGGCCAGCGCCATCGAGGCATTGTTTCTGCCAGCCGACCCCAAATTGGGCCAAGCTAATCAGCTCCCGAGCGATCAGCTTAGCAAGCGAAGCGATTAGGAGCGTGAGGCAGGCCGCTCATGAATATTACTTTGTTATTTTGTCCGCAGACATCGCATGCGCACGCCTCGCGACACGGACACGTCGCGTGCACCGAGCGTAACTCGTCGATGGAGCTGTTGGTGCATCAACAGCATCCTGCCATGTCCTAATGAAGCTCATTGTTAGCAGATCGGTGTGCGGTCACTTCACAAGACCGCGCGACCACTGGATCATATCCTTTTTTTTATTTTTTCCTGTTTTCTGTCTCCGGCGTCACCTAAAGAAGAGGAATTTGTATTGGTCAGCAAACGGCGGCAACAGGATACCTTTCATTCCTTTTTTATCCACTGGAGTGCATCCGTCAAGGAGAATCGGCCCTTAATGATCCTGAATGCTGTGTGCTTCCCGTTGCCTAGTTCCGGTCGATCCGGTCACTCATCAATCTCACCTGTTCCGCTATGCCGATGGCGTAATGTTTACCCCTACGAGGGAGGTCTTTTGACACCGATCCGCTAGCAAGGGTGGCCAGGGCTCACTGTCCGGTTCCGCAACGCAATCCCAATGAAATTAATTAAAAGCAAACCCAGAGCGAGGAAACGTGCGTGATTAGAAGACTAATCGAAGCAAACCCCCACCCCGGTGGCTAATGATGATGAGTGCGGAAAGCAGAGCCTACTGCACGGGCCTACTTCGCCGTGAGCTGGCTGCATCTCGGTGCCACAGAATGATGGGTGTTCCAGTCCAGGCATCATTCGATCCTCCCTCGCTGTAGGTCCCGGTGCGATTCCCGGACGCACCGGATTCGATCGGCAGCTCGGGGCCCTTCGAAGGACCACCGGAGGAACGGGATCAGCTCGCTGATAAAGAAGCGAAGACCGTGAGACCGTGTGCCAAGAGTCCGAGGCAAGGATTGAATTACGCCCAATTTGGCTTATTGCACCTACCCCTACCGTACCGATTAACGGGCGTTTGACGTTTGCTTCGCTTGCTTCGCTTGCTGGCCTTCCTTTTCGCAGTTTCCCCGTCAAAGACGAAGGGATTACAAGGGATCGCCGGGCAATTCGCCTTGCCGATGCTGCAAGACGGCGATGCGGGCCAAGTAAAGAAGGGAAAAATACCTTGCGCTTTGATCAGCTTGACTTTCTTTCTCGTCCTTCTTCTTTCTTTTTCGTCGGGGCATTTTGGCTAATGCTGACCTTCGGTGAGTTCGGCGCACTTCGGAGGGATGCTCCTCTTGGTGCTACTGCTGCTGACGACGACGTCGATCATCCTGGCTCGGGTTGCGGAAAATTGCGAAGCGACGTGTTGATGTCATTCTTAGCCTTCGGTTTGCATGCTCTTTTTGGGTTTCTCTCTCTCTCTTTTTCTCCCTTTATTGGTGATCATTTTTCGATCATCGAACACAACCGTTGCTGGTTGCTTCAACGCACAGGCGTTACTGCGACCACAAAAGATGAAAAGTTAAAAATGAAGAGAAACCGTTACCGGCACCTGAGCTCTGGGGTCTGGGGTGAGCTGAGGACGGTGGTGGTACCCTGGTGTCCATTGTTGGCCCATTGTTTGCGGGTGGCACTTTGGGGGTCAAACAAATTTATTAAGTGAGAAAACTTCTCACCATGCGTAAATCACAACAAAGGCCCACCCCTCGGCCGCTGAGGGTGATGGTGGCCCACCCATTGTGCCCTAGAGTAGCGAGTGTCTTGGTGCACACCGCGCGACCAAGGATTGCCGCGGCGGCTTCCCTTTTGTTGCCCGGCGCACAGGTGGAGGTCGGTCGGCAGTCCTTTTTGGCAGTCACAGGCACTCGGTCCCTGCTGCGCCACTCGGGCGCTTTGTTGTGTGTGCGCGCATTGGTGATCCCTTTTCTTCTCCCTCTGAAAGGATCTCATTCTCTGCGATCGACCACGGTGCGCCAACGGTGGTGCGCCCCCTTAAAGGAAGGATCGACCTGCGATGAGCAACTTCGCGGCACCGCGGATCCGTGGCCAATTTTATCGCTTTATTAAACGATGACCATGGCAAATGGCGGTGCTATCGATGGTATCCTGGGGACGGAATCCTAGGACCCGGCCGGTACCCGCCGGTCGGTTTTGATAGGGCACGAGGGCACGAAGAGCAGGAAAAACTCGTTCCGGAACCCGCGTTTAGCTCGAGGCTAGATAGTTTCAGCGCGATGGTTCTGGAGAGCGCGGCCAACATCACGATGCGTGCTTTATGCGAGGGGTGACGGTCTGCTGGTTGTTCCTCTGTTATTCCAGTGCGGTGTGCGGCAAAATAACACCAAGCGCCGTGTGTAACATTGATTCCTTATTCGATTCGATGAAAAATCATGCCAAATTGCATTAAATAGCTCGTGGCAAGGCGTACAAACGGTAGTTCGGTGCTTAGCTTAAGGGTATTTGCCACAAATTACGCAATTGCCCGATCTTTATTCTCAGCAACGATAGAGAGGTTGTTTGTCTTTAAAGCAAACAGACTTAGGGACGTTTGATAATTAAATTAGTTTTAAAAGAATCGACCAGGGAGTGGGAAATTCTTGTACTGACCTGCACACACTGGACGGTGATTGTTTGCATCGCAGCCAGAAGGGTATATGCAAAATGATAAATATTGTACTCTCAAACACTCTCTCTCGCTTTGAAATCGGCTGGGCAAGGCTGGTGAGCCAAGTGTATTTCATAAAGCATGGAACACCTTAAATTTGGCCGCATAAAACAGGACACAGCTCAGGCCAGAAATAAGCTATACACATGGAAAAGGTGTCATTTTGTAGGTATTTTATTTAGCTATCGATAAAAAATAGGGATAAAATTATTGTGCATCGTTTTGTATGTATTTGCGCACTTTTGGTTTTATATGACTCATCATTTGCTGCACAGTATTGGAAATAACTTCATTTGCCATTTTCTCCCACGATTTGTATATTTCCGATGGATTTTTAATCATTTTGCATTGTTTTTTTAGTCTTCATTAGATATTAGTAGATAATAGCCCAATATAATTGAATTGGACGACACTGTGGGCAATTTGGTGGATTGAAGATTTTTGTTATGAAATCAATGCTGTTGTTGCGATACCAACTTATGACCTCCGTGCTATTACAGCAGCTTACCAAATCGGACCAAAACTTAACAGGACCTTTATGAGACTTAATAAAAGGTAGAATGATCTTTTCCAGGCATTCTTCTTTGTACAAACGGCCGTTCATGGACCCTCCCGTCATGAAACGGCCCGTAGTTTTCAAACCACAACTGCAGTTCGCTTGCCAAATGAACAGTTTACGGGCGATTTTATCTACGTAAATGAGCCAAAACGTTACTTTCGTATTCCCTCTACGATTGCTAAAGTCAAATTTGTCAGCTGGCTTTTGCCAAAATGCAGTTTTACGTGGGTTTTTACTCCAGTCAAATTTAGATTTCATAGTAAGAGTGCAGATTTTTTTTTCACCCTTCGTGTTCCATCGGCGATAACTTTTGATGGTATGGTTTGGCAATTTTTTTATCACTAAAAGAGAAGACTATAACCTTTAAAAAGACACCAACAGAGTAGCAAAGCGACAACTAGGTGCACTGCAGTGAGTAGTAGAGTGCGGTCAAAGCTAAAGCAGCTAAGATATCTTTCTTCCACATACATTACAGAGCATTTATATTCCATATTGTTACAACAAGTAAACGTTCTACAATTGTTCTTCCGATTTCGTTCATTAGAGCTTAAGGTAGAAGGCCATTTACTACTTTAAATAAAGAGTTGAATCGGCCTAGGTCTATATTCAACAAATTTTGATCAAAGAAAGCTAACATTTTATTCTATTAACCCAGTAGACCCTTAGGAATATAGAATAAATAACAAAAACGCAAAAACGCGCTGGTGTACGCATTAAAATCCACGGTTTTATTTTTACAAAATTGAATGCTTTATTTTTCAAAACTCTTTTCTAACTGGTCATTGAAAGTAGTGGTCATCCTTTCCCACTACTTTCTGTCATCTACCAGGCTGTTTACGAGACTCAGATCGGATAAATATTAGCTTTTTTGGTGACAATCCACGTATCAGGCCAATTTTTGCATTCTTCGTGGGAGATGAAGCGCTGATCAGCCAAATCATGAGCCATGGACGTGAAAAGGTGGTCGTAGGAAAGTGGCTAGCTATGGTGAATATGGCGCATGGGGTAGGACCTCCCATTTCAGCATCTGCAGACATTTCTTCACTGATTGCACGACATGCGGCCAAGCATTGTCATGTTGCAGGATGACCTTGTCGTGCCGTTGGCCGAATTCCGGGAGTTTTTACTTCAAGACGTGGCTCAATCTCATCGGCTGAGTTTTGTAACGTTCTCCGGTGATGGTTTCGTTGGGCTGGAGCAGCTCGTAGTAGATAATGAAAACGCACATCGCAACAAATGCCCAATAGAAGCTTCTGACCGTGGAGATTTGACTTGGCCGTAGATGTTGTTTTTACGTTTGGGATTGTCGTACCGGATCCACTTCGCAGCTCCAGTGACGATCCGGTACAAAAATCCTTTGCGATGATAGCGTTGAAGGAGTTGTTCACTGATACACAGCCGGCGTTCAACATCCCTTGGCTTCAGTTCATAGGGCAACCAGGTTCCAAGCTTCTGCACCATTCCTATAGCTTTTTTCCTATAAAATTCGCACCTTAAAAAAACGTTACTCAATGGAATTTTAACCTTTTTTTTATCGCACGTTAAATTACGTACGTTGATTGTATGCACATTGGAATCCATCTGAATATGTCACGATATTCATCCATCCTTGATGACATCTGACAAGTTTATTCGCTGCTTTCCACTACATACTCAGTCAGACTTATTCTAACAGAAAACATTAGAAGGAGCGCTATTGAAATGACTGAAAATTGTTGTTTAAAGGAACTGCAAAGAAATAGTGCCGATATAAGCATACAACTAATTGATATGAATATTTTTTTGTTGATAAATTCATCTAAAACATATTTAACTAGATGATTCGATTGAATGAGCTGATCAGTACGTAATGTTCACCTCGATACCGTACCGAAACATGCGCTGCTTCGTGCATTCTTCGCTTTGTGTCAAGTGTTGTGGCCTCGGTAGAACAAATCCGATTTCCATTACCGACATTCGACTCCACGGCATTCCACTGGCCACCGTTGGCCACTCTCGAAATACTTTCCCCCAGAAAAGCGCTGCCGCTCGAACTCGGCTCGGTCCGGAATGACAGGAATGCTGGTCGGTAAGATCACACCCCACAGCCCCACAGTTTAGCATAATGGCTTCTAAATGTGCGTCTTCTTAACGCCTCATCTCCTCGTACCGCCACACACCCTGCCTGATCCCCTCCTGAACCCACGAGTACATTCAGCTGAAGAGCCCAGTGCTGCGTGGCTTTCGCTCACACAAAGCTCTCGATGGCGTGCCATGATACGACCGCTTAGAGTGTTTTTGTTCTCCGCCCAGCTCTTCGAGCAGGACCGGGCCACAGAAACATAGTTTGTAACGAA
>NC_064877.1:47800000-47817500 GCF_943734665.1 Anopheles aquasalis
CTTCCCTGGTAAGCGAATCACCGTGTCCGATAGCCTTACTCGCGCAGGATTAACACTGTAAGCGATACTTTCCGATTCGAATCGAGGGGGATCCGATACCGGATCGGAATCCTGACAAAAACGAGAGAAACAGATCGAAAAAAAATGCGACCGGATTGCTATTGCTGGACGCCACTAAGCCCGTCGATCGGCAATCCTTCACGGACATCGCAACGCCAACTGTTGGAACCGGAGAGGCCTCATTACGATCGGTAAAGGGAAAACAAATAAAAAACCATCAAACATATGCCAGCACGTGCTGTGAGACTGTGCAAAAGGGAAAAGAAGGGAAGGATGGAGTAAGATACGCACCTCTAGGGCCAAATGAACTAGTAAAGTGATCCTAGGCCGGATCGTGCTGCTTCACTTGATACAAATCTAATGACCAGAAACCATTCCTCATCGTCGTCGTCGTCGTCGGTCAGACCCAGCGCGCGATGACCAGACGCGATCGCTGCACACGTGGCGGCACAAGGCACTCCCTGAGCACAGCACAGGCGCTGTCTCTAGGTTTTCACTGTCCGCCTTTTTTGTCCATTCTCGGTTCCCCACTGTTTTTCTTTACTATTCTCCCTTTCGTATCCTTTGGCTCAAACGATCGCATCCTCCGTACCGTCAGTTGGTGGAAGCTAGGAAACTGATCCTTGTGGGCGCACTCGACCAGCGCGTTCAGCTGTTGCTCGTAATCCTTCGCAGTCCGATCCTTCAAGCTCTGGCGGGGCATTTTCGGGGTTTTTTTTTGTTTTGTTTCTGCTCCTTGATTGGCGATCCCACTTCCGACTGCATCCTTCTGCATCGGAAGCGGTTGCGAATGTTTTCGCCAAATCTTTCCGAATGCACAACACAAAAAAGAACCCCCGAAATCACATCACTTCAAGCAGTGTCTTCTGGGGCAGTGTCAGTCCGTTTCAACAGGTGAACCGGAAGTATTACCTCGTAGCCACATGGAGTAAACGCGGGGTTCCTGTTACTGGTGGTTCAGGATTGCGCGAGGAAGTTACGGCTCACCGCGACTGACAGCTCGTTTCTCGCTTCACGACGGGATATTTCCCGTGTTCCGGATTGTAGTTTCTTCCAAAATCTGCTGGGAAAATGGGATGGAGAATTTACATAATCAACTTCCGGCCTCGCACCTTCAGCGCTCTCTGTCCATTTTTGGAGTACTTTCTTCTGGAGTAGAATCATCATCCTCAGCGTGATCATTCTCACTTCCCGCGCCGCCAGCACCGTGCGATCGGAAGTAATAAATAAACGAAAGGGGTGGAAGATGCCTTCCGCTGGCAGCCTAATGCAGCGTGCAACATATCCCTGCGCTGCCCTGCCAGCCAGCCATCCTCGAAGTCACGCCGTGACGTAGCAGCATTCGGGCAACCACCTCCTAGAGATCCTTTATGAACCATCGCTAATCGCGTTCATCGCGATCGAAATCGGTTTCAACCATTTCTCTGCATTTGGCTCTCGGCTCAGCTTCCACGGAACTGCTTCAACATCTGTTATCACACTGTTCCCTCAGCGAGTCCTCTGCCTGTCCCTTTTGCTCTGCGGTTGGTTTAAACGGTGCAACCTCAAAACGACATCCCAAACGCGGAAAGGCACAGAGTGAAAAGGTTTGGGGGCCTCACTTTTCGGAACTAGACATTAAATTAATGCTTCCTATTCAGCCAAAGGATTCTCCTATTCTGGCATCGGTCGATCGATCAGTCGCTCTGAAGGGGTTCCTTCTTCCTCATCGCTCTCTCCCGGCCTGAGACCCTTGTTTTCGCCGATGACACCGATGGCACACTAATGATGCGACCCCATCTTGGGACCCGTTTTCGGCAATCTTCGGCGCTTTTGTGCTTGGTCCGCCGATCGATTCACTCGGGATGGACCGGAAATCGATTTTTGACCTAGTTGTGAGTGTGACTCGCGCGTAAGGGTTAGTTAATGACTATCATCAAACAACAACCCCGATCCCGCGGGCCAACGGCAGGGCCTCGATCGTTTTCTCGCGCGCAGATAATTTGCTCTAAAAATTAAATGCACTAATTGAGGTGAGGAATACCGGGAAATCAGTGCCATCGGTAAATGTTGTTTTTGTAAAACGGTGTCCAGGATGAAGGGCCAGGATCGGTTTATCCTTTTTCGTTTGATTAAAAGGGAATCCTTTCCGGAAAATGTGCTTTCGGAAGACTGAAGTCCTGAAATCAGTTCAATTATCGATAAATATTGTGGAGCAATCTGGAGGAAACAATTATACGTTAGCTAAGAGAATGTAAGGACCTTTTATCCTTTATCCGGCAAAATCCTTGGTGTCACTCCAAATAACATGAACAAGAATTATATTAGGATTCACACCGTTGACTTGAGGTTGATAGCAACCAAACCGGCCCAATATATGGCCTACTGTGGAGAGCAAATTTCCAACACAATCCTGCATCTTGGATCCAGAATCCTGTTCCCATAATCATCAACCCCGTTCACTGAGTCCCTGGAGTGAGTAGGCGCTGCGAAGGCATCAATTTCCCAAAGTCACGTCCACAAGAACGCAATAATCGGAAGCCGATCCCTAATCGGATCCCGTATTCAGCGCTTCGCGGTTCAATTTAACCACTTGACAAGCAGAACGATCCTGAGAACTCAATCTCCAAACACCAGCAAGCCTGCTTGGATTGAATTCTCCTTGATCATGCTTCATGCTGCCGCCACACTTTAAGGATGTCCTCCGCTAAACCCTATCGCTCAAACATCGTGCCTAGCATTCGTGATGAACCATGAACCTGCCAAGGCCTTTCGGGATTGATAAATTAAGATTTCCAAAACTGACTGACGCTGACTTCCATAAAACAAAGCACCGGAGCACGTGTTTGTTTATCCTACGCCGGACAGCAGAAGACAGGGGGCGTGTTTGTTGAAACTAGAAATCCAAACATCGATTCGGGCTTTTCGGCCCGCACCTTATTCCATCATGCGGTTCCAATGAAGTCCGTTTGGACTTTTGGTTTTTTTTGTTTTCCCGATGATCCATTTCATAATGTCCACGAGTTCGGCGAAGGAACGCACGCTGTGATAATCATACGCACCGCGACGCGAGCCCTGCCACATTTAAATATCCTTTTTTTTTTATTACTCCTCGAAGCAGCGGAAAGGCTACGAAGCCCCTTTAACATTACAACTTCATTCTAGGCCAGTGAGGCGGTTTTGGAATGAACCCCGCGGACCTGATCGCCGAAAATTCCTGGAAGCGTTCAGGTAAGTTGATCCTGTGCGCGGCGCGAGCCCGTACGCACACGGATACGCACCACACTTTATCATCCCAGCGGACCCTTATTATGCTTGCGGGACAATGTTGCGCCCGCGAACTAATTATAGGTTGTTGGTCCG
Source organism: Anopheles aquasalis (assembly GCF_943734665.1). Lineage (NCBI taxonomy): Eukaryota > Metazoa > Arthropoda > Insecta > Diptera > Culicidae > Anopheles > Anopheles aquasalis. Next base: position 47,803,403 of record NC_064877.1, read on the forward strand.
ATGGTTTGTAGAGGTCCGCCGGCTTCGCCAGCTCGTTAAAGCTGCGGTACGGCGAGCACAGTATGATCGATTACGCGTTGTATTGGCACCGTGTGCGGCCCATTCGAAGGGGATAAGTTTAGGAAGCCACCCATTGCCGACGAATAGCGCGTTCAGCACGTCGCGTTGCTGTGCGAATGTTTGTTTGCTCATCGGCGTCCCCGAGGCGGAATCTGGGAAGCCATTTACACGGTTTATTATGACAGTTATTGGACAGATGATTTTAGACTGCGCCATCAATCAGAAGTGCGTTTTGTAACGTTTTCCGTATGGATGCATCAGTTCTTTATTTGCGCCAGCAGCCCCTTCCATGCTGTCCTCTTTTTTGCAGTGCCTCTTAGTATCAGATACAGCAGCGAGCTCCCGTTACTCGTCTCAACAATGTTTAATCAGCAGAAAGTACGCTCCATTCTGTACTTGACTCTGCATAACCGATGGATAAGAGTGCAGCAGAGTAGTGCTCCTGGATGGTAGAACTTCTCATTTATGCATGGATGCCATACTGTTGCATCTATAACGAACCGATCAACGGCTTTAATTTTTCATCATTTATTCCATTCAGATGATTAAATTGAAACAATCAATGGGAACACACTGACCAATGGCGGGGGGTAGATATTATGCAAATCTCCCATTACCCAATCGCACCACCGGAACGTAATCGTTCTGTTAATAGTTTGGCCGAACCATGGCGCAATGGGCCGCTGCGGTATGGCCCGTTAGACATAGGTCACTGCCGTAGCCGTGGGTCAAGTGAAAAGTCAAGTGAAACCGAATGTCCCTCCAAAACGATTTCCCTTGGTGAGGGAGCTCGATCCAATTAGTGCGTCAATCACAGACGAACCACGGACGGAGTGCGGGTGTAATCCGGTACCGCAACAGCACTAAAGTCAATACTCACGTCCACTCGGTCGCTCGCGCTTGGTGATCTCGGTCATTCGGTGAATCGCAAAAATCATCCTGGCCACCGTCCAGTGTGTGTTTGCCCACGGCAAACAGTGGAAAATCTCGCGAAAATTGTTTGATTTGAGGGACGGTGGTCGTTCTGACGGACGCTCATCACCGATGCAACAAAGCCGGAAGCAATTTCAGTTTTCGTAACAATACACCATCAGATACGAGTGTGTGGGCGTTTGGAGAAAATATGGAACAGCACATCACGATGATGACAAGATTCCATTCAAAAATAATATGGCAAACATATGGAAAATCATCATTCTGTTGAGAGAGTTTGTTGTTTGCTCGGTGATTTTGTTTGTAACATTTCGGGATGCCAAATTTATCGCTGCAGCTCATTTGATATTTAGCCAGTAGTATTTGGTTCCTTTTTCCTAGATGATAATTTATGTAAAGTTACGAAATAGTGATCGTTGAGAAGTGTCTGAGGAAAATGTTTTTGTTTTTAACCTTTCTGTGTCCTTTTTGTTTCGCTAATGTTCGCCAATGTCACAGTTACACACTGTTTGGTGTATTGTCCTTAACAATTAATGGATTGTGAATGGAGAGAGAGTAACTTGCCAAAAACAAGTCTTTTATTTTATCCATGCTCGACCACCATCATTCATCCTCTTCTTTACAGCTGTTAACGGAGAGTAGCCATGAAACTTTCAGTAACTATTTTATAATTTACTAATGAACTAACCACAGGAATGCATAGCAGAACATCTAGCTCGTAATATCATTAATGTATCATCATCACCAGGACCGTCGCTCGTCTCTTGGAGGCACTGGGCACACAGCTATGATAAGAGGTCTCCCCTTATTTTTTTACAATTTTAGCGTGATCGTTTCGGTATTTTAAGGATTTTACACATTAAACCCACCTTCCAATGCTTTTTCGCCCTCTTCGATGCTAACTTACTACATCTTTTAAAGAGGATGCTGGACATTAAACGTCTCAAATGGTTTGTTATTGGCGAAAAAGTGAAGCAATCGATTTTACAGGTGTATGCCGATTTCAGTGTATTACAATAAAGATCATTTTATAGTAATGAAAAAACGTGCCAATCACTTGATGTCTGGTTTGAACGAAATGTTGTATGTATGGAAATAGCTCTCGGTGTTCAAATAGCACTGATAAAAATAGCATAGATCCCAATTATTAATTATTATAATTATTTAATCCCAATTATAATTATTTAATTTATTATTTGACTGTATGAAAACAGCCCATTGTATTAACTCTCCTCTTGGTTTTTTTGTTTACGTTTAAAAGCAGAAAAAAACAACCATAGGAATTGTAATATTATGATTTACGTCTTTTTACAATCAAGTGCGATTGTTGTCAATTGTCAAGAGGCCGCTAGTTTTGCTTTTAATATGAATTCAAGCTAAATCTAAATGCGGAGAGATTCGCATGTTGTAATGATCGCACAAAGCAAATTAACAACTATAAAACGCTGTTTTTGTACATTTGAAAATGATCTCAAACTATTTCAATTGGTTGAAATATTAGCACCAGACCATCTCGAAATACATTCCATTTAATAGATTATTGTTATTAGTGGAAAATCGAATCTGTGCTTTATCTTGTTTAAATAATCGATATAAATCCTATCAAATGATCCACATTGTACGGATGTAGCGCTCGCATCCTGAAGCTAGTGTAAACTTCATCGAAACTCTGCTCCACGCCGGCTGTGCCAGTCAACACGCATGCCACGCGACTGGCACACGCTCCGGTAACGATATGTAGAACTGACCAAAAGCACCAGCCACGAAACTCGCTCATGCGTAAGCATCGCGTCCCTACTGGACTGGACATGGGGCGGTATGGTGTGGGCTTCCTTTCCCTAAACGCAACTCCTGAGCCACCAGGCGGCGAGCCACGCAAAGCGCACTGGCAAAACAGGGCAAAAGGATGTTGTTTTTCCCTTCGCGTGAGGATGCGGTTTCTTAAGGCTGCCTACCGATTAGGCAACCATCCAACCATCGTTCGTTCGTTCGTTCGTTCGAAGGATATGGCGTCAGTTGGAGGGATGAAGGGCTCGTGCACACACCGCACGGACGTGGACGCGTTGATCGTGAACAAAGCAGCAAGAAGGGATCAAAACCGACGAACCGGGAGGGGCAGCGTTGAGGGAGCTTTTGGTAGACCATCGTAGAGGCTTCTGCCGAAGTCACTCGCCGCACGCCTCGGATGCTTTCCTTCCGAAGATGTTTGGTTTTTGGGGTGTTCAAGTTGCACCCCGAGAACCCAAGAACCCGACGAGGAGGAGGAGGAGGAGGAGGAGGAGGAGGAGGAGGAGGAGGAGGAGGAGGAGGAGGAGGAGGAGGAGGAGGAGGAGGAGGAGGAGGTGGATGGGGAAAAACTCATCAGGACCTAAAGGGCAACATATGTTGCCATTCTCCGGTGCCGGTGCTTTGGAACTATTCTATAACAGAGAGGAAGCACGGGCGAGGAAGGGAGAGAGTGAGAAGAAATTGGAAGAAAAAAAAAGGCTACACCGACATCGGACAAGTGACGCCTTATGCTGTCGTCAGCTCGGTAGTGGCAGCAGGACCCCAAAACCAAGCGCATCGCCAACACCCGGGAGTCGCACCAGTTGACAATTGACTGGAAGCGCGGCTTAATGCGAGGGATCTGGGAGGAAACAAAGGGCTGATACTCCTCCAACTTCCACAACTTCCGGAACGATCGTACACCGGGTGGCAGCGGAAGGATGCGCTCTGCCCTTCAAAGCCAACCAACTCCTTCAAGGTGTCTTCCTCTCCCACTCTCTAGGAAGGAAGAATCAGACCACAACTGGATCGACGTGAGCAGCGAGATCGAAAACAGGAACAGACGGTACCTGCCGCCACCCTATGATGCCCATTTTGCGTGCCGGTAAATGGTTAAACTAATTTTCGGTGATTTTGCTCTTCGCTCTTCAAACACTCGATGCCTCAGTGCCTGGGTACGCCCGGGGAAGGAACTCTGACGCACCAAATGAAGTGTGCTCGTGCCCATCACGACGACGAATCGAGCACGCGTGCTCAGCTTTCTCAAACATAATTCTAATGATTTTTCATTCCTGATTACCGCCTGTGCATGACCATGCCGTTGTCTGGCAGAAGTAGATCGAACGAAGTTCCTGGCTGCTGTTGGATCTTGCATCAACCATCTGCGAAAAACATGGTTACGTCACATTAGTTCCAGAGGGCCCGGCGCACCGCTCTATCCCGATTCGATCGACGAGAGCAACATTTGGCGAATTGTCGAGGGACAGAGTCACTACCTGATCGCACACTTATCTTATCCTGTGTGGCTGCGACTGCGCCTCCTTTCAGGACCCAAGATAGTTCCAGAAACCGGGCTGACGATTTCGAACGCAAGAAGGACGACTGGCTCGTCCTTTTCCCGGGGGACTCTCGTGCGTAGTCAGCGCCGTACCGATCGAGCACCATATGCCGTGGAAGGCTCCGCCAGCAGACGCTTCGTGATGTTTGTTTTGTTAAAATCTGCTGCCCAACATTTTACGTGGCCACGTGTCAGGGCTGAGGTAACGAACGCTTTGAGATGCCGTCACCGTCGACCCATCATTTGGCCGGATGAGCAATGGGTTTTGGCACCTAGAAGGTCCTACTATCAGCTGGCGCTGCGGGGAGGGATGCTCGATTATCTCATATTGCAATTCAAAAACGATCGTGGTGATCAGGGCTTCAACTTATAATCTTAAAGCTGCTAGAGTGAATGTGATCTTTCAGGTATAAGATAATGAATAGGAACAATTTGCTCAAACCCTGAATGTTCGCATTTTTTTAATATTTATTCTTCTTTGAGCAAAGTTGTATTTCAAGGACAGAAGTTAGTCGTGGAATATCGCTAATGTTACTTACAACTAGAGTGAGTCGACTGTTCGTAGAATAATGAATTAGATAAAACGGCCTCTAGCAAATCCTATTCTGGTTCTTACTAAACCGAAGTACTTTTGAGTTTAAGATAAGCTTAAATGCAGCTAATGCGGTAGAAGAAACATTTAGGCAATTTTAGGCGAGTATCATTAACATCTAAGATGTTTTTAAACAGATGCTTTGTGATTATTGCCATGTTCGAAAGATACACTGCTATTAAATCAAATCAAACAAAGTCAGCTAATTAACTATTACAATTGTTGGATCTTTAACCCTCTGAGTACTAAAGTAATTTACTGGATTTGAATGTTACGAGTGAGGCATGACATTCACAAAAAGTAGTATCCTGGCCTCCGATTAGATTAAATAATATTTTTACCCGAAATTAGTAGTTGAAAGCGCTGAATTTGAATTAATGAAATACCAAACGGTGACTACAAAGTTGATTCACGTTGAACATTCAAGTTGTTCATAAAAAAATATAAAAGAAACAAACAAGAACCATTTGGGATTCATGGGAAATATTGTACACATTGAGACAAAAAGTTTTATTAGAAAATAGCAAAGGGATAACAAATCTGATTCTCATTTAACATATAATTTTACATCAATACAATCGCTACGAGTAAAACAAGTGGATGGTTAAGCTTTTCTATACTTCTCTATAATCTAATACTTGAAAGAGGATCAAACAGAAATGGCCAGTCAGAAGGACTCTTCTTATACAGCTGAAGATCACTTCTACCTAAATTATCCTTTAAAATAAAAAAACAGTGAAATTTGGTTCAATAAGATCTAAGAAAAGTGAAAAAAGTTTGGGATTTTTGCACTTATTTATGCATCACTGGCTATGCATTTTCGTATAAGCAGTTCAATAAATAAATTGTTCATTTCCATAAAACCGCATAACTTATCCCACCCTTTCCTCGTCCCATTACCAATGTCATCATTCCACAAATTAACCAACCAAACAGGAGAATTCATTTAACATTTGTATCTATTTTTATTAAATAATATTAACAGTATCTTACATCTCACGGTGCCCGGAAATAATTTAACAGCAAACGAATAAGTTAACTATTGCTAGTGCCGCGTCCGCGTAACCGTGGAGCGTCGCTGCTCAAACCAACAGCTCCGCCAGTGCGCTGATGTACGTTTGGGCCATTTGCAGAGTTTCGTGCTTCGAAAACTGTCGATCATCCCCGAGCGAAGGCAGATACTGACGCAATCGATCGAACGCCTCGTTCAGGCCCTTCATCCGCTTCCGTTCGCGAGCATTCGCTGCCAGGCGCCGCTTCTTCTTCACCACAACCGGCACCACACCGGTACGCTTGCTTCTCCTCTGCTTGACCGGCGCCACCGATTCAACGCCATTTACCGGGGTGTCACTATCCGAAGGATTGCTGCTGCTGCTGCTGCTGATGGTGCTACAAGTGTCTTCAGCTTGCGTCGTCACACTTGACGGGCGAAGATCGGCGGTAACGATTTCACTGCTGCCCGTTTCTGTGCCAGTTTCGCTACGATCACTGACGATACCGGTGGACTGTGGACGACTCTGGGGTGAATTCTGTTCGCTCTGTTCAGCTCCATCGAAGAACGTGTAGTATCCGTTGTAGTATCCGTTGTAGTAGTAGCTATCGCACTCTTGTTCTTCGATCGAAGGCATCTGTTGCCCGTAGTATCCCGTGGTGTGAAGTTGTTGGAAGCTGTACACATCCATTGCACTCATTGTTGTGATCACGATGCGCCTGCGAACTCTGGCTTTAAATTCTGACTTTCTGAAGCGCTTCTACGGACGTTTATTCGTTTCTGATGCTGCTCCTTCTCCACCGACCTGCCTTTATATACCTGTCCGAAGTTCGCGGCGCGTGATCAGCCTCGGGAATCGGCTTCGTGCTCGGCAGTTCTCCTCGGGAACGATCTGAAAACGCGAACCAAGATTACACTTCTTCATCTTCATCTTCCTTTCCCTGTTCCATTCCAACCGGTCGCACCTTGTCTCCTCCTTGCCTCGAGACACCCCAAAAGGCACACGTGCCGTGTCTGAACCAATCATCAGCTTCGCACCATTCGCGTTTGCGCAACGTTTCGCCCCAGGCCTCAGCCTCGGCCGCAAACCACCGCATCCTCTTTTCGACGTCCTTTTGGCTTCCTCTGCGATCCCGGTTGAGTCAAGAGAGAGAGAGAGATGCATGGGGTGCATTGGTTGCTTTAGCCATTTTTAAATTAATTCAACTCTCCCACGGCACCGTAACCACCGGGGTCAGTGTGGCTGAGATTTCATCTGCTTCCGTGCACTACCGTGTGGTGAGGGCAACTGACGACCAGACCGCAGAACCGACAGGATAGCGACAGAGCATCATTCACCAAACGATGGCATCATCGTTCCCACGCATGCTTGACCTCGATTCCTCCCAAACTCACTCTTATCCGGTCGCGAAAATTAATACAATTTCGTGGCAGCTACTTAATGAGAAGGCGGTCCAAATCGGTGCTCAGGATGCGTTCGATTGGCGCTCTCGATTTCGCGCTTCCTTTCCTCAGGGCCACTGTACTGTTTGTTTTTCACTATCGCGTCGCAGGATGTGATCGGCCGGGAAGATGTGCAGATAAGCGCGGAAGGTAGCGGAAATTAAATTCCCTTTTCCTCTGAGTGGTAGAAACCTAATTTCCTGTACAGTGATCGTTCCTCGACTTGATCCAGAAAAGGGATGAGGAGAACTCCCGGAAAGCTGGGACATCGTTACCACCGGTAAGCTAGTCCCTAATCCCACTGTCCCCTGGACACGGTCGCGTCCTCCGGATCTGTACCGATCGTCCGGGTACGGGTGGGTTGCAGGTGCTACTGACCTCCTGGCCGTGGTCCGTTTTTGCAGTGTTTCTATCTTCGCGGAAAGATCTAAATGTCTTCAGTCCCAACGTGCTTCGTCGCTCCGTTTCGCCAGAACAGAAAGGGACAAGCGGCAACGACCATCATATCGGCCGCAGCCGTTCGTTTGTCATGCCGTCCGGCACTCGGCTACCGATACGTTGATACTGATACGCCTTGAGAGGATTATAATTTTATGATTATCGATTTGACAAAATATCCTTCAATTTGTGCCCCGCCATGCTACCGTTCCGTTCCGGCTGCGGATCGGACCAAGGTCCTTGCTTGCTTGCTTCGGGTGGGTGCATAATTTACCATCTTATTTCGCGTCTTGATAGTGCAGTGTTTTTGGACATCATGCTACTGTTGGCTGCAGCCGTTCCGTAGTGCTGTTCCGGTGGCGTTGGTGGATCCCGGCGGTGCAACGGTGTCATTGCCGTGGTGGCCAACACGACCACATTGTTCTGTCTATCATGGGGAGCAGCCTAGCCGGTCACCGAACTTACGACGAGGGAGTCACCCAGGATAGTCGTTGCTCGCAAGGAATTTGGAAAAAGAGATCCCTCTCAAAGAGTCCCAAAAGGGGTTTGGCCACGACAGGTGAACGCATACGCACCGGGTGTGTCCTTTCATCGCTACACCGCAGGAGACCAGCTTCGAAAGGACATCGTCCTGCGAGCGAAAAGCGAACCCAACCTACCAACGAACCAAAACGGTGACAGCAAGAATGTATTTTTATTTATGAATACGCCGGGTCGATGGGTTGATCGGTCGATCGGGTGAGGACAACGTCAACCCGAACCGAGTCAAACGGTAGGAGGATACCAACCGTTTTGTTTGTCTTTTCGGAGTGAAGCTAGTGGGCCATCGAAGGGATGGCCTGCTGACGACAGAATGATAAACTACTGGAACGCCTTTGGAAAGGACCTCCACAGAAAGGATCTCAAATTAAAATCTAATAAAATTGTTCCATCCTTCCGAGCTGGTCCGAGCCGTGGCGCTCCGGATGACAGCGAGCTTCTGTTGTGGGAAAGTCAAGTCTTTTGCCAAAGCGCAACCTGACCGTTGCTGGCGCCGCCACTATCCTTCATCCTCTGCCAATACCTGTCTCGGAAGGTTGCTTGTGCTTCTGGTTGCCCAACCAGTCCTCTAAGAATAGACCTCGGGCACGAAGATAGGCCAGGGAGGTTCTTCACTCCGATACTTGACTCGTTTTAGCAAGCAGCCGAACGTTGGTTACTCTCTGTCGATGCCACCCACGAGCACGAGGACGGTGTGTAAAGAGGGAAGGATTGCGGACCATTGGGTCTGCCATTTGATACCCTTGTCCCCATCGCGCTGTTCTAAATTGCGTTAGATCGGCAAGCGACAGTGATGGATATGAAAGTGGGAGGTGGTTCATGTTCGTTTATTTTCTGTTTATTAAGGACTCAAACTAATGCAGCATTCAGTATTAATCAACCAGAGACATGTTGGTAAATACTGTTTCCAATGTTAAGTACTATTTTTTTATTGGATAACTCTAACATTTTCACACAGTTTAATACTGTTTGATTTGTATCAGTTTGCAAATCAATGTACACTATAAATGCTCTTTTCGATGCTTCCATCTCAAGGTAGTCGGCAGTTGTAAAGGTTTATAGGCCAATTTATGAAGGTTTTGCTGCTATTTAACTATTTTACAACATTGAAAGCATAAATCCAAAACCAAAGTGTAAATGAAAGTTTGAAAATTATATAAACAATAATGTTTTGTCTTATGTTTCAATAATAGCTTATATGCTCTGTTTTAAATATAAATCTCACGATTCCTTGTAATCATTTAGAGAAGATACTTTAATAAAAACATTCCTCCATACAGTTTCAACCAATGAAGCAACTATTTCCATCACTGTATCTCTCACCGATCGAATAACGGTTATCGAAAGCAACGCTCCGACCACCGCGCTTCCCTCTTTGGTTCCAGCAGGGTGCGGTTTCAGCGGTAGGCCACTGCCAAACTAATTGATTAGCCTTTGTTTTGATCCGACCCAACACTTTCAGCAAAGCGTAAATTTTGCCACCAAACAACGGTTGACGCACCCCAGACGCACCCATCTACGCACAACGCGGAACATGCGTGTTGCGTGAGGCCAGAAGAGGTCGCCAGCGTGAGTTGGAAGAACATGGTTCCCGACTTTGGGTTCTTTACGGAACGATCCATCCTAGCATCCCAGCGGTAATTGAATCCTTTCGCTAACGGTTCTAGCGACGCTCTAGAATCCTTGGGACGTACGCAAAATCACGCCAACCTTCTTGGAAAGCGAACCTCCGAAATGAGGTCGCTCACGGTGCCACCACGGTGCCTTCAGCTGTCCTCCGGTGTCCGAAGGTGATCTTTTACGTTGCCGAAAGTTCGGTGGGAATTATGCTTTGATGATGCTTCCATCCTGTCGCCGATGCCACAGGAAGTCAAGCTCTATGCGGCCGGATGGACGGACATTAAAATCACATCTTCCGTTCTAGAGCGGGACCGTACCGTACCGGGCCAGCCAGAATCGTTCTTAGTCCCGGGGTTCTTATGTAAAAGGAGGTTTTTCGATATTTTGTCCCCCCTCTTCCCTTCTGCTCCTGCACCACGCGAAAGATCCTGAGAAGCAGTTCTTGGTGGAGACTTTCGTGCTCGCCAGCCCTTCATCAAGCCCTTCTGCAGCAGCCCTCCAACCGTACTGACTGACTGACTGGCTGGCTGGCTGGCTGGCTGGCTGAATGTGTAAAAGGTGCACTCAGATCATCGAGAAATTGCCCCTGGCCGGTAATCTCAAATTACGCTTCGATCATATTTTTTTTTTGTGTGTCTCTCTCTCTTGGGTCCCCCAGTCGCATCACTTGGACCTCACACACTCCAGGGCGATCGCTGCATAAGTCACCCGAAACGCTCTGCCTTCGTCCTTTGGCCTACTGCGTTGCCGTTGGTTGCGTTGGTTGTGGTTTGCGACATTTTCCGCACGATTGGCAACGATCACAGAAAGAGAGAGAGGGAGAGGGAGAGAGAACGAGAGAGAGAGAGAACGTGCGCGTGTGTAGAGGGCTGCGGTTTGTCTGGTTAAAACATTTATGGTCATAATTAAGTGATGTTCGCGTTTTTTTTATGTATTGTTGTCTCGTTAGACCCTCTGTGGCCGTGGGGTTTTTTGCAGTGTTTGACGCGTGACATGGAAAATGCATGCATCAAACGATCTTTTGGGCACGGTTCATTTGAAATTATGCACTTTTTTTTACGCAACAAGTTCTTTCGCTGTCCCTGGCTGCCTGTCGCAGGTGTCTTCGATCGCTGCCAATCTGCTGGGCTGCACGGTAGTCAAATGCAAGTCACCGTCACCGCAGAGCAGCAGGAGCGTTAGCACTCGATCGCTTGAACTCGATCGAGAATCACACAAGAGACGAAATCAATTTTCCACTCAATCCCAATCGACCTCGACCAAACGATCTTTCGCAGGACCCAAAACTATGATTAGCGAAACAATAACATCAATTATGTCTTGGCTAGAAAGGACATTCTTCGTGGATCATCCCGAGGCCACCATCACCGCCATCAGGACAGTTATGATTGAACCACATATTCCGGTGCGGCCACTGACGGACGGTGACGGTGGGAGACCGTCATTATAAATCAATTTCTTCGTCCTTGAGATGAACGTCCGGTCAGTCAGGGTTTGCTTCCTTTTCTCCATGTGTCTCTCTCATCCACGAACTCATGACTCTGCGGTGCATTGTTTTGGCTGCTGAGAAAACGGACTATTGCCAAAGCACCAAACTTCCTGGATCGAGAGCACCTTCAAGTGCTCTCCTTTTGCTTCCGCTTCGCAATAATTTCCACCTCCCCCGCTCCACGCTCACTTCCACCGGCCGCAGCCAAGGGAAGGAGCGTTGCTTCAACCAAAAACACGTATAATCACGGCCGCACGAAGCCGGAGACAATAGGTGAAACAATTATTTTCGAATAAATGCTGGGCACTGGTGGCATCAGAATTCGAGGGATATTGCGGTTCCTGTCGGCTCTAGGACCCCTTCCATCATGCCACCAGGTACCTGTGTTCCACTTTAGATTGCCGGTCGGTTTAGGGTAAGATTCTTCCGTGGATTCTCTTCACAACACTCACCCTCACCCTGTACCTGCTCCTGCCCGTGTTCGTGATCCTTCCGACCGTGCCTCACACTTTGAGCTGGCAGGTTTCTAAGCGCGACCGACCATCACCGGCCGTCGCTTCGATTTATGATTCCCGAGGGGGCGCTAGACTCATTTCGGAACAACTTCAAAAAACCGCTCAAAACCGACCGTCCGAGTGTACCCAACTCTCGCAGGGATCGGATCCCTTGCAACACCGCGGGATCGGTGCTTCCCAATTTCGTTCCATTCAGTCTCAGCGCTCACTGAATGGGAAAGGTTGCTGGTTTACGTATTTTCCGTACTGCTGCTTGACAAGCTATATTTTTCATCACGGTAAATGGCCGCAACCTTAAGGGGGCGAGGTGCGATGAAGATTTCAGTTCCCACAACAAGCCGGCATCACGCGAGAGGCGTTCCAAGGGCGTTGCAGGTCGGTGTCTCCCCTGACGTTTTGCCAATAACTTCGATGCTTTGAGTTGATGCGTGAGATTTGGTTATTCCCCAGAATATCAAACGAATATCATCCCTTCCGCCTAGGTTCCCAAGGTTTGTTTCGATTCCTAGAGCGGCCACTAACCGGCAACAACCCTGAGTGTGTGACACAAACGATGTAAAAGCGACGAACCCGACCAACCAAAGCACTTGCTGCACCAGATGGTAGTGGCAGGTAGGCGAAAGGATAAGGAAAGGATACGGCTACCGGCGCTTAACCCACAAGACAAGACGCCACACAGGACACTGCAACACCTTCTTGAGACAAGGATTGTGAAGCCACTGACTGCGTGGTGTGTTGTGGCTTGTAAACCCCGGGTTGATTTTATCACACGGAACGAAAAGGATAGGCGTGATTGGGATTCTCTTTATGTTTTGGTTTTAACAACCGATCGTAACCAAGTGACAAAACTAGTGTCCCGGTCTCACGGCCCAACACAAACGGAAGCTGGGACTGTGCGCCGGGAAACAAGGGGAACGTTCCACTCGATTGCAATAAAATTTGTAAATTTATCGTCCTCTAAACGTTTGACTTTTACTTTTTACGCTTGGTGGTGGCGTGCGGATGTGGCATCACCATCAGTTCGTGCTGAGTGGAGCCCATTCAACAGGCCACAGTCCACTTTTATTAGCGTCTCGATTCAACTTCGATTTCATTCATGCTTTTCGATTTCGATTCCCTTCGGTTTCTCACTTCCGTTCTCCGCGAATAGCCGCGACTGCGGAAGGCTGCCCTTTCGTCTGTGAGAACCCGTGCTCCAAGGGATTCTCAGAAGTTCCAGCAGCAGTTGTGCTCGCCTGTTCAACTGCTCGGTTTCAACGGAAAACCACCCGAAAGCCTGTGATTAATACGAGTTTCGGAACGGCACGGAACCACGTCCGATTCGAAAGCCCTTTTGACCATCGGTGGAGCGTGAAAAATGGTCCCCCGATTGCTAATCTGTTGGAAGCTGTGCGAGAATCGATAAATCTCGCTAACAAGTGTGATGATGCTTGTGGCCAGCGAAGAAGGAAGGGGAATCGGTTGGCCTGTAGCTTCCTCTTTTTGCTGTCAGTTTTTGGGGCAACTTTTTCAACACTTTCTCTGAACGCGGGAGCAAAAGCGTTGTTAGGAAGTGATTCAAAAGAAGAAGAAACACGATAAAAGAGCAATGACATGACCTCAAGGATGCTTTTTGGGCGTATCACATGCGATTTACTGCTTAGCTCTGCAGAGCGCGAATTTGTTTTCAAAACTAACGGCGAATCAGAGAGCGAGATGCGATTTTGATTGCCCGGGAAAGTCCCGGGAATTGGTGGAAAAAAAAACTTAATCTAAATTAAGACATCGAAGGACGCTAATACGACAGACGGCCACAACGAGCGCCGCCATAAACTGCGCCCCAAAAACCCTTCGGAAACCCGAGACCAGTTCGAAGGTGAATCGCTCATAACTCACGCGGCCAGCGGCACCTATTAATTAGCGCGTCAATGTTTGCCCGTCAGGTTCCCCCTTTCCTTCAATACACTTTTCGCTACAGTATCCCCCCCCCCCTGGCCCTTGGCAGGGCCCTAGTTTGAGCTGTTTGTTTAACGCCTCCTAATTTGCGGATCCAAGCGAAGGGCACAAGCGCAACGACGTTCAACCGACGACGGCGCAGCATACGGTGCAGAATGCTTCGCAAGAACAAATCGGGCGCGTTTTTGCTTTGGCAGAATTTCTTAGAAAGGATTTC
>NC_064877.1:47825000-47837500 GCF_943734665.1 Anopheles aquasalis
ATCACCGAAAAACATACTTACTTTTATCTTTATGTGTTTTGTTTGTTTGCACCATTCTCTCCTTCCAATATTTAATAAATACGATTTTAATCCAATATTTAATAAATAATATTTGCCATTACAATCCCCATCAATGAGATTTATGTTTTAGTTGTATTTATTAATAAAATGTTGCAATAAATTAAATCTACAACACGAACGAATGCCCCCAATCAGGCTGTGTAATAAACACATTTCTTTCACCATAAAATAAACATAACGCAAGTTTTATGCTTGATGTCCAGAAATACATAAAAACAATTTAATGGCAAGCTCATAATCATAAACCAACGAATGAATGGCTCCTTTAGAGCACTCTGAATATGATTCAACTGGATTCGATCCCATTTTCACATTTACGTGCCCCTCTCGGTGCTGCAGAGAGGCTCAGGCTACCAACCGAAGGACATCGCGTTGATAAATCAATCGAACGAACGATCAAACGCTGCACCGCTGCACCATCATCAAAGGGCTGCACTGCGCTATCTAATCAAAGTGACTCCTTCACCGCGGTCAAAGCTATTAACCATTTCACACGACCATTACCCGCGGTGGGTTCTGCTTTGTAATTTGTAAACGATGGCCGCAACACCGCCACAACACAGTCAGCGCCAGGATCCTGCATAAGGATATAGGGACCACCGGGCACGATCCCCGCACACGAAACTACTTTCTCCCTGAAGATGCTCCAATCGAAGGCAAATAACACTAAACGTTTCGATAGGAAGGATGCAATCGGTGCGAAGGACACATGGATTAACATTTTACTTTTATTGTCTTCGTCCTCTCATTTTGATGAGCCCACACACTAGCGCCATGGCGCATCGAACATCGATCGAACGATCGTATCCTTTTCGTCCCGCTCACGTCATCATTGTCCTGGGCGCCGTGATCGCCGTGGAAACCCCTTTGCTAGGGATGGATCGTAAAACATGAGTTATTAATCTCGCCCGGCCAGCGGCTTCGCGGATGGCTCCTTCTCGGTGGGTGTGTGGAATGTTTATTTTTATTTTCGAGGAGTAGAAAATATTAACAAAACCATCCTTTCCCGAAGCCCGAAACGATTACCGTAACGCAATGGTACGGCAAGGCGCCACAGTGCGGTATCCAGCCGTATAATTATCCGCTGGTTTCTGTTTACTCTGTGGACCGAAAGAAGCTGCCTAACTCTGGTTCCTACCTGCATTTGAACACTTCCAACGCCGCCAAAGGTATCCTTGCGGTGCGCCTGTGCGCGCTGCCTAATCAAGGCGTTGCACAAGGTTAGCTTTCCAATTGTGACGATCGACGATCGTTATTCTACGCCCGCCAGCGCTCACGGGATGCACCGTGGCTGGCGTGGCGAAAATGCTTAAAACAAACAAATCATTCCAAACATGAAGCCACCGAAGGGAGTGTCGTTTTTCGTTAACGAGCGACGTGTGACGATGTCGTTATTCCTAAAACCAAGGTAGGTGTTACGTTGACACGCAAACGTGCCAATATTGATGCGGTTTGGACGGCTACACCGACACTGTCCATTTACGTTAATCGTTCAAACGATGCTGTAGGTGCACGAACAGAACGTCGCTTTGTAGCTTTTTGTTGTGTGTTTATGTAAAGCCCCAAGGTGACAAAGACAGAAAGGATGTTAACTAACTCATGATTTTTACATTGTATGTGAGGTAGGTTGCGATTGATTGCAATAAATAACGAGCGATGCATAGGAATCTGATCTTATTGCTTGCATCAGTTTCTCAGAACGGAGGCTATTCCGAAGAGGTTTTGTCACAAAATAGACTCTAAACGAATTAAAAACTGACTTACTTTTGGGCATAAAATTCATCCATCATCCGTCCATTAATGTTTAGAAACACGTTCTTCACCCCATTGTTATTATCATGCTTTTCTTGTACATTGACTTTGCTGCACATGAATTTGTATCTAGCTTATGCGCATAATATGAAATCTTCTAAGGTTCGGGAAAGACAGGATAGGTAACTTGTTCCTTCTACCAACAGGTATCTCAACCAACAAGTAACAGATACAACTGATTATGGACAAAACACAACAACAAACAAATTGTGAAAAACATCCTGAAACAATAAATGAATACAGTTTCTTGGGGTTCGTTTTTTTAATGCGGTGGTTGGCAACATGGAATGATGTTGAGGTGCTGCGCTGGAATCGCTTACTCGTGGTTCTTGGCGAATTGAAGCCATTCCTTCAGTGCTTCTGCTTGATGAAAATCTCAACAAGGATCATGCTGGTGATCACACTTTCGGTCCGCCAAGGCCACTAGCTCTTGCAGAATCCACTTTGGAACGCTCAGTGGCGGGAGGAAAAATGCGACAATATCGATCGAATTTCATGCGGTTTTTCATTTCAGTTTTTCCACCACGTGCCCATAAAAAACCATTTCTTGTGGACGATGGTCCATCTAACTATCCAGATGGTTTGATGAAAATAGCAAGCTATTCAGGATGATTTGTTGCAAAGATATTTTCAAACAATTTCTTTTTACAACGATCACAAAGCATGAAAGAAGGACACAGAAAATATTGTTTATAAAATATAAAGAGCGTATTTTCCGCTAAAACACAAAAAACGCATTAAGTACGAATAGTCAAATTACTCTAATTTGCACCACTAAAATTCTGCTCTCAATTTTCCCTCAATTTTCCAAAGACATTTTCACGGAGGCAGAGAAAAGAAAAGAGCTCTCGCACGGTTCTGGAGACTTTAAGTCTTGAAGATACTATGGGTCCTAGGGAGGACAGGAGGAGGAAGTAGGAAAGTACCCTAAAAGGACATCGCGACAGCAATCAAGAACAATAAACCGCCATTAATTGATGATCTGTAGAACAGGCAATCGAATGATGCGTTTGTAGCCTTTACGCAGACGAAGAGATTCCTTCTCCAAGGCCCAAAATGACCTTATTTCAAGCATTTAAGCACTTTTCTTAGATAAGAGTGTATTCTTTTCGTTGGAGAACATTTTGAGTAAGCTATTGAACAGAAATTAAGTGCAAATTAAGCTCATTTTTGCAACATGTTTCCTGAAATTTTCATAAAAGACCGATTACAACGCTTTTCTGTGCGAGAAAGGTAAAGGATGTTATCTCTCGCTCACTCTGTCGCGTGCGAGAGCGAGAGAAACGTTCGAGCGCACAATTATTCACCATAAAAGTGCGTCTGGTGGTGAATTTAGTTCCGTACGTTTTTTGGTACGTTTTGGTAGTAGCCAGCACGTGTTTCCGCTCACTCGATCGATGATTCAACTGGTATGAATTAAGTCGGAGAAGTAGAATCTCACTTTTCTAAAACTAAGCGATGAGACCACTACTCCACTTATTCCATATTCCGTGACAAAATTGAGCGCTTGAGCGTGGGACCGCTCCGGAAACCCTCGTCACCGTTCACTGCACTCTGCTGAGTCGCCACCCCGCACCCCGCACACCGGAAGACGATGAATCACGCCACCATTCATGGGTATGAAGTAGATCTGACAAAGTGGCAAGGGCTCCAAAACGGAGAGCAGGATGCGCCGGCCGCAGCCGTGGTGAGTCAGCCAGCCAGCCTGCCCCTGCTCTCCGGGAGCCCTGCGAAAACGTGCCGTGCCGATGATCCCAAATACCCACGATCGTAGCGCGATGGCGCCGCTGTACCGGACCGGATCACCACCACACGGCGTAAATCAGGAACTTCAGGCTTCTTATGCAACAACGTGCACAAAATCAAAATGGCTGCACCGTCCGTCGGCCACGTCAGCTTTGACCACGACGACGATCACGCGCTACACTGGGGCACCTCTCGTTGACGACTGATCCGCGGGTTCTAAGAGAATTTTAAACTTTTCAACGCTTTTTATGCCGTGCCTGGGTCCGCCCGTCGAACACGGCGTCTCCACCAATCAATGCCACCCGGCCGCTCGCCCGGTGGTGTCGGTGGTTAAGTGTGATCGAGCACACGAATCTTATCAATTCTGCCGCTTCGTCGTCGTCGAAATTGCGGAATCGAATACACCCATACCAATATCGGCGACGAGGTGTTCGACGATGTCGGTCGCTTATGGGTCGCGGTTTGGTTGGTTGGTTGACTCAATAGATAGCAGCCACCACCATCGCTGCACTGCTAGATAAGGAGCAGCGCGATATCTATACTCAACCAGGTGCGGCCTGCCGGGGCAGGGTATGTGCGGGGTCCCCAAATATCACTCGTACCTCGCGCCGTCTCGTCACCAGCGCACCGCTCTCGACTGATAAAAACCAAACCGAGCCACCACCGAGCCCGAGCCACACACCCTTCACGAACCAACCAGGACCGCACTGGACCGATCCGCGCTCCATCCATCGTCGCAACCACCACCACCACCACCGGCCCAATACGATAAAGCCATCGATGATGATAAGCTCGAATCGCGCCGCGTGTGAACAACGCGTTGACGCTGTTTTCCGGAGGGTCTGCTGACTGATTGGACACCGAGACACGATGGCACAAATGGTGTGATGCCGCAGAAAATTCTACCGAAAAAACCCATACCGACCTCCCAGTCTTGCGAGCTCCAGTCATCCCTCCTCCTGTTGCGAAATGACCTCCCGGTATCAATCGACGGCGGCATGAGGTTGCAGGATTTTCCTTTTATCACTCAACACTCCAAACCAATACACCGGCACACTGGAGGGCAGGGCAGGGTAGGTACCAACGCAGTGTCAGGTTGAGTAATGGCGTGCGCGGCCTTTGGCTATAGGGCGGGCTTAGCCCCAAATTAAAAATGGTCCAAGCGCATTGCGCAATGATCCGGACCAGCACCGCTCAGGCAGGCAGGCTCGAGGACAATGTGGAATTACGGCCCGGCTTATCGATCGGCAAGGTAACTAGCGCTGCGCTGCGCTGCACTGCGCCCCGATCGCCGGATGTTTGTGCCGGATCCCTATCTAAGTCACCAGGTGAGGTGGATAAGGAAGCCGAAGAAGAAGAAGAAGAATTTGGAGCAGTAAGAATAGCAAAAGCGGAAAAAGGGGGAATCAACCTTCGGAACTGAAAATCCCCTTGATGTGGCAAGGCTTTAAGCAGACGCGACGGGATTGTCTCCGTGTCGATCACAGGGTAGAGCGAGGGATTCGTTACCTAACTCATAAGACCTTAAGGACAGGATTGCATTTGCGTCACGAGTGGACTGGACTGTAACGAGAGAATTTCCTTCTGTTACTCAATAGACATCCAGTATAAGTCGGAATAGGAATCGGAATCACTCGGAAATACTCGCATTGCTGCCCAATGGTTCCTAAGGGGCTAGTCGCACTATCGGTCTGGTCATTGTAGTAACCATTGAACTCATAAAAGACTTGGGTAACTTGGACCGCAGAAGTATCACCGGAACGCTGCAACGGACCTACAAAACAAGGAATTCTTTTATCGCCCTGTAAAATGATTGATACAGAGCGCTACTTTTTTATGACCGTTCGAACGACCGAGGGTATCGGCGGGGCGAGAGGGTGTTGCTTCGTCCATCCGTCCACCCGTCCATTCCGTTGCACAGCACAGAATCGTTCCGTGTGTCCCGTTTCCACGTGTGCGTGTTTACGTCCTGTCCCTTCCCGGCAAACCGCTTCATTTCACCTTAAATAAACATAAACTGATAAGATAAATCGACAGCGATGCCGTTTCCACCTCGCTCATACACCCTTTTCGACCAGGGCGAACGGTTCCAGGTGAGTTCGAGCTTTACTCGAGTTTAACGCACCCCCCCCCCCCCCCCCTGCCGCAGTCCCTTCCATTTCGCCACGATAACGGTGCTGGTGTGTGCTAGTGCCCGGTACATTCCCGGCAAGGCGAACGAGACGAGTGTTTGTGCCCCTGCGAGACCTGCCGCCGCGAGACACACTCTGAGCGATCCCGTTTTGTTTCGAAACATGCGTTCCAACCCGACCGAACTGATCATCATGCCGGCATATTTTTATGACTTCCCTGTTTGCCCGGAGTTCCATTTCGCAAAGTGCGTTTCAACATCACGCATCACCACGGGATCCATTTCGATCTGAAGCAATACCATATCCGGGGCGCAAGATTTCAAAACTGTCATCTCATTGTTCCTTCAGCGTAACCTGATCGACGGCTACGAAGGTAAATCAATATTAGCTACCAGCGACTACGGGGCCCTAATCGCTTTCCGACGGTGTGAGTGTTAATCCAGTTCGGCTTCCGATAAGATACTGGTGGGTCGTATATCAAAAAGGGGTTGAAGCATCTGCGTTGTAGGCCCCGGTGGAGCCACTTCTGGGAACAGGGTAAGCATGGAGTTTCGAGAACAATCGAGCTTCGGACTTGTAATTCCAACAAGATTTGACCGAATCAAAAGATCAATTCCGACGGCCAAACACCCAAATCCCCTGGTCACGAGAGATGGTGGCCACCGTTTATCCTACTGACTGGGCTCGACTCTGACATCGCTGACACCTGCTGATAAGCATGCAGCCTGTGACACGATGTAGCGATAGGCGTGTGTTTCCCCTAAGCTGCTTATCACCCGCCAAGTCATGGGCCAAAATGCGGGTAGCACTTGTTCAAGGGCGTTAAGCATTTGGGGGAGCTGTAACTATTGGAACCATCGACTGCTGTCGTACGCAGATTTACTAATCGAATTCTGCAAATACGTGTGAACGGTGCAATACGCGCAGAAGGTTGCTAGGAAATGAGGATTAGTCACCCAAAAAAGAAAGTTTAGGAGATAGGAAACAGAAAATAACATCAGGGGGCTGGAGCTAGAGCTAGCTAGTCAATCTAATCAAAAGCTAGCTAGTGGTGCTCTCACGAATGATCCAGCTTTTTGATAAGTTGCTAAACAATTAGCTCCACAATGTACCAGAGGCTACACATGAACTTTGCAGTTGACAAATAACAAAACACGCGGAACCGATAGTATAGAGGCCGAACTGATCAAGTGATACAAATGACCTGGCATAATCCATCTCATATTCAATACATACAGGGTGTACCATAAAAAAATGAGAAAATCTTTTATTGAAGTTTAAAGCCATTTTTTATATTTTCTACTGTTTCAAAGTATTTCATTCGCTCTATATTTCTGTGTTTAACAAAAACAAACAAAATGAGTGGGTTTGTCGGCCTGTTTTTTCAATGAAATTCTCCAAGCGGTTACGAATTCGAGAACACACTCTGTAACAAAAATGTCCAACTTAGAAGACCAGGCTTTGATGATAAACGATTTCAGCGAACCAACCGTGTATGGTGTTATGGTTCACAGGTCTTAGGTCGAACAAACGCCCATATTGAATAGCCCAACCGATTTAATTCAGGACCGCTTGGAGGGCATAAATCATTCGACCAAAAATTCATGTTTTCCTTCAACCATGTTTCAGACCGTTAAGACGTATCGCAGGGGCCTCCATCTTGCTGAAACTCAACATTTTCTGGTGTTTTGAAGTTTGCTTTAATCCATGCTAAAACGTGTTCCTTCAAAAAAGTGATATAAACATCAATATTCATTTTAGTATTGGATTTTATGAAAACTGGTGCCATTTTCAAACTATGTTTTATCCTGTCTAAAGATGTTTTATCCTTTCAACTATTAAATTACGCTTCACCCTAGCTCTAGAGATTGCTTTTAGGTCATATTTGGCCAACCGATGCAGGCAGGATCTTGAGATATTCGTCTCTTATGCAAGCTTTCATATGGATTGCACTGGATTTCGCTAACTTTTGCTCTGAGGGATCCTACCACTTTTTCAGTGCGCTCAGATCGTTGCCGATCACTAACGTGTTTCCTAGGCCTTGGCCCTTCATGAATAGAACGTTTAATCCTGTAAACAATGCCAAGATTACATCTGAGGACCGCTGTTATATCTATGAGATTTCTCTTGGGCGCGAAGCAAACTCGACACTGTCGCCTTTGAATACATTTTTCCGGACAGACATCTTTTGCACGGGGACTTATTATACATCATTTGATAGATAAGACTCTTACGAACACAACGATACCCCATAATGCCATATTGGTGTTGAAAAAATACTCAAAACAGAGCAATGAAAGCATTTTTATTTTTTTATGGTACACCCTGTATAATATCATACGTATGAGTATTAACTCGTACTGAATTGGAAAAGATGAGCAAAAATAGACAGAATATTCCATCATAATACCATCTTTTAAACGGTTTCAGAGCTGATGGCAGAGTAGTTAGAATAATCTGTCTACTAAGACTATAGTATCGGCTTGATAAAACTGATCAAACTAATCCCTAACGTATGAATGTGAAAAAACAGAAACAATAAGGAAAAGAAAACAAATTTGTCATAAAAAATTGACTGATGCCAGTTGCTGAATAAAATTACGATAAATTTGAGCTAGACCAACCATTATGACGACTGATTCCCGATTCCTAATGACTCAAGCTTCCGGCTTCTGTACCAAGTTCGCTAAGATTTCTTGGTACTTCCACTTGAACAGAACCACTCTCTGTGTTTCAGATTCAGATGCAAATTTGCTGTACTGCCAAGTTGAACGAAGAAAAACGATCAAAAATGAAAGGCCGTAAAGTTTAACTCTAGCCAAGTAAGAAGTTATAAAAGTTTTCCGAATACTTACCACCGGTACACAGAGCGAAATAAAGGACGTTTCTCTCTTCACAATGACCACGATGCACTCGTGGCCCGGAGTGTTCTATATTTGACTCTGAATTCGTACAAAACGAGAGAAGAAATTGAGAAACATCGAATTCTTTACGCTACCCAAGCGCAACATCGGACACGACAGGACGAGGGACGACTAGCTGAACAACGATCTACGTAGACGCGAATGAGATTCCCGTCAGTATTGGCAGTGGCTGCCATGGCTCTGCAACAGAGCGAATGGAGGTAACAGGGAACAGGGAAATGATCTATGCAAACGACTAGGAATCACACGGAGCGACAGGAAGAGGATGATAACAGTGACCTGACAAGATCGCTCAGAGAAATGAAGAAATGTCCTTTTAGCTCGCCGCCTACGGGGACGCTCTCCATACTCGGAACAGCGAACGCTACTAGATAAACATACACAACGAACGATGCAGCTGATCGAGGAGCTACACTAAACTTACAACTAGCACGCCTCATTCGGTGAATCACCCCGAACCGGTACGATCGGGTTCGAGAAACCCAAGACTACGGCTCTTCTTAAGCTCATCATTACGTTCACCGGTACGCCGGAAGCGATTACAGATGGCCTGCACACTGCCCGACTTCTTCAGCAGTTCACCGTGCTCTCCGAGGTTTCGGCTCGCGCTAACCGATCCATCCGGGGCGTCGTCCTGCCCAACCACCCCGAGACTGTGCGCACTGCCCATCCTCGATGCTTCACCACTGATGTCCACCATCAAACTTTGGCGACAGAGCGCCGATACGGCATGCATCTTGCTGAGATCCTTGCTGCTTCGCCTCAGCTTCACTTTGCGCAGCTTCGAGGCGAGATTCGAGAGTCCACCGAAGCGACCACTGGAGTTGGCCGTAGACGAGCCACCACCGCCACCACCACTCGCACTCACGCTGCTGATACTATGTCGTGCCGTAATAACGCTACCACCACGAACACCGCTCTCCACGCAAGACGATCCAGATTCATTGCGTAATAGCGCTGAGCCGTGATCGATCATCGCCGCCGCATCACCAATCACACCGGCACTGGCGCTCTTCATGAGCTGCAGATCACAGCTTACGGAATCTAGCACGCTCGAAGCGGTACTTGTGGCACTGATCTGGCTCATGCGATTACTCCAATCCGACACGACCGGTTCCGGTGTCGAGAGGGTCGACCGATCGACAACGGTCGAGGGAGCTCGCAGGAACTCCTCCTTCGCTTTCTTTAACTTTAACGCTCGCTGGCTCATCGGTACCAGGATACCACGGTGCTCTTCGAGCGGTGTTGTCGGCGCGGATTGGGAACAGTCGGTGCGCTGCTGTCGCTGCTCGGCGATATGCCGTCTGCGGGCAATCAAGCGAGGGCTGGGCGGTTTTAAGGCTTTCGATGAGATGAAAACTTCCGTGACACAGTCCTCGTTCGGTACGGAGCGACAGCGGGTGTACTTTTCACCACGTGACATTACCTTCGAAGCACTGGCTGATGTGTGCGGGTTTGCATTCGGAGACTCCGTTCGTTTCTTGTACAATCGTTCCTTTCTGATCGTGCCCGTCGATCCAGTAGCGCTGCCAGAAGCCAAAACAACTTGAACCGATGGATTGTCGTTGGGTGATTCGGTTTGGGAGGCAAGCGCTGCAGCTGCTGCAACCGACGCAGCATTTGCTGCTTCTCGGCGATCTTCCAATCGTGATAAGGTATCCCGTCGTCGCAGACTATCGTACGCCAGGAAGGTAGCGAGCTCCGGAGAATCCTCTTTAGTTTTACTGTTGTCCATTGTCGGATCATCCTTGACAGTACCTTCGATCTTACTCGTGCTCGATGACTTGATAGCTCCAGTGGCACCAACTCCCGGCGTATGGAGTGCCGATTCCTCGCTATCACCTTTCTGGCCCTCTTCCAGTTGCCGCAGTGACTTCCGTATACTACCGGCACTGGCTGACTTTGAGAGTTGTATCGTTTCCTGGTACTTTTCCGTCTGCTTCCGTACCCTACGGTCAAGCACGGGCGATCGCCAAGCAACGGGAGAACACGAGCCGGAACTGTGCGGTGATGTGCCCGTCTTTTCCGTTGTCAATCGCTGGTTGTACTTGGCAATCATGAGCCGTATGTTTGGCGACAGTTCCTTGTTAGGCGCCTTCTGATGAAGGCCCTCCAACCGACGCTGCATACCCGGTGACTGTGGCAGTGGAGGAAGATTTGTGATACGGTTACTCGGCTCGACGCTTGGTCCCACTACGGCAGGGCACACGGCAACTTCCGCTTCGTTACGATCCGAGGCACCAGACCCCGATTCAAGTTCCTGACTGATGGCTACCTTCTGATTGCCAGAGGTCACCGGCTGTAAACTACCATCACCCTCGACCGTTGTGTACAGCTTCCGTTTCGTCTTTACCAGCACACTAGCGGTACAGCTGACCGTTACCGATGGTACTACCTCGACCAGCTCGACGCAAGTTTCCTGAGGTGAAATTAGCACCCCTCCTTCATCGGCTCCCGATGGTCCAATGGAAGCGTTCTGTGGCTGAGGGTGCTCTACTACCTGCTCAATCTTTTGGCCCGGTTTGATCTTCAGCACATAGACAACATCCTCGGTGGGTGGCTGTTTCTCGGATGGACCCGTGGCCACTAGCTGCTCGGTCGAATCGAACGATGGTTTCTTCGCTCGGCTCGTCTTACGTTTGGCTTTTCGCGGCACATCCAGCACATAGGCCTGGGCCGCACTGTCATCACTGTCGCTTTCCGTTTTGCTACTCTGCCGAGAACCCATCCGCTTGATACGGGTCTTCCGGCGGCTACCGTTGCTTAGATTGCGCTGCAGCTTTTTACCCTGCCCCTCACGCGCATCCCTGTCCGGAGATTCTTTGGTTCGAACGGCAGCTGGCGTTCCCACGAGATCTGGTGTTGGAGCGGACGAATCTGGTGATGTCGGTGGTACTGGATCCGATTCAGAGCTAACCGGAAACCGCGTCGAAGGTGTCGTCGGATGCATCACGTCCACCTGCTTCACCCGAACCGCATTGCAAACGAACGTGGGCGTCACATTGATGGTGGCCATACTGCGGAACGAATCGTCCGTTCGCTGTATGGAGCTCGTCGCCTGTGCCCCGAAGGCCGCTGGCGTAATACTGATCTGCGGTATCATCTCCTCATCGTTACGCCCATTGGCGCTGCTCGTGGCGTACTTCATGTACGCGTGCAGAGATTTTTTCAGCTCCGCCACCAACCCATTGATGGTCTGCACGTTCACCAGCACCTCGCCGGCATCTTTCAATGTGCCATCATCGAAACGATGCAGATGGCGCAGCACATCCAGTGCGAGATCCTTCATGTAGGCAAAGAAAGCGATACTGTTCCGGGATCCAGTTTCTACGAATTCCGGTAGCGTCGCTATCAGTGCTCGAAGTACAATCTTCAACCGTCGCACCTCATCCCGATCAACCGAGTCCTGTTCGCTCAACCGGATCAGCAGCTTGGTAGAGTCCTTCAGGATCGTACTGCTGTTGCTCGAAGGTCTCGACGACTTATAGCCAGGTCTACAAAAGCGACAGAGAGGATTAAATCAAATGGTAACGGATCTAATGTGCCAACACAACCTAATACTTACTCTTTATCTTTCTGGTTTGGACTGAGCGTTGTCGATGGCCTTCGTTCGGTGCCTGCCGGCATTAGCGGATCGGCCACCTCTAGCACCTCATCCTCTACCTCCACCAATACTGCGCTCGGTTCCTCCCGTTCCTCACGTTCACTCGCCAGCTCTAGCTCGGGATTCGATGAGACGCGCCTATTAGAACCACTGTCCTTATCCGCATCCTTCAGCTCATCAGCATCGTTCAACGACAGGCTA
>NC_064877.1:47842500-47845000 GCF_943734665.1 Anopheles aquasalis
TGAATGCCACCCCGCCCAGCAGCATCTGCAGCAATTTGTTTTCTCAACGTGCGGTAACGGGCGGCGGTTTATGGCTGGAATGAGCGCCGTTTGAGGTCAAACAGTCCTTTGAACTTTCAATGATCAAAATCTGAGCAGCTCGGATAATTGTATTCCGCAAAAGACCAGCAATACCAGAGATTCTTCCGTGGGTGAACCGATTACCTCATAGTCCCCTCGGTCACAACCGAGGGTGGTAGCTTTGTGCGTTACGCACGCCACTCCTTCTCGAGACATTCTCGCGATCGCGAATGCCTAGAGGCCAAGTGGCCAGTGGGCACTATAAGTTGCACACAGTGAACGTGCGGCATTGGGTCAGTTCATGGCGATCGCACCTTTTCTCGTGCGGTGAAATTGATTTAACTGACCAACCGACGCATCGGCTCCGCTTGATCTTCCTGCCTTCTTGACGCACGCGAGGTCCTTGCACTTTCATCTTTCAGTTCCTTTTTCTCCTACTACTTCACTCCCATTCCCTGCGCGCTGCACTTTCGTGGGCTTGCTGCATGCTGCCGTCGTACCGCTGCTGTGCGACGACTATTTTTACGTGACATCTAGAGCAGTGCGATCGTGCGTGGATGACGTAGATGAACTACTGATGGGGGCGCACATTCACGCGCTCGTAGCACAGAGTGTGGGGCAAACCAAACGGTCCGTTACGGAGTGCCACGTGAAGCGGGCTCATAAAACGCTTTTAAAAGGTCCCCCTTTCCCTTTCTCTCTTTCCTCTACCAGCGCGCACCGACATCATGCAACAACAAAACTCGATCAAACGCTCCCGAGATGGCCTCATAGGCGAATCGATTTATTTATTGATCGACTGCATTCCTCATTTGCAGCCGGATCCTGCGGTCTAAGACGAATGTGACCGGGCAAAAAGCATCATCGCACCACGAACGGTTGCATCTCCTTTCGAAGGGAATCCAAAATAAACAGTACGATGGCCCCGATTCGATGCACAATCGCTGTTACGTCAATTGTGTCTGTTCTAATCCTAATCCTGATCGAGATCACAAGGATCATACAACTGCAGCCGAGTATTAAAGGACCTTTAATATTATCCGTGGCAGATTCAAATGTAACATCGTGCTCAATGCGACACTGCACGAAGGTCATCAACAAACAACAACATCAACCAATGCCGTGCAAACGATGATCCCTTGGCAAGTGTGAAGACAATTGAGGCTTGTGGTAGACGCCGCCACCAACACCACCGCCTCCACACAAGTAAAATTTCCATCCACAAGACAAACAAACACGATCGCACCCACCGCCAGCAGCCACCCATCTCATACCTCGACGATTGGCGACAAACACATCATCATTGTGCAACGAGGCACACACTCGGTGCCTCGGGCCTGCTGGCGGAAGTTGGGCGGTGCGCGAAAAATAAATAAACATAAACATGTCCCGCGACTCACTGTCTGTCGAGCGGGCGGCGAAGAAATTGGCGAAATCTTTTTCACGTCCGCGTCACGCACCCGCGATCCGATGATGGTGCGATCTGCTGCTGCTGCTGCTGCTGATCGGTGCTGAGTTTGCTTTCGTCGGGTATTCAATCGTCTAGGTGTTTCTTTAAACCGACGCGAAAAAAAAATACATAAATCCCCCTTACACGATGATTATAAACCGAAGAATCTTGCGATCGAGCTCTGCTGCCCGAACGGTTGCTGTTTCTTTTACGGGTTATAAGAACCACAGGTACCTCTCCATGATCGGCCACCCGGTGCATACCGGGAGTGTCGCCCCCCGGGGGGAATGGCTCGCAAAGAAACACACAACGCAGTGCACCACAGTCCGTTCAAGGCCAAAGGCGAGAGAGAGAGAGACCCCGAAATGTGAACATTTTCCGAGTCGAGATGAGAAAACCTCTTCCGAAACGCGATCCTCAACCGCGTGCTCGTCGCCAGCCGCGTCTCTCTAGCCAGCCCCTCTGTTTTTTTATGGCCGTAAATCCCCAACCTCTCGGACTCGGAGAGGAAAAAAAATGGAAATGTTACAACGGAAAAGCGTACAATGAAAAAGCGAGCAACGGGCCGACGTAGAAGAACAAAAAAACAAACTCCTGCGGAAAATTGTTGCACTGCGTTTGCAAATTTGCCCTTTTTGCCACTAGACACGATCATTTCGGGGCGTTTTTTCGCAGACGCCAAACCGGTGGGAACCACCACTTTTCCGGGCACACACTCGGCGCAACAACCGCACCACCACCACCAGCGGGCACCGTGCACTAGCTCGGAGTGTGCAAACTGGCACTTCTTCTGCCTGGCCATTATTTATTGCCAGCCATCACGGATCGCCGGACCGGGCACAACCAAACCACACCGCGCTATCAGGGTGTGGTCCGGGAAACTCCTCCGGTTGTTGCTGCGTTTCGTGGGATCGTGGGACTTGATTTACGAGCTGTACTTTGACGGAAGTACCGCGTTGGTGGGTGCGCTTTACGCCCTCACCGTCGTCG
>NC_064877.1:47850000-47865000 GCF_943734665.1 Anopheles aquasalis
TGAGATAATTATTGAAATGCCATTTTTCCTCACCTTTCAATTATCATTTCAAGACCAAGACATCAACAATCATCGAACAATTGAAGAATAATACAAAAACATGATAGGATATGCCCAATATTGTCTTCCTGATACAACAAACATTTCTCTAGTTGAGAACAAAATGAGTAAAATCAGATACAGATAAAAATTGTGGCATCAAAGCACTTTCAACTCCAAAGCAGAGAGCTCAAGCCTAACATCATATTCAAGGAGAAACGACCTCACTGGAACAAGGAGCTACCTTCTGCAGTTCACCTTCACGTACTAATTCCGCATCCTCATTCGCATCGATCTTTTCGAACGGGTTCTTAGAAGCCGATTCCAGAGCATATCCTTGAACGTTACCCACGTGAAGGTATTTGCTATAACAGGGCTAAGGCAGACCACCATCGTTGGATAAAAGAAAAAAGTATTGTCGCTTGGACATCCCACCTTAATATTTGTTCAGTTTATGTGCAAGTACATACAGCAGCATCATCTCTTGTTGAAAAAATAGATGAAAAGTGCTACCTCATTCTTCAAAATGGTCAATAAATCTACTACTTCGTCACTGACTACCGTAACAAATGAAGCTCGCTGAAAAATCGAGTCATAAGTAACAAACAATATATGCTAAAATATTCATAAATTATCGTACTACTTGCATTTGTGCAAATGCGTTTTAAACGTCTAGATTGAGCGTAAGGTTATTGAAGTATCAAAGGATCGTCGCTTCTACCAAGCACGGAGACCACACATCGCGTTTTTCCCGTTTGCCCTCTAACGAACGCCATTAAATGTTCGCCAAAGAGTTAACATAAACATCGTCTAAGCAACGAAGCGAAAAGCCCCATGCGGACTTGCTGGCGGTTGAGGTGCAGCATTTGCGGAATCTGCACATTCCACCGAGCACGCTCCATTCCAGCCAGCCAATGGTAGCTGGCCACCAGGCACTCCGATCGTAAATGCACTCACATCATCATCGTCGTCGTCGTCCCTCTGGCCCCCGATTGACCCCGCAGGCGCCAAACCTAGCTCCAGTGCGTTCCACAACCCCGTCCCAGGAGCGAACTCGTATCCGTACGAAAGATTCTTTTTCGGGAAAGGCCAGCTTCCGTGGGGAATGCCGTTATTACGTGCGATACGCACACTCGCTCTATACACTCTATAAATATGCCGAGGCGTGCTCCAACAACTCCCATAAGGCGTTGGTTAACCATAAGTTGTTGATTGTTTGTTGAGTTGGCCCCACTCACAAGCTGAAAGACCTCATCCCGCGGTGCGCGAACGTACGCACGCACGCACGCACGCACGGATCGTGCCACGATCCAGACCAAAGCGAGTCCAGCGAAAATGAAATAACAGAAATACGGTTTTATGGTTTCTTACGTCTGTCTCGAGCCGTACTGCTACCACTCGTACCACCGCCGACACCCGGTTCCTCGTTCAGGTCGGTCAGATTTTCCGCCGAGCTGGCCAAACTGTTCTCGCCCGGTGTACCGGGTGCCGATCCACCGCTGACGACGATCCCCGACGAAGAGCTGAACACGGAATCGCCGGAACTACCGACGCACGGTATCGACGGTACCCGTAGGTATCTGCAGTGAAGAAAGGAACGAAATTCCGGGATTAAAAAACCGACCATCCTGTTGGAAGTGACCGTACATACCGAGCGACCTCATTGTTCACCGGGATCATCATCGCTTCCGAGCTCTTGATTTCATTCGCAGGCAGTGCGCTCGTCTTCTCCCACTTGAACGCCGCCTTCACCTTCGTCCACTTGGACACCTTTGGTTTAAAGTCGGAGATGGCACTCTGGCGACGGAGCGGATAGTTCCGACCACTGGTCTCCTTGCCATGTATCGGGAACGCACCGATCTCATCGTTGATCACCGATTTGCTACGTTCCCTGCAATGTAAACCGACACATGATCACATGATCTGCACCGAAACGAATAGCACAAAGATCGAACGCACCTTTTGGAGCTACTTCGCTTGCTGCTGGCCGTATTACCAGCCGCCAGGATCGTTTCCAGCAGTGCCAAGTTCTGTTCGATCTCGTTATCCAGCAGATCGTTATCGGATGGATGGTCTGGTTCGGTCTGTTGGCCACTACCGCAAATGAACGATTCCGAATCCTTGGCGATCTGAGGAAGGGTAAGATAAGGTGACTTCCGAATTCCGAACTCCGCGAATGCAACGCGAAACCACTTACTGCCGTTTGCATCAATTTGAGCTTCCGCAGCGTCTCCACATTCTTCAGCTGCCAGTGCATCCGCATATTCTGCTCCTGTACGGTTAAGAACTGACCAATCAGCTCGTGTAACCGATCTAGCTGATCGATCGCATCCTTTGTGGAGAGTGCGGCCGCTACCGAAGGGCCGGAACGATTCAGCAGCATCAGGAAATCATTAGCCGACTCGAAACAGGGCTCGCTGCCGCCGATACCGTCCGGTTGCTCCTTCATCACCGGTGGTACCGGCGGTACCGGTTGCCCATCCGCTGGATCAACCTTCCGACTGGTGGTCCCGGGTTCACTCTCCTCACACAGGAAGCGCAAGAACTTGGCCTCCCGCTCCTTGTACGTGAAAAGGCGCTTAAACGGATCCGTCTCGTTGTAGGCATCATCGCAAGGGGGCGATGATGCTTCACCGGGAGGCGCCGCGGATCCATCGTTGTCCACCGCCACCGGTCGATCGATTGTTGGATCTGGCGGAGGGGTTGGTAGCGTTTCGCGGCGCGTCGAATGCGCCGGATGTTCGCCACCGGAACGTTTGCGATGTGCTTTCACCTTCTCCTTCTCGTCCTTCCTCTCCATAGAATGGATTTTGGGGTGTTTTTGGTCACTTTGCCACCACCACCACCACCACCACACACAGATTATCACAAACAGATGGCCGCACTTCACTTCACCGCCACCGCACCATCAACTCCCTACCCTGAACGAGAAGCTTCGAAGGAACTGTGGGCAAGAAAGGACACGATTCCATTACGCCTTTCCCTTAACGGAGCTGATAAGTCCATTGGCTTTGCTTTTGCTTGGAATATTGGGATTTCGATTTTAGGAATGATCTGTAGATGCAATTGAAGGAGAAACTAAAAAATGGCAAAGTAATAAATTCCAGAAAACTCTCTGCGAAGGGGCAAGTTACCGGAGAAAATCTTCAGCACGTCTTGTCCACGAAGTTGGTTTTTCTCTTTTAATTCCCAACGTCTACTGCGTTGTGGTCTCACAAAACAATGAATCTGCAACATCCGTATCCAGGTGCACTAACCGAGCACCGAGTGCCTCACGACAACCAAACGGGCCTAAAAGCAGCTGACCATCCAGATCGACACCTCAAACCCCGACGAAAATGTGTCGGTATGCTCATTCCTGCGTTGTTTACGCGTCTCCATGAGCTCCATATCGGAAGCACGTTTTGCTGCACCCCCTTTGGAATGTATCCTGATCTGCCACAACGATGCTCGCCATTTTGGAAGCGATACATCTAAACGCAAACTCGTCCGCCTGTACGTAGCAATCTTCTTTAGCTGCGTGTTGACATTGCAAAAAAAAACTCACGGAACATGGCAGACACCATGGTCAGCGGATTTCAGAGACGGTTTGTTTTGCAACAGGCTCCAGTGACCGAGTTATACCGGTTCGGCCTGCGGGTGGGGGGGGGGAGGGGGTCCGATTGTCAAGGCCGTGAAAAGATCGTGTGACTCAACGCCGAACCATCTGTATGGGGCGCGTCGGTCGGTTTAGTGTGTGCTTTGAAATACGAGCGATCCTGTCTGTTGCAGCTGCTACTGTCGCGTATGTAGTGTGACCGATGGAAGAGATCGCAAAAAAAACAATTCCACCAACATGATGGACACCCCAGTTTTGAGCCGAACACAGTACGAGTCGAGCGTATTTTTACTCTACATATGTTAGCGCATTATGTTCTTTTAACCTTTAGCTAATTACTCGGCGCATCCACGGTGACACCGTTCGTTCTGGAGTCATTTTCAGGCAGAACACCAAAGGGCAGTTAGAGGGATCGAATTTATATGTGGCGGAAAGCGGAAACTGTCACAAAACATGGTGCCCAATTAAAAACAACATCGCCCCCGACCCGAAACGTGTTGAAAACCAGTTCTCGATCTCGAATGGCCGCGCACTTTCGCTAAACCGATTGCTGGCCCGCGATCAAAACACCAAGCTTCTCCATTTGATCTTTACGGTGCGGTTCAACACCTTTTCTTCAGTACGACATGGTTCTTCCATCATCACTTTTTCTTTCCCGAAAAACACCTTGCACGAGCGACATTTTCACATCATCACCATCATCATCATCATCCGCATCCCGAACATGATGATCATCACAGAGTAGACCACACTAGACACAGCGGAGAGCGCGCTCACGTTTTTTAGCGTTAAAACCGTCGCGACAACCGCCAAACTGTCTCTCGGATCGGATCCTGAAACACTCTTTCTCTCGTACACCTCATGCACACACGCTCGCTGCTTGTAAGATCGATTCATGCGCACGGAACCACTTGATCGTCGGTTTGTTGATACGTTGTGATCGTCGTCGTCGTCGAAAAGGAAAGCCGCAACCACCGTTAGCTAACCTTTTCTGCTCTCAAGCCGCCATGCTGCACACTACACTCGATCGCACACACTCGATGGATTGGAGACGTGAACATTGTATCAACAAAATGGCAGAGAATGGCCTCACCTTTCACTACCCACCCTAACTTGCACCCGAAAAATCGGAATTCGGATGCCACTAGCGGTTACTTTACTTAGACCGCCGGAGCTCGATCGATCGGCACTGATGAATGAAACGGTTGTAATGCCGGTTCACAACGGATAGCCCGGAACACCATCGTGATGCTGCGTACGGCGCGAGGTCTGCGATCGAGACGGCTTTGCGGCAGATCGAATACCGAGTGGCGAACACACGGCCACTGATCAGCGCGCACGGTCGTGCGCTCGAAAAGCCGTGTAGCGGTGCCCAACCCAACGAATATACCCCGGATGGGAGGGCAAAGTGAACGATTGACCGCGCGGGGACATGAAATGTGACCGCGCACGCGCTTCACGACGTTCCAATCGGTGGAAACCTTTCGCTCTTTCTCTCACTCACTATCTCCCCGTGCAGGCCGACGTGATCCGATCCGAACTGAGCGGTGATTGTACTGCGCGGCGAAACACTTTCGAATGGAACTCTCCTGAGCCACATAGAATACTACTTCTCAAAGGCCAAAAAGGGTCAACCAAGGGAACAATGAGGAATTCAGAAGCAATGCAAACACAATCGCTTGGCACACGCGGTAGAAAGCACACCCCCTGGCGATGGCGAAGGACGCGATGCACGCCCTCGGGTACGACTTCACATCGCTAACGTTCTCAATCGACTGATCCGATCCCGGATACTCCACAGATCGCTCTGGTACCGCAGCTTCTTCCCGACCACCCTCCTTCGTTGGGTTTTTGGTGAATTCGGGTGTGAAAAATCGGTGCGATGAGATCGAGCAGGATCGTGGCAGGGAAAAGAAAATGTGAAAATTCTCTCACCACAAACCCCCCAACCCTCGCCCGTCCCCAATCCCGTTTCCTTCTTCTGCTTGACGACTGGGGCAACATTTAGATGAGCAGAAGGCGAAGGCCAGAGAGCATGGTGTGAATTCACCGATCGTCTATCTCAAAGGGAGAATGTATATGTGTATGTGGTTGGGATTTTTATACTTTATTCAACCTCGCTACCCTATCGCGTCATCATTGTAACACCATGTTGCGTTGAACCCGCTCAGGCTGTGGCAATGGCCTTTTGTCCAACGTCGCCTTCTCGCTCCTCTTCCTCCTCCTCGTCGACAACGGATTCGGCTTTGGAGGCCTTCTTGCTAAATGATGCTTCCGCCGGGATGTACAGGAACGGATCGATCTTCAGATTCTCTCCCGACGGTGGACTTTTCAACAGTACACGTGTCACGAACTTTCCTTCGCGCTTCGGTCGCATCGAGTTCACGTCCTGTAGCAACGCAATCAGATTGCTCTCCAGGTGCTTCGAGTCCATTTGCAGCTAAAAGAAAAAGACAAATGAGAGTACCGGTTAATATACAGGTTGCGATGAGGGTGGTGCAATCTTTCACCTACCGTGCCAATGCAGGCCACGATTGTACCGTAATCCTTCTGCTGCTCGTCCTTGGCCGCCGAGTAGCTAATACCGTGGGCGTACCTATTGATCATTTCCGCCAGATTGACGCCCAGCGTTCCAGACCGTGGATTGGGGAACTTGTTTTTCTTCAGCAGTCCCCGAATGGCAACCAGGTCGGGCAGTATGTTGGGATGCGCCAGCACAAACGGATACTCCGAGAGCTGCAGATCACCGTTTTGGATCTCTTTGATCAACTCCAGCCCACCAACCAGAGACGCACCGGCTTCCTTGGCTTCCTGCAGCGGTTCCTGGCCCTTGGCAAACACGATAATGTTACGGTTCTCGCCATGCTCGAACCGATGTTCGATCGGAACCATACGCTGAAAATTGTCCACAAACCGGGTCACCTTTTCGGCCTGCATGTTTAACTCGACGTGGGCAAACAGTGGTGCGTTTGGGAGGTTGTAGATGGTGGGATGGTGCGTTTCCCGGTGGCATTCGATCGCTTCCTCCACGGAGTACACGCGCCATTTGTAGTACTTGCTAACCCAACAGTTATCCTTCGGTTCCTGCTTCCAGCTGTCGTCGATGTGCTTGTTTGTGAGCGAGAGACTGAGTCTGGTGGAAAAAACAAAGGAATCAATAACGCATCGATCTAAGCAGCCCACTATCGATCGCCAAAGAACTTACTTGCCCTTCTTCCGCAGATCGTGCCGTATGAATCCCACCTTCTCGACGACCTTTTTCACTTTCGCCTTGCGCGCCTTCTCGCGTGTTCCTTTACGGGCGGCCAGATCCAGTGGCGTTGTGTGCAGCAGTCTGGCACTGCTGGCCAGCAGGGACGATGTGGTCCACCGTACAAATGCGACGCTGGTCAACGAGAGCATCTTTACGAACCGCTCGTCGCAGAAAATATCCGGTAAAAGGATTAAAATACGAGACTCCGGCACCAAAACCGGATTGGATAACAATATTTACACCCCCTTAACGTTTGGAGTCACGCCGGCGGTGAGGGGTCTTTCGAAGTGGACTTGGAAGCTAATGCAATGATATGTTGATAATCCCGTTGTGCTGGGGTGTTGAGCTTTGTTCAACATATTTCACTGCGATTGTAATATTTTTTCACAATCACCTTTAACCATTGAACTTAGGAAGAGATGTGGAAATTTCACTTCTCAAGCAACATTTTTGGTGGGTGTAGAGTCGCTCTCACAGCCACTTGACAGCGCAGCTCACTGAGGCAAGAAAAACAAACGAAATTTACAAAAAACTCTCGGCTTTTTCAGCCAAAAACGTGTTTAATAACGTTGGACTACAACGAGTAAAGTAGAACTAGTGTATTTGCGTTCCTACTGCTGGTCCCCCAAAATAGTGATCGAGAGAACGAGAGTGGTGGGGATAGCGAGGATCAGGTGAAACGTCAACCGCGTAAACACGGCGCGATCGCAAACCCAAACCGGAGTCGATCGTGTGCGGGAGCGGCGACGGCGTGATCTCCCGGATAGCGGATTTCGCGCCACAGCAGGAGAACTCCAGGATTGCCGGGACCATGACCGGAGAGCTACCGTCCCCTCCCATCGCCGCCACCACGGAGGACGGCGCCATGGAGATCGAGCTGCTGGAGAACGATATACGACGATTGCGAAAGCAGCTGCAAGAGAAGGTCCAGCAGCTGAAGGCCTTGAAAAAGCATTTTCAGAAAGTAAGTAACCGCCTGGCTGTGGCCACGAGTGCCCGCGCCCGCGTACCCGTGTCTGAAGTGGCGATAGACGAGAGGGAGGGTGCCGGGGGGGGGGGGGGGGGACTGTGTTCTGCGTGTATGTGTAGCGGATCTCGAACCCCACGGCCGCCGCGGTTGCAAAATCGTCCGCTCCGCTATAAGCTGGCCGCCGGTTGCAACATCGCGCTAGCGCAACACTCGAAGCTCGCTGCCCCGTGCAAGTTGAGATGTGGCCTTGACAGAGCAGCGCGGTTTATGATTTCTCACCTACCGGTCTCGTCCCCGTCTCTCTGGTGGTACGGTGGTATGCAAAGCAGATTCGTGCCCGGATTACGAAATTTCTCTTCCGCTACTGGAGTACATTTATTTATTGGGATTTTTTTTCTCTCTTCCAGAACTGTATAAGCAAGCTGAACAACGATGAGATCGCTCGTTACAGTCGTCAGATCATTCTGTCCGAGATTGGCGTCCAGGGGCAGCTGAAGCTGAAGAAGGCATCCGTGCTGGTGGTCGGAGCCGGTGGGCTTGGTTGCCCTTCGGCGCTCTATCTGGCGGGATCGGGCATCGGATGTATCGGTATCCTGGATTACGATGAGGTGGAACTGACCAATCTACACCGACAGCTGCTCCACACCGAAGCAACCGTGGGCCTGACGAAAGTGGCATCCGCCCAAGCAGCACTCGAGCAACTCAACTCGCAGATCGAAATCGTGAGCCATCACGCACAACTGACGAGCGAGAATGCGCTCAATCTGCTCGCACCGTACGATGTGGTGGTGGATGCAACGGACAATGTGGCCACCCGGTACCTGCTGAACGAT
This sequence comes from Anopheles aquasalis, assembly GCF_943734665.1. NCBI lineage: Eukaryota > Metazoa > Arthropoda > Insecta > Diptera > Culicidae > Anopheles > Anopheles aquasalis. The sequence goes on from NC_064877.1 coordinate 47,858,694, forward strand.
GCGTGCGTCATGCTGGGCAAACCGCTCGTCTCTGGCAGTGCGCTGCAGCTCGAGGGGCAGCTAACCGTGTACAATCATCGCGGTGGACCGTGCTATCGGTGTCTCTATCCAACGCCTCCGCCACCCGCCGCCGTAACGAACTGTGGTGACGGTGGAGTGCTCGGTGCGATCACCGGTGTCATTGGAGCACTCCAAGCCCTGGAAACCATCAAGATCGTGCTCGCGAATGATGGCGTTCTCAGCGGTCGGCTGTTGCTGTTCGATGGGCAGCAGAGTGCGTTTCGCAATCTGAAGCTACGGCCCCGGAAACCGGGCTGTGCCGTTTGCTCCGAAAAGCCCACCCTGACACAGCTGATCGATTATGAGCAGTTCTGCGGCATGAAGGCTACCGATAAGGACTCCGCGGTGACACTTCTCGCACCCGAGGAACGCATTTCCGTGCGCGAGTATCACGATGAATGGCTGATGGCGGGGCGGAAGCATCTGCTGATCGATGTGCGTAGTGCCAGCCAGTACGAGATGTGTCAATTGCCGGGTTCACCGATAAACATTCCGATCGACGATATTCTGCACGATCGGCGCACCGAGGAAATCGTCCAGAAGCTGCTGGCTAGCGTTGCTGATGAGCAGGCGGCGGCAGCGGCGTCGCCTCCACCTTTGTACCTTGTCTGTCGCCGCGGCAACGATTCGCAGCTGGCTGTACGGCACCTGGAGCCACTGTTTAGGGCACGAAATCTTCCCGCTCCGCGTGATCTAATCGGTGGCCTGCACGCCTGGACCAAGACCATCGATCCCGCGTTCCCAATCTACTAGCCGGGGGAACAAGGTGGGAGAGCGAAAGAGCATTGTTGTTTATGTACTCGTTTACCTGTTTTGCATTTTTGGAAGCACAATAAAATCTAAAGAAACGCACAGAACCGCTTCTCAGTTGCCCGTTGGTTCGAGTCAGCTGTTTTTGAGAAAAAAAAAGAAGAAAACTGCCGCTGCCCTACTGCCGGTATGTAAACAAACAACAGAATCGATCGATTTCGCAAACTGTCACTGAACTTGACCTTGAATTTTGCTGTTCCACCGAAAAGTGGCCCTTTCCTTCGGCACTTCCGTTGTTCCCCAGGACATTTTGTACAGGTCCTACTAGCTGGGTGGAAAGGAAGGATTCAGTTAAGGATGTCGGAAAAATGTGCACCGGTGTGAATGCCGGTTCGCGTAATGATCGCTGTTCAATGAGTGGCAATACCAGCACGGACGAGGACGAGGACGAGGAGGAGACATCTTCTAGTCCCGGTCATGGTCATACGGTTCACATTAGCCGCGACCGGCTACCGATCGTATACCGGCGTGAGTATTCCGTACGATTCTGTGGGTTGCAGAAGCTCCATCCGTTCGATGCGGCCAAAGGGGCCAACATCTATCGATTGCTGAAGGCCGGAGGGCTCATACCGAGTGATGGCACCGTTTACACACCGCCGGAAGTAACACTCGACGAGCTACTAGATGTGCACACGAAGCGTTACATTGAGAGTTTAAAGGTAATTGATGAATTTGTTAGATCGCACTCTACCAATCAGGCGACCTACTAATTGTTTCCTCCTTGATGCTGATTCCAGTGGAGCCTAAATGTGGCCAAAATAGCAGAAATCCCACCGTTGATGTTTGTGCCAAATTGCTTCGTACAGCGCAGTTACCTGCGCCCGATGCGTTACCAGACCGGAGGGACACTGCTGGCCGCACGCATAGCACTACAGTCAGGCCTTGGATGGGCCATTAATTTGGGTGGCGGTTTCCATCACTGTAGTGCCGATCGGGGTGGAGGCTTCTGCCCTTACGCAGATATCACGCTCACCGTACGCATGCTGCTGGCGGGAGGAACCGGTATCGAGCGGATCCTGATCATCGATCTCGATGCACACCAAGGAAACGGGTACGCACGTGATCTGATGGGTGATGCGGCCGTGTACATCTTGGACATGTACAACTATCAGATCTATCCGCGTGATCATCAAGCGAAGCTTGCCATCAGGCGTGCCGTGGAGCTGAAACCCCATACAAACGATGAGGAGTACATTGGAAAACTGAAAAGGTAATCATTCGAGCGGACACAGGGTCCATCTCAATAACGAATCCTCCAAATGTTCTTTGTCGCTTCTTCTCTACCTAGATGCTTGGAGCAATCGCTCGCAGAGTTTCAACCCAACTTTATCATCTACAACGCCGGAACGGACGTGCTAAAAGGTGACCCTCTCGGGCTGCTCGACATCACTCCGGAGGGTGTGATGGAGCGTGATGAAATTGTGTTCCGTGCGGCGCTGAAGCGATCGATCCCCTTGGCGATGTTAATGAGCGGAGGATATCTGCGAAGCTCGGCACGTGTCATCGCCAATTCCATTCTGAATCTTCGCGCTAAGGCGTTGCTACCGATGGTTCAATAAGAGAAAGAAAAGAAGGGAAGAGAATATAATGGATGTTCCAGCGTATTATCCTTGCTGCGGCTCTAGGATGGAGATTGCCCTTATGGTGAAACGATATGTGATTCGGTATGGCCGTGATGAGACTTCCTACATTGCTAGCTCGGTGCATTATTACCTGCGATGAGCGTGCTCCACTTTATTCTTCGAATATTTAAACTTAATATTAATGATCCAAAAACCTTAATAAACTAACAACCAACCCAAATGATCCTCGGGATATACTATCTTATGAAAGAACATTTGGATGTTTTTGTTAGAATTAAATGGATTAGTCGGCGGTCCTTCATTGTGCACCCGGAAGGTATTCACTTTCGTCTTACTATTGTCTCTTCTATTCCGTATCTAGTCGCCCTGTTCGGCAACTCTGTAGTGCGTTCTCTTGTATCGATTAAAAACGGCGTAGCGACGCGTAACCATGGCGAGGCGTCTAGTTTGCTGCCGTTTAAATAAGTTGCCCGCGAGGACGTTAGCAGCTCGTTCATGGTGTCGCTGTTCTTCAAACATTTAGTTGGTGAAATATGCTAAATTCGCTCTTTATCAACCACCAGGACCAAAAGGAGGCGCTGGCCATCGAACGAAGGCGCCGGTTCGAGGAATCACGGAAACAGCGCATTTTCAATGCACGCCGCCGGATCATCGGGGTAAGCAATGACGCGGGCATCGAAAGTTGCAAAGACTGATAGTTAGCCATTTGTTTTAAGGTCGATACAGATGCGCTCGGATATCAGGTGCAGGAAAAGCAAGAGGCCGTACAAGCGGAAGCAGAACAGGCCCGTAAGCTCGCCGAGGAAGTGCGCCGACAGGAGCATGTGCTCCAGCTGAAGCAACGCGAACAGCGCCAGGAACGCATCCGGCAGGAAGATGAGTTGAACCGTTACCGGGCAACGCACCAGCGGCCGGAACAATCGCGCGATTTCGATCTATTCGATCCGGATGGGCTGAAAAAGGAATTGCCCGCTCGCACCGGGGACGATGATCCACGACTGAGCGTTTCCGGTGCACAGCTGTTCGACGGTGAGGATCTACAGGAACGCCACCGGCGTAAGGTGCAGCGTGAGCAACAGCGCTCCTGGTTGGAACAACAGATACGGGAAAAGCGCCAGGCCGAAATAGATCGAAGGGCAGCGGAACGGTTCCTCGAGGAGACCCTCATGTCCCGCGAAGCTCGTGTCCATCAGCTAAACTCGCAGGAACGTTATGCGCGTGAGAAAATCCAGGAAGCCGTTAACGAGTTCAACTGCCGCCTCATGCACGAACAGGACCAGCAGCGGCGACGGAAGGAACGCGAAGAACAGGAAGACAATTTGGCCGAGATCTACAACCATCTGACGAGCGATCTGCTGACGGAAAACCCGGACGCGGCCAAGAGTAGCTTCGGTCCGAATCGCGTAATAACGGCACAGTACAAGGGCATGTCGCCGGAGGAGTTGGAACAGATCCGCCAGCAACAGGAGCAACAGCTGGAGGAGCTCAACCGCAGGCGACAGGAGGAAGCAAACATGCGCGAATCCTGGGATCGATTGGCGAACGATTTCGATCGTGCGGTGACGATGAAGGAACGAGAGCTTATGCGCCGACGGCATGCACTGGCTGAACAGATACGCCAGGAAAACCATCAGCTAGCACTCGATCAGCAACGAAAGTTGGCGCATCTCGATCAGGTGGTTTATCAGAACCGTCCGACACAGGCCTACTTCGATCAGTTCAATACCTGCACCAGATAAACGACACTGCCGCAGCACTTGCACCTAGATCTCTTTCCGAGCCTCTTATAATCAATAAATTCTGTGTGTAGCGAGGTCACACCAAACACACGCCAAAAGTATTATAAATATCAATTATATTAGAATGCTTGTTTAGTGGTATCAGTAGTAAGAGGGTTCACTTGTTACAGCAGGAGGGCGCTAAACATTGATGGAATGACGATATGTCGATCCACGATCCCTAGATGTACACCCGCCGAAAGGCGACGATCACTCCCCCATGTGACATGATGGTGATGATGATGGTGGACAGAATTTTGCTAAGCCGCATTTAAAACCATTTAAATGCCATCGTACGGCCCTTCGTTTCCATTTCCATCGATGGTTTTAACACTGCGTCGGCTGCGTTGCAATCCTGCAAGGGAAACGGAACGAATGAAGCGTTAAATATGCGGTTGCCATGGTTACGACAAACAAAAAAGGAAGCAAAGCCGCAGCATAGAGTCATGCTCATCGAAGCATGGTCAAGCATGGTCCGTGGCTTAACATTAATAAAGGACAGAAGCAGAGTTTGACTAATCGTTTCCCCCAAATTGGTTTAGTTTATTCGTTTCCTCCCTTCCATTTCATGCACACATGCAAAGCGGGTTGGAATAGAGAAAAGTGGGCAAGGCCACACTGGGAACTTACGGTATCGTTGACGAGGATCCCTGATTGAACAGCACGTCCGACCGGCTGTTGATGAGAAAGACGAGCAGGAAGGAGATGACCATCACTACGATGCCGATCGACAGCGTCAGAGTTTCGTGTGCCGGCGAGGGGCGCAAAAAGATGCGCGCCGACATCTCCGACCAGGTCGACTCGGTCCACGTCGAGTACCGGTACGACGTCCAGTCGTACGTTTCGTTCACGAACGCTGGCGACAGCGCAAGGCTCGTGTTTTGCGTCGTTAGCAGACACATTCCATCGCCAGCATAGCCGACCATCCACTGGTACGGTAGATGGCGTGCTAGGCACTCCTCTTTGGTGACATTCTCGATACGCTGGCCGACGAGCAAACCGAGCACCTGATACGTCCAGTAAGTCGCCTCGGACGTGATGCTACTGTACACACTAATGTACCGTGCCGGCGGGCCCGCAAACTCACTGATCGACGCTCCGGGCCGAAGCGTCGCACGGAACAGGGGACAATTGGCTGACTCCAGGAAGCAGTACAGGAACTCGTCGATCAACACACTGTTCGCACCGTACTCCGGAGTGTACGCATTGCCCTCGAGCAGCTCGAAGATGCTCATCCCGATCAGCGACGAAACGTTGCGGATGCGCATCTGCAGTGAATCCGCATCCCACAGGTCCCTTCGCTCGCCCAGGTTTTCCAGCAGCGTAAAATCGTACAGCTTCGAGTGATTACCGTAGCGGTAATTCAAGTTCCTTGCGCCATCGTAAACCGAGTGATAATACCGGTTCCGCACCGGTGAGGTGATGATGATGGCCGGAAATGAAGCATTTTCGCGCAGGAACGAGTTGGCCGATACCGGTGGCAGGTTGGTGGTTTGCTTCGATGGTTTCGTCGTGGTGATGCTAAAGTTGAACGCTTTATTTACCTTATCCAGCACTTCCACCATCTTAGTGGCCATCGGTTGCGGTGCCGCATGGTACACCTGTAGTTCCGTGAGATCGTCCAGCGTACCGAGTTCAATCAGCAGCTCAATATTGTCCAGCGAGATCGGTTTCGTTTGAGTGGATCGGCTCGGGAACGCACCGGTTTGCAAATCGTAAACGAACCGCTGCGATCCGATGTAATCGTACGATTCGCCGTTAAAGAACATAAACACCACATTCGGAGCACGTTCACTGCGCGGTAACACCTTCGCGAGAAAGTGTGCGACCGCCATCAGCACCGTAAACGGTACGACCGAGTCCATGGCCCCAAGCCCGACACCATCGAACATGGTTGTCGTGTCGGTGCGCGTGCACACGACCACGATCCGTTCCCGGGCATCTCGCACTCGCGCCCCACTCTCATCCGTCACAGCTTGCGTCGTTCGGGGGAAAAGTGTCGCGTACACGTTCTTTCCCTGCAGCGGGTCACAGAACTTGGTGGTGGGGATTACGGAACTGTAAAAGTTCGACCGT
>NC_064877.1:47870000-47872500 GCF_943734665.1 Anopheles aquasalis
TTCCCGTTCATCTCAGCCACATTATCCGCTAATCATAATCGCTAGTACGGATGGTTATCAGGGGACGGATGGAGTCAGCATGCAAATTTATCAAAAGGAAATCCCAACACGCTGCACTACATCACGTTCGTTGCTCATCTCACCTATTGTGATACGATGCGTGCAAGAGACCAGTAATCCCCAGGATTCCCAAATTCCAGCCATCATCAGGATAATTGAACGATCAATAAATTTCTTCCGAAATATTCAATTACGCATCGTTTGGTGTTGGTGTACGTATTACCTACGTAAGCTAGTAGAACCACATCAACAAGCAGGTTTAGTAGCTTCCCAACTTTAGTACAGTGAACACTAAATCGATAGCGCCAACGAAGAGCGATCACTACAAGTCCACTCGCCTCACGAACAAGACGTAGCATCCGCAATCAGGTTTGCTAGAGTTCCCTAAACTTTGTTCAGCATGAAGCCCATCACTGTATTTTCGTTCGCTGTCTGTGCGCTTCTGTTGATCACTTTAACTCACGGCTTTGAAAACGAATCTCTGGAAAAGGATTACCTAAAGAAACTGTCCGTGATGGAAGATGCTTCGTCAGAGCTGGTTAGAGCTAAACGGGTAAGTCATACTACATTGTTTGCGTAAATTGCATGAGTGTAGATCATTTGTATTCCCGGAAATCCGAGCTTATCTGAAGAAGAAAAGACATCGCGAGCATATCTAAAACACTTTTAGCACCAAACGATATACTTACTGTGTGAAAAAGAACTCGTTTAGGAAATCTGTTTGATAAAAGTGTTTGAACGACCGTGTTACTAGTGAAGACTTTTGTTATGGTGTTACCAAAGTGATATGATATCAAATATTCATTCACATTGATATGATATAAAATATTACATTCAATTCATTTCTTGTCTCTTGTAGAATATATTCAGGGTTTCCAAAGAAGTGTCCGGAAGGATGTGAGTGGTCGCCTCCAGCGGGAAAATGTACGAATAAAAAGTCCAATCCTGAAGCGAAATGTAACTGAAAACACCTGTAGAAGCTGCTAGGTCCTCAGCGAATATTTCAGAAGATCCCCGCGTGATGAACAACCTGCTGGGAGGAAGAAGTAAGCTGCCGTTCTCCAATCTTTTTCTTTAAAACTACGCCCAAAGCATTTTTTCATCAAAAATTGCTGTTGCAAAACATCTCATATGAAATTAATTTAGTGGATTGGCTTGAGTTTACTTTTTTTGTAACAAAATCAACGGGACATAGAATTTCAAACAGAAAGGAGGATCAGGCGCCATCAGTAAAACAAATCCACGACTCGAATGACTAACATGAGCGAGCACTTGACGACTGTGCTCGGGCAGATTTAGTCTTGGATTAAAAAATCGTGCGATTTCATTGAATTCTATTTTCCGCTGATTCTGCTACACAACAACTCAAATCAAGCTATAGTTCACTAATTTGTTAATTTGATTTCATGTGAAATGTTTTGCAACGGTGATTTTTTAGCAAAAAAAAATGTAATACTATTGTTCCTTCCAAACACCTTATCACGAGGATTATGATTATCGAGAAACCTGATTATCATGTTGTAGTGGTGCAAATTGCAGTGGTTGCAAATTGCATCCGAATGATCGGCATTAAGGTCAAGGTTGATGATAAGAATAATCTCTTGAATGTGATCGCCTTTCGATCAGTGTTGGAGTATTCCATTGAGAGAAGAGTAGGCAGCGTAATGATGTTTTGGAGGAAACACTTGATCGTTCCTCAAAGCATGTATAGCAGCGTGGTGCGCATGATATCACTGATCAACCATGAGAGATGGATTCTGAATCAGATCCACTAACTTGGATTCGTCGCTGATTCATGAATCATGGTCAACATAAATTGCCATTTAAATTAAATTAAATCATGTTCGGCGCTACAGCGCCTCTCCACTTTCGATGTTCGTCCTGTCCGTCCTTCGGCTCCTCTATTAAGGTACGGTGCACGCAAGAGCGTATTATGTTAGCAAGAAAGAGCAACGAGTCCAACGGGGAAATTCCCCAACTGCTCAGCTTTAGGACAGCGAATTCTATTTATTTCAATACTGCTACCGAAGAGCGATCACTACAAGTTCATCCATCTCACGAGCAAGACGCGACATCCGCAAATTACTAAAGTACGTCCAGCATGAAAGACACTAGCGTCTTGTGGATTGCTGCCTGTGCGCTTCTGATGATATCTTATACTCACGGCTTTGAAAACGAATCTTCGGAACAAGATACCGAAGATCAACTAACGCAAATTGGAATATCCATAAACTATACTAAAGAAAAGGGACGACTGAATGGGGACTTTATTTTTTAATGAAAAATGTGCGCAAACTATGCATTGTTTTGAAAAGGTAATGATCTTTCTAATTCCTGTTGAATAGGGGGCGCACCTTTTAACATAACATCTATAGGTATTGGATTCATCTAAACGTAATACAGGTCCAACATTGCGGAAAATGATGACCTGCAGCAACTA
>NC_064877.1:47877500-47882500 GCF_943734665.1 Anopheles aquasalis
AAAATAAAAACACAGTACACAACGGGCTTTGTTTGTTGATTTTTTTTGTAGACATGTATAAAAAAAGAACTGTTAAGCGAACTATCTTGTGTTTTTTTCTGGACGACCGACGTACTGACAATACACACTTTAGCCTTAAATTCGTCCGTTATGACGAGCTGTCCTCCTCTAGCTTGACTGCTGCATCGCTGCATTCGCGGCCAGGCTGGAGCGAGGACTTGTGATTACTTTACAATATTACAGGAGGTTAGAGAGACGGGAGTGCGTTACACATTCAGGAAGAATGCTCAATACGTGTATAATCTATACGTAAATTTGTATATGTATATATATAGATATATTTATGTATGTATATATATTTATATATTCGTAATCATGATTGAAACGGTTTCGAATCTATAAATAATTAGCTTGTACACCTCTCAGCATCGTGTAGCGTAGATACTAAAACAGAAGAAATTTTGCGAGAAAGAAACATTTGCATGACAATAATTTACAGAGCTCCTTCTCTAGCCGAACACCGTTAAGGGTAAGCATCAGCTACCGTTTACTTGATTATGGTCCTCCCCGAGATAGTAAAGGAAAAAAAAGTAACAAAAAAAAACTAAACCATAAAAGTGTATTGGATCTCTACCGCTGGCTACCTGCGACTCGTAAATGTGTTCATTATGTTTTTTTGTTTTGCAGTTAAGACCACACAGTACACATTGTTGGATTAAAAACATTATAACACAGTAAAAACACCTAAATACCATTCGAGTTCGTGCTCTCCATCTGTCCATCTCTACAGGCGGCTATAGCTATTCTACTTTTTTTCTTCTTTTATGCATTCTTCATAGATCACCGGTTGTGAGGTTGCGAAAGTTTTCGGGATTGGTTTTGTCCCGCTCAAATTGTTGTTCTGGAGCAGCTCGGCCAAAGCTGCCGCAAAATAGAAGACCAGGAAGAGAGGATTACCCTACAACACACATGGTGCAACAAGCGTGTTAGCTAAAATAAAACGTAATAAAGTACTAAAATAGAAATACATCACGAATTCATTCGCAAGATTCTGTTGTAACACAGATAAATGCACTGGGACGCTGTTTTAGGTGTCGGGTGTTTTTTCTTGTCGCGCACGCTCTACTTCCTAACCAGGCTCTAGCCGTTTTCTGTTTAAACGGTTCCCACGGTACATCATTCTTCCGTGATCTCTTGCTTGCCCTTTTGTACTACAGGAAATTAGGTTTACACCACATACGTATGATATGCCAAGCCAAGATGCGCCCTCCTTTGGGGTTATGATTCGTTCACTGAATGCGAGTAAGCACCGAATGCTTGGGTACTCTCTGTGTTTGTGCCACAATCAAGCTCGCTAAACGACGGAAAGATTGTTCTTAAAGGATTGTAAAAGATTTCTGATCTGATTGACCATTGTCCAGCTAGTTTGAGTTGCGTCGCAACCAGTTAGCAGCACTGTACGTGCACCTTTGCATTTGTTTAGACGCTGCCGTTTGTTTGTCCTGATTTACTGCCAAATGAGACCCTGCTGCTGATTGCCCTGTTGGTTTCCAATTGATTCCAGTCTTTAAAAATCGAACGTATCATGCCAGCGAAATCAACCTTTAGATCGCGATCATCTTATTGTGCATTACTATTCACTTGATTTTTTGCAAATTCCTTCGCAGATAGGTAACCGAGTGGTGAGGACTAGTACGACTACTGCCAGACTAGTTCGGTACCGAGAGCTGATTGTATTTAGCTAACCAAATGGTTAAGTGTGAAAGGAAGTAAATCATGCGATGATTTAGTCCGATAAAAAGGAAGAAAAATTGCAATGCATTAATCAATATCGGTGCTGGGCATGATCAAGCCACAAACAAAATGAAATGGCAATAAAATTTAAATATTATTAGCGGCCTTTGGAATAATGTACGTATTGGAGGACCATCCGCTTCAAGCTGCACAGTTCTGGCGACAAAAACCATCAGTGAGAATTGGTTGAACCGAGGAGGAGCTGCCTTAGCGTTTCGACTGAGCTTATTTTTTGCGCGAAATCCTATTTAAAAGAAAAATATTCTACACTAGCCTAAACTAAAGAAAGCAATGGAAAGTCATCTGCCTTCTGCTACCCTTTGCTTCTAGTTTCCACCAGTGGAGTAATATCAGTTTTGTTGGGATTAGGAGCTACCATCCTAATGGTCCTAGCTGCATCCGTCGTCTTCGTTAAGCTGCATCCGTACATCAGCAGACGGTGAGGAAGGCATACAACCCGAGTTTACGACATTTCTGTTCCGTTTCTTCTTTTCATTTGTTTTTTTGTTTTACTAAAATACGGAAGGAACCGGCCGGCCGATCCGTGCCATCAATGATTAGAGGCTTACGAAACTAAATAAAGCAATAACACATAATAATACTACGGCATATATCGAACGACCACACCCCCCCGGGGGACTGCCTACGCATCGAACGATAACGTTTAAAGAGGAAGCGAAGAACAAAGCGATGAGAGAAGAGAGCGCGACAGGGCTGGTAACAGGCTAGTAGCGAAAGATAGCAAAGAAGATGTTTTTTTCGAAGAAAAAACCAAGATCCATTTTGACTCAACCAACCAATCCAAATTCACCAAAAATGGTGGTACTTTTTGTGGTTTAAGGGAGTGATGAAAGGGGGGGGGGGGGGGAAACGTGTACTGGTTCTAAACGTTGGCTCTTAAATTACTTAGATGTAGCACACGACAGAAAAAGGAATTTGTTTTACCCACACGCACGCAAGAACGCACACAGTGAAATGGCCACAAGCACAGGACAGTGAGAGCAGAAAGGGCTGCCCCAGAGCGGTAGCAGCAGCTCGGTTAAAGCAGCGCTGCTCTGGATAACACTCTCACTTCCGCCTCAATCTACTCTCTCACTCACTAGCACACACCTCTACCGACCACTATTTGATTGAACGCGTTTGTTAAACTTACGGTAAAATACTTTCACGCCGCTTAGGATTACCATTAATTTTGCTAAATCTACCAGTACTGCCGTCGTATCGCATTCCGTGTTCGTGTGACTTGTGTGAATTTGCGGTTATTCTGCTTCTGCCCCGTCATTCGCCTTTCGTTTCAACTACTTGTTAATGGCACTGCGCGCCATCGACTGGAGTCACACTCTCCCACTCTCTCTTTCTCTCTCCCTCCCACTCTTCCTGCTCTTCTCTTCGTCCATTGTAAATTTTTGCGAGAAGGTGGCCTTCACATCCATTACACTTCGCATGTTAATCGCTAATTATTCCTGATTTTGTCGATAGATGATAGCGCTGTACACCGTCGTTCAAAACAAATGGTTCCGACTGCACTGATGGGCCCTGGCGGAGGGTTCGGACAGTGCAGCGCCGGGGGCTATTAAAACGGACACATTTCACACTCTCTAGTTGACCATCAGAGTGTGCGATTCCATTGGCGCAGCCGAGTCGTACAGGGTGTCGGTATCCTGCGTCGGTTCTCCTTGCAGCTGACACTGATTGGTAAGCGTTCCAGCGCCACAATCACAAAAGAATCTATCGAGAAGAAATTGTAGATAGGCAGAGTTAGTAGTAGTTCCGAACTAGTTCGAACGCTTAATTGCCTGCCGTGTGGCACATTACCTGTCATGCCGGATGAACTCAACGTCGTGACCGGAGTGGCAAGTCTTGATACAGTTTACGCAGATCGCGTTACGATCGGTAGTGTTGCAGGTATGGCAGCGATAGAAATCATGCATCGGGAACGAGGTGTACGACGAGATTTTGTACAGACACTGGCCACCCGATACGGCCTTCTCGACCTCGTCCTGGTTGTTGAAGATCTTGTTCCCACCGACGATCGGTTGCACACCGCTGGCCAGGCAGAGTCCACCGAACTTGTTGTTGAAGATCTGATTATACTCGAGCGTCGCCGTCGCATTGTTCGTGATCTCGACGCCCGCCGCAAGCCCATCGAAGATGCGGTTGCGCTTTAGCACCGGATGGCTCTGGGTCGAAATCAGGACGCCCGCCTGGGTATTACGGAAGATGTCGTTCTCCTCTAGGATTCCCTTGCCGCCGTTGAAGATGCAGATCCCACCGTCTCGCCCATCATAGATCTTGTTGCGGCGCAGCGTCGGATTGGAATCCGTCTTGATCCACACGCCCGCCATAGCATTATCGAAGATCTCGTTTTGCTCCAGCAACCCCAGCCCACCGTTGTACACCAGCACGCCACCATTCTGTCCACCCCAAATCTTATTGCCACGGATCACCGGATTACTGCCCGTCCGGATCTGGACACCCGAGTACAGATGGTTGAAAATGTCGTTGTCTTCCAGCTTGCCGTGGCCATTATCGTAGAAGTACACGCCAACCTGTTTGCCCGAGTGGATACGATTACGCCGCAGCACTGGCGTACTGCCGGTCGTTATCCAAACACCGGCCAGCGTGTTAGCGTACACCTCGTTCTCCTCAATCAGTCCTTGGCCCTTCTCGTGCACGTAGATGCCACCGTGCTGCCCATGGTGGATTTTATTGTGACGCACGATCGGATCGCTCGTTGTGCGAATCTGGATGCCGGCCAGCGCATTACCGTAGATATTATTGTGCTCAATCAGGCCACGGCCCTCGCCAAAGATATAAACTCCACCCTGGTGCCCGTTGTATATTTCGTTCTTCCTTATCGTTGGATTGCTGTTCGACGTTATCCAGACACCTGCAGACATCAGAAACAGTGTGTGAGATAAAAATAAACAAAGTAGAAACGCATGTCTCAAACATGACTGCTATCGACGAATGAGTTCTGTTTTTTCCTCCTCTCTTTGTTTTTGTACAATTCATCATACGAAAAAATAGTGTTGTGGAATTCATCATACTGCTCTTGAAAAGCCATTTTTCATTACTATTACGCAGTTTAACAACATAATATTTGGCTAAATTGATTGATTTGGGTACATACCAGGTGTAAAACCTTCAATCTGCTGTTTTTGGGTTTTTTTAAATAGAAATCCAAAAAATAATTTAATCGAAGT
>NC_064877.1:47890000-47895000 GCF_943734665.1 Anopheles aquasalis
GAAACAACCCACTGAACGCGCGAGTGAGCAGGACGGCGAATAGCTTTCGCCCCGTCTCTCGCTCCGTTTCACTTTTTCACCCCACGACACTGCGTTTTTGCGGGCCGATTTACGCACCAAATCAACAATCACGCGCTCGCACGATACTCACGTTACACGCACGACATTCTTATGTGTCCGTTGCCGTGCAAATCGGTCGCGAAAGGTGCGTAAAACATGCAAATTGCATAATTTTACTCGGACCTTTTCGCACTCGTTCTGGCCTCAAACACAAAAGATTTACACGCACACCACCGCATCGAAAAACCTATCACGCACACACACAAAGGAGCTCGACAGAAGCGCCATCTAGCGGCCTTTAACGGAACCAAAATAAAGCCGGCCCTAGACGATGGTAGCCAAGGGTAGCCTGCTACTGTCGGCTTCAGTCGGTTATAGAAGGCTACCATCGGCTAGAGGCGACTAGAGACGGCTAGAGACGGCTTTGTTTGGCTTTCAAATCGTTTTTCAAAACAAACACGGAAATGGAGTGAAAATCGTGAAAATAGTGGCTTTTCTGTAAAGTAAAGACAAAGAAAGGCGTTTCATTTAATGGGTTTTAGGTCTGGACGGCGTGTGTAGTTCTGGACGTCGTGTGCAAGAGTGTACAATTCCATTTACACTCGTACTTATACCAGGTGTACAAGCTTAAAATGGCCCTTTGCTTATAGATGGGCTTACAGACCAAATTGAGGTTTCATCGACATGCCATACTATTTTTTGTGTTTATTTGACCCCTGTTTACGTAAATTAGTGCCCTTCATAATGCCCTACACTACAACATATATTTTTTCTTGAGTAACCATGTCTAGTTTTGTGCCTGAAAAAGGGCTTTCGCGGGGAGCGCCATTTTTGTCCTTTAATTTGGAAAAATCAACGATCAAATCACATTAAATGCTTGTAGAGGCCTCTCGTGACAATGTGGTATTGGAAATCTTTAATAAATGCCAGCCAACCATCATTTTCCACCGTAAAACCAAATCGTTCTGAACACATCTCAATTCTGTGCGTTTGGTTGGATCAGCTGGGTGTTGTCTATTATGAGCTGTTGTAGCCTTTTGAAACTGTTAGGGAACCAGCCAATTATCAAAATATAACGTGCTTTGCGTGAAACAAGGCCGATTTATGATGAAAGACATGAATTCCAACACGACAACGCATGGGCGCACTCATCAAAAATGGTCCATAATTATTTGAATTCAATAAACTGGGCGGTTCTACCTCCCCCCGCTAATTAATTCGACCTGGGCTATTCCAAATATTACCCCTTTTCGTCGATCGCACACGCCGAGCACTGGCCGAGCAGCACTTCGATTTGTAAGAAGTTGTCGGAAAATAGCATGACGGGTGGTTTGTGTCGCTAAATGAACAATTCTTTTGGCATGGTAGACAACAATTGCCCTAAAGATAGGAAAAATGTATAGCTAGCACGGGAAAATACTTATAATAAATTATCTTTTGGCTTATTGTTTAAATAACGTGTTTTTTTCGCATCAAAAATGGACCATTTTAAGCTTGTACCTTGTAGACTTTACCTTAACTTAACGTTTCCTAAAGTCCGCGACCGCGCCCCTACCTCGCTCGGCAACGCGTTGGAAAAGCATCTGCATCTCATCTTACTTACTTACTTATCCGACGCTTCAACCG
Source organism: Anopheles aquasalis (assembly GCF_943734665.1). Lineage (NCBI taxonomy): Eukaryota > Metazoa > Arthropoda > Insecta > Diptera > Culicidae > Anopheles > Anopheles aquasalis. The sequence goes on from NC_064877.1 coordinate 47,891,687, forward strand.
ACGAGCGGTCTTGGCCTGCCACAGAAGATTCCTCCACCGCTAGCGATCGCGCGCCGTCGTCCGCCAAGTCCACCTCGATTTGGGCCTATCACGCCCTCTCTGTCCATCCGGAAGGCCTAAGATGACTTTACGGGCTGGGTCGTCGTCTGCCATTCTCATGCCCAACTATTTGGAAAAGGAAAACCTCCCTGAAAAACCTATGTCCCGATAAAAACTGGGCAAGACAGAGGTTACTCTTGCCTTGCTTATGAAAACTCAAAACGCCATCAAAACTTTTTTTTATAAATAAATCAATGATTCTATTCTTTTTTCGACACTTCCCGAATGGCCTTTCATTGTTTTCAAACTTCTTTTTTTTTGTCTCCCAACTCTTCCATTTCTTTTCATGCCATATCTCGAGAAATGCATTTTATAATTGCATGTTTTCCTCCCTTGCTTACACTTCTTACAAGTTTTTCTTAATCGCGTCCGTCCCCACCGCTCCCCTCACCCTCCTCATCGTCCTCTAATCGACCGGCCATCCACCAGTAACGCCGGGCGGACGATTGGAGATGATAAAATTATACACAGAACTTCATAGACAAACTTCTTTCACCCTCTTCTTCTTCTCTAGCTTTTGTCTAACTCTCGCTTTTTTGGTGGTCGCAGTGTGTCACACAAAGGTCTTTCCTTCGTCCGTGCGCTTTCGCCTCCTTTCTTGTGTTGATCATCTGCGTGATCGCCTCTTTCCTCCTCTTCGATGCTTTTGCTCCCGAGAGCTTGCGGATTGGGGATGGGGAGGGGCGTTGGCTGGACACTTGGATCGTCTAAGCGATAAGAATGCATCTTTATATATAGATTAACATATATATAAAAAAGGGACAAAAAAGAAACAGATTCTTAAAACAATGTTTCAAACGCGGCAGCCTTCCTCTGCTCCTGCCGGCGCCGCCGCTGCCTTCTCTGTGCTTTATACTCATACTTTTTGTTTGTATTAATCAATAATGGAAATTTTTAAGGCGCTATTACGTTTTCTTTGACTTTCTCTCTTCGTATGTTTCCTCCTCTTTTCGCACCTGAATTGCGCTGCGTTCATTCTTACTTTTTTGCACTCCACCCGCTCGCCCTTCACTGTGTGTTCGCAGCACGGAACCCCTTCGCCCGACCGAACAGGATAGTGTGGTGTGGGGTGTCCTTGTTGCTTGAGATGTTTTCCCTTAACGTAGGAGATGATCATATTGTTCTAAGAACATTCGTCTCCCATTGGTTTGGTGACTAACCACACGCTCGATTGCACAAAAAGTGATGGTGTCAATGGACAGGGACATCAGGGCATCATGAATGCGCGGTGGTTCCGCTACAGAATTCGCTCTCCGGCGTGCAAATACCGCTTTTCACCGTTCTCCTTTTTTCTTCTCCCTTTTCCGTCTCTTACGCACTAAATTATAAATAAGAAGATTAGACACTAGTGAAAAAAACATATACAATAAGCTACTCCTCCCTCCTGCTGCTGCTGAGCTATACCGCAATGAAACGAACGAGAGAATTACGACAAATCATGTTTCTGTGTGTTTCTTCTTCTGTGTGTATCCATATATAATCCACTGTCCTCTTATCTGTCCAGCCGCTTCTCGCTAGGTGGTGTGTGCACTAATAAAGTGGGGCACCCGCCGTTCCTCTTACCCTTTGCCCTACTACCTCATCATCCATGACTTGTACGTATTACACACGCAGCACAAAGATACACTAACTAACTCTCTACTCGCGGACACTCGCGGTCACACTTCAGTTTCTTCGCGTGGAATTAGAAGGGGAAGCAGGATTAGAGTGGGAGCGGGGACAGGGAACGGGAATTTTGGGTAATTGTTTGCAATAAATAAATATGTTTTTTTTTGTTGTTGTTTAAAATCCGCACAATCCGCACGCCGCGTCCGGATGTAGAAAAAATAATTTACAAAAAAAAAGAAAAATAAGAAAGTCGGTGAAAAATATAAACTTAGCAAAAAAAGGGGTGGGGTTTTTCGTAAAAAATATTCAACATTAATCAACGAGAGTGAGTGCGTGTGCTTGTGTGTTGCAAATGAAGCAAAATGAAAATGAAGCTCCTCTAAACGATGATCGTGCGGAGGAGTTGGAGTAGTTTGGACGCGACGAGCATGAGGAGAGAAAACAGAAGAATAAGAAGAAGAAGAAGAGGGAGGTGGAGGACAATGTGGGAATGTTTGCTTGGGCTCACCAGCAAGGGTATCTGCTGCTTGGAGTGTGCTCTCTTGCTGCTCTTGGCTGCCCGCTGCTTCCTCTATAACCTGTATGCTGTGATCGATCCTGCAGCAGTAACGATCGTTACCGTATCGGTCTGCGCTATCAAGCCTCGCTTGGAGACTCTCGTAAGCAACAAGCGTGCCAACACCACCGGGGAAGGGCTTTGCTTTGAGAAGACAGATCACCAAAACAGAAATTATGCTGTCCATCGTCGCGATAATAGCGCTACGAATTCAAAACAGAAATCTGTCTCCCCCATGCGTAAGCAATACCACACTACGCATGACCTCAGCCCCCTCTCTCTCTCTCTCTCTCTCTCTCTCCTCCTTCTCTTTCTCTCTTAGATCTCGTTAATCTCGCCAGCACACAAATCGATTTCGCGCTCCAATTGCTGTACTATCCTGTGTCCTGTGTCTTTCGTAAGCCACCTTTTTCCTTTTGCTTCATTTGTTTTGTTTTCCCTTCGTACACACTACTGCTTATGCTTGCTCTATCTCTCTCTCTTCTCCTCTCTCTGAGCTATCTCATCTTTGTTCTTCCTTATACTTCTTCTAGTTAAATAAAAGTAATCACAATGTTTTTTTTTGCTCCTCTTTTTCTTTAGCCGCTTTACTCTCCTCTTTCTACACGTTGTTTATGCTGCTGTTTCTGCTTCCGGTTTCGTTTTGTTGGTTTCTCATAAATTATTAATATTTATCAGATAGAAAATACTCTCTTGTGGCTGTTGCTGATGCTAGGTGTCACGCTTGTTTTGTTGCTTTTGTCCATTGTAAGCATCAGCAGCCCCTTCCTCCTCTTCTCATTCGAATTCCTAATCTCCTGTAACCCCCTTCTCGCTTGTCCGTATCCGTCTCTCTTGACCATATCGCGTGGCATCGGTCGAAATGAAATTGAACCGATGCGTCCTGTATTGCGAACTTTTTCGTCAATTGATCACTGTGACGGTACACAGAATACAGGTGAATGGTGAACAGGGATAATTAGAAAAAGAATTGGTTTTTTGTTTTTGCAAAACAACGCACATCGTCGTCTATATCTCAAGACACGAATGACAAAGTTTGAACAAATCTATT
>NC_064877.1:47902500-47915000 GCF_943734665.1 Anopheles aquasalis
GCATGAATACGCAAATGAACGCGAGAACGAATGAAGCGTGCGATTACGCGATGTCCGCGTGTGTTGTATGTATCTCGCCAGGAACGGCCACCATTATCAACATCATTACACCTGAACGGATGGACGGACACACAGCAGCGGCCCCGAGAGAGGGTCACAAGTCAAAGGAGATAGTCCGAACGAATGACAAGTCCACCTGTGCGGTGGAGGAGCATAACAACATCGCTCTCAGTTGGAATTTGCCCACATTTGGGTGAGCATTTTATTTTCTACTTCCATTGCACAAGGCCAATCGTATTTACATAGGTTTTCGTTTCGTAAAAATACACTTGTCCAATGGAAACAGGCGGAGGAGAGTGCCTGAAATCCCGGCCACAGAAACGTAGCGCAATGTGGTTGACATTGAAACCGAAAATAACGTCTTGTACGCTGTAAAATCGTGACACGGGGACACCTACACGCATGCATCCTCGCACGGGGTCGCACACTAGCGTACTTCCTCCTTTCTCTTCAACTTCATCGTGCGTTTTGGCGTCCATGGGCTCATCATCTGCTGGCAAAGCGTTGGTCATAATGAATATACACGCGACGACCTCTCTCTCTCAAGCGTCCGTCCGGGTGTCACATCCTCCTCCTCCTCCTCCTCCCGCTCCTACCAGTAGATATCTGTTTGGCTCGCAGCAGGCCACACCGTTGCCATCAGCGATTGAGAGTGTGTTGGTGTTATGCGACGAGAAATGTGTGTTATGCGCGCATAACAAGTCGCATCAGCTGGGGTACCAGGTCATAAAACGAGACACTAGCAAGCTAAACTGGTTCTTCCAGTTCCCAATTTTCTCCGTTTTTGCATAGCTACCACCTACCAGTGGCGCCATATGCCGTCGTTGGTGTACCAGTAGTGCCCATTAGAAACACTAGGAAATGAAAGATACGGTCACTTTGAAGCCGTAGCCTACTAGGCACAGTATTATCGTGAATAATGTTTGATTCGAAGAGTAAATGAATCTGCAACTGTATGCAAAGCCACTGACTCTGTTCCAGATGACGCTAGTTGTCGCCTTTTGGGGCGCGTACTTTACGTTGGGTTCCCTCCGATGTTCTATTACAACCGGATTGGTAACGCTTTCGTACCTGGTGCATGACGGTGGTCACGCTATACGCACACAAAAGGATGACATACGTCAAATGGTGCCAAGCCCAGCACCCGGACCACCACCACAACCCCCGGGGCCAGTTGCATTGACTTCTAGCTTTATATGTTTCAGCAGTAACCCGCCGTTGCTATGAGAAGAGAATTCGCGATATTTAAAACAGATCGGCCGGACAACCACCTACAGCAGGAGCGTGTGTCGCGAATGAACCGGCGAAGCGTAGCAACCCGGCCGTACACAATAGAAAACAGAGCATAACAAAACAAAACATGGCATCAACAGAAAATGTACTAAAAATAAAGGTGTAAGCAGATTGTTTCTAGACCATTAGTGTCCACACAATCAGTAGGCTCAGTGAGTAGCTCCCCTGTGTCGGCACTAAGCCATAATAATGAATAATAGATATTGACGACGATCGGCAGCAGAGTGTGGTGAATGAGGGCGGGCGAATAAATGAGGCAGATTGAAATGCTGCTGCTGCACTCTCTCTACTTTTGCCTCCATAATCCAACGTTTTTTTCCGGCTATCTATCTGCTATTCATATGTAAATCCATCCAGACTCTTTCTATATTCCGGTTCGGCTATCATAGGCCGTGAACGCTGTTAGGCTAGCTAGTACCGCGCTCTCATCAGCTGCATACCAGCGATCCTCCCACACGCAAACAAACTTCGACAACATGTGGGAGAAATTATCATCAAACAACGGCACCACCAGACGACGCTAGCGGGCCAGGCCATATGCGTTGAATCTGCCTACAAAACAGAACCGCTCACAGCAAGGGGAAGAAGAAGGAACTAACAATAAGAATCAATTCTTCCATCCTCCTGTATTCTAGTAGTTCCGCTACAGCGAACGCGTAAAACACAGTTAACATCATCCAGGAACAATGTTCTATTCTCTCGTATGTTCTTCTTGGACCACAAAAACGTGCAGCATAACCCTCACCACCATAGCATAATTACCAACTGAACTGTTTAGCGTCGCTCACGGTGCTACTGCCGTTCACGTTCCGGAAATCTGGCATGGGACATTGAACTGACAGAACGAATATCACGCTGTTCATAGACACACGACAGGACAGAGAGACACGCACATGGTCCACACTCATGTTGTTCCATTTCATATTATCTACACAAGCAACTGACTGTTCTGGATAATAAGATACCGCGTGTATCCACGCAGCATGTATTCATTCAAATTATACGCATTTATTTGCGTAGCGGAAGAAAAGATACTGGGTGATGTGCCGCCAAGTATTATCATTTTAATATGCCCCGCTAGTGCACGTTAGTCGGAGATGGTGTCCCCTTTTAAATCACATTTCAATGTCAAACTCTGGTGGATAAAGCGCTTCGTGTAGAATGAATCAACAATCCTGCGAATCCACACCGCTATAGACAGGTTGGCCACCATTTAATCTTATCACCAATCGTTCCACGGAAAGGATGACCAGCACCTTCGCGCGATTCGCTTATCATGCCATCACAGTTATGGCAGTTGTGTTATGTCTGACGTACATTCGACGGTGGAGAGCTTGGTTTAGTCTTCGGCATCAACAACCGCCTCCTCCTTCGTCCACCTAACCTACTAGAGTACAGAGCATGTGTTTATCACCGGGTTGGCCAGAACAGTTGATTACCTTCGCTGTGCGTTGTCCTCCCCTCGAACGGTCGTTCACCTTTCAAACCATTTGGTTCGCTTTTGCGAGCCTTGAACAGCAACTGATAATGATAAACCACGTCAAGTGTTGGAACAAAACGAAAGAAAAAAAAGATCCATCGCAATCTCATCACATTTTGCAGCCTCGTACCACCGAAACACAGAAGTCTGTGATTGTGAGTGTGTATGCATTGAGTTCAATCAAAAATGGACCAGGAGCTGGGTAGGCGTCGGCTCACAGCCGTCTGCGCTGCGCTTGGTTGCGCTGAGACAACAAACAAGGCTTCACAGTCGCGCGATAAGGAAGTTAGGGGAACCCTTAAGACCGACGCGGTTGTGTACAGGAAGGAGTTACAACGGACAGCCATGTTGTTTTCGTTGTTCATTATCACTTTGTGCTCTATATATAATATTGATACAGACCCGATGCCGAAAGCGCTAACGCGAGAGAGCAATACGATGTTGTACTTATTTTGCGGAACGATTGAGTCCATGTGACCACCCCATGGTGGTGGTGTGATTCCTTATTTTTGCAGTACGCAATCGAAGCCGATTCATTATCACCGTTTTTTTTTCTACCAACTCAGACTCGATTATCGATTTAACAATTTGCACACCATGCGAAATGAGTGGCAAACGAAGGGATTGAGGGGGACCACGGGATCCTGTATAAAGTTTTCTTCAGCGGCAACAATGAAGTCAAGGAATCAAAGTACAAAATACCCTTCTCGTCACTGGTTCAAGAAATAAGCTTGCTACCACTGTTGAGAAGTGTATGTGTAGGGCACTGCAACAGTATAGAAGCAGTATCATATCATGGTAGGCTGAGTGACGTTCGGTGATGGTACGCTTGAACCTAGTAGGTCACTCCGCGGATGGTACGATGATAAGAGAAGAAAAAAAACGCCTCAATCAAGCCCTTCAGACGGTAAAGCTTGAGTAAACAGAAAAAAAGGTAAATTTAAAGGCCGTGTATGTATAGTATAGTGAACTCCAATTGCTCTTATTACAAACACATTCTAATGAAAACTTTTACATTATTCATCCACAAATAAACGAGCTTTTGCTGTGGCCAATTTCGTTAGGTTCAAGGGTTCGGACTTGCTCCGGACCGGAATCGAGTAAGCCATGCACACCAGCAAATCCTTGAAATCCAGAACCCACCATATTCCCTAGGCTTCAACGATCCTATCTCCCGCTCCAATCATAACCAGTTTTTTGCGTTCTTCGAGCCAGCCAAACAGCGTCATCGTGCGTTTGTGGGCCGATTTTTTCGAGGTTAAAGCAATGGCATGAGGAACAAAAAACACAAAATAAGCCACAGCACGGCCTCTGGCTTTGGCTCTAAAAATAAATGACTACGTGATCACGACGCAACACTACTCACACGCGCAGACCCTCTGGTGATCGTAGTAAACATTGCCGCCGCCAAAACGCACACTCGCGGAGCATGGATCCACGATGCTAGTGTGCGATGGATGGCAAACCTTCACAGTGTATGACGTCTGGAGACAAGGGGACAAAGTTTGGTTGAATCCGGTTGAGACGCTACGCAAAAGCATCGCAAAAGAGTAGAAGGGGGCGAACTTGAAATTGGACAACGCCAGACGTAAGGGTGCTGATGGTGTCCGTAGAGAGGGAGAGTAATATCGGATTTAGATGAAACCTTAATTTTCAGAAGGAATACCAAACTACAAAACCTCCTGCTGTGTGGTTAAAGCAGCAGCGACTCCCGCCTTCGACCGAAGCCAAACATGTGTGAAGCAAAATGAGAAACCATTTTGGTAACATTTTGCAACGAATCGCAATGTTCTGCCTTCCGGTGGGGCAATCAACACAGGAAGCACGCTACCATGAGCTTGTGAGTGTCACAAAATGGTCCGACAAGGGACAAAAAGGATTGCTGAAGCATGAAACGATAGATGGAGTGTGAGTGGAGTGCATGGAATTTCAATTTTAATGCAAAAACAGGTTTCCGGTTTAACCTCTTGCATTATCTCCTTTTTCAGCGATAAAACATGAACCAACCACGGCGATAAAGCTGGCGTATCTTTTCCAAACGAAACCTATATACCATCTTCATTATGCTGGACAGATAAGGTGGATGAGGTGATACTCTCCGAACTAACCCGAAAGAGCAACTATGTTTATCACCTTGGCCACCACGAGGAGCTAGATAACCATACTTGGCTTCCGCGTGCTGCAACGCAGCAATTGAAAACAATATATCAATGTTTTCACTTTTTCTCTGTTTACCCCGCAGCTATTGCACTAATTGGCTGGAAGAGTGCGTGAGTGATAAAACGATTTACACACCGTCCAGTATCTAAATTTCGCTAAATCGTGCATATGAAGCAGAAAGGCTATCACTGCCCCAGCCTCGAAAAGCAGCCGATTTGTTGATCATATTTCACACACTCGCCGCCCCGTATGAAACACCTAACGGGGCCACTCCGCCCCACCATCTTAGAAAAGCGAATTTGCAAAACACGTGCAAAAGCGGATTCGTCTGAAATGGAGGTAAAGTTTCACTTTTTAGCTGAAATCGTTTAACCAGCTTATAGCATGGCAACCTAGACGTTCGTGAAACTCGGCACACCGTATCTACGTCGCATGCCTTGACGGTTGGGCAACCACCAGTAGTGCACGCACCACTCCAAAGGCAAGTGGGCATCATGTTGGTGGTGGAGGCATCCTAAACTTTACCTTGCAACGAGGCTATTATCGTATGATCGTCGGTCAATACACGTGCCCCATTGGAGGAGTCTTCAAACCGTGAAGAAATGTGCACGTGTTCGGAAGAGTGTGAAACAAAAATGCGTCACATGTGGTATGGTATTTGTACCCTCTTCCACTCGCCATCCTTCGCCATCACCTCTCCCGCAGCCCATACTTGAAACTTTCGATTTTGCGTTGTACGTTCGCCCACACTGGACGAAATTCCCTAGCAGTGACCGATAACAAGCGGACGCAACCAACGGGGAGAGGGCCCAAAAAGCCCAAGCTGTGCACGTCATTTTCCCGTTGCTTGCCTGTGCTTGCTAACGACGCTCTACAATGAAACAATTGTGTTACGTACTTTTATCAACTTCTATGACGCGAGGGTGGTCGCTTAGTTAATAATTAGAACGAAGCCTGAAAAGCTGCCAGTAGATTAGCGCACGAGCGATATTATTGGACTTACCATTGATTGTTGCGGCAGGTAAAGGTTCGGTTGGTATTTCGGTTCCATGGCGAGCAGCTCACTCAGCTTGGCCATCATCTGCTCGAACGTCATCGTCGTCGGTGGTGGGGTCGATGGCGATGATGGCTGTGCTGAAGCGGCCGCAGCGGCATTGGCGGCTGCACCGGGAGCTGCTCCTGCTGCTCCAGGACCGAAGTTGTTTGTTGCAGAAGGTGATGATGATGATGATGCATATGTGGTGGTGGTGGTGGTGTGGGATGGTGACAGCTTTTGCGGTGAGATGCACTTAGCTGAGGCTTCAGCTAAGTCCTGGCCATCGTCATGATTGGCGGTGCCAGGGCCGGCCGCGGTATCCATCATCAGGCGGTGGTATGCCTGATGAGGATGATGATGATTGCTGTTTCCACCACCGCGGCGGCAGCCGTGGGACGCCAACAGAACTCCATCAGCAGCATCCGGTGTCCCAAGCCGGCCCTCCTCTGACGACATCCGCTGGTCGTGATGCATCGTCTTGCCGGAGCAATGAACGTTCGTCGATGGGCTCATCGCCATCATTGGCACGTCGTCGTCCTCCATCATCATCATGCTGGAGGGTAGACCGTGGCCGCTGATGCCGATGGGCTGCTGGTCGATGTTGTTCATGCTATCGACAGAGTAGCAGCGCACAGGGACAGACATACTGAGGGCTGGCCTAGTACCTATATATATAGTTTGTTTCAACCAAATATATATTGGTTTCGTATCGTTTTGCAAACAGCGCGTCCGAACGGATGTGGTCCGAGTGTGTGCCCCCGAGAGGGTGATAAGAAAAGCGAAAGATTTAACAAGAGGCGCACACACAGCAAATGGGACCACACAAAAAAGGAAGTTTTTTGTTCCGTTCCACAGAAGGTGAGTAGATAGGTGATTACAGACGCCCCCGCAATTCAAGACGGGTGATTTAACGTTAAATTTAATCAATCACAAGGGGAAAAAAACAAGAACAAGAGATTCGTTGTCGTAGAGAGAATGGTTTAATTTTGATTGTTTGTTCTTTTTTGACGAGGATTTGACTTGCTCTTGTGTATTGGTTTGAATGCTGCTGCGCACAGCGGAGACGACACTCACTGTAAAACGAATCGAATCGATCGCGGATCGATTGATCGTTTACTTTAGTGGATGTTGGCTGACTCCGCGTTTAGTGTGCGATTGCGAAACGATAGGTACTATTAGCGTGGCGCGTTGTTTGGATGTCTGGCAGAGAGCAATGCAGGAAGAAAACGATCTCGCAGCACTATCTATCTGCGTCTTCTGCCTACTCTAGCCCGCCCAAAACTATCTCTCTGAAATGTGACACTCAGAAAGTAAAGCCCTCGAGAGGATTGCACCTCTTCTTTCTCTCTATCTATTGCTTGTGGCTACGCGTGAAGGCTGGATGTCACTACTACGAGCACGATATGATTGTTGCGGTGCACCGATCGAGGTGGGCTTCGACGAGTATACACCAGTTAGTTCCGCGATGTTCGAGAACAAACTTTAATACTCTTTTTATGTAGCTGCTTCGCTCACACCCTTGATCACACAATGCAACAACACAACAAGCCTCAACGCGCGCAGAACAGGATCTGCAAGCGATCCACGACAAGCTAGAGAGCGCTACGGAGAGAAGGAGTAAAGTTCTCTACTTCTCTTTTCGTGCCTTTAGTCCTTTATTTCCCTGTTTTTTTTCTTATCTTCGTACACAACGGTCAATTAAATCTCGTTCACTCGCTTTGTCTGTACGCGTCTGGGCGTTCGCGTTAAATCGATCGTCACGATCTTCCTTGAAAGTTTCCACAGAATCAAGGATAACACGCGGCAGGCAATTGGCGAATGCCAATGAGACAAAGAAGAACCCGACGGGGGTTAATGGTTAAATGGTGAACTCAAACGATTCAAAAGACCTTCATACGATATTTCAGGTAAAAGCCTACGGTTTACTTTGGTTTGCACTTGCCGATAATGCCCTTCGAGAGCGTTGACGACGGGGATATCTGGGACGCTGATTTTTTTTGTTTCACTTTGACTCTAAATCTTATCACCAAATGATCAAACTCTAAGCGAGGATCGCACACGACAAAACTAGAAGAGTGATGCCGCCAGAAATCAGCAAAATCCGAGAGCCCCGTAAGAGAGCAGCTCGACGCTAACAGTGGGCAACGGGAAAGTGCGGTAACCAAACACGCTTGGCCAGGAACTATTTAATCTGTCTGTCCGTCTGTCTTTATGCCTGTTTGCCCAAATATTGGATTGGTTTGCTTTTCACAGGACTTTACGAATGCTTCAATAGTCTCCACTTACTTCAAAATCTGGAAAATTTGGGATATAAACGGTTAATACTCATATTCCTGCTGAAACATAAACGGGTGAAGAAAAACTGGACAATATATAGGATGTTGATATGGTGCATCATAAACAGGAGTGGAGGGTAATGGTTGTTTTATGTTGATTAGTTGGAAGAATGCAGAAAGGGATAAGGAATGCTTGGGATGTACAAGATGTCGTGCGTAAGAGGAGACATGTTGCTGTTGCTGTTGCTGTTGCTGCTGCTGCTGCTGCTGCGGTTGTGGTGGTCATATAGCTTATCGTTTTGCTACCACAATTAGGTGGCCACAGCAACCTGGACAAACCGGGGGTTGTCTGCGGTGATCGCGTTTACCATTAAAGGGCCAGACATTCTTCGGTATGGAATACGATATGCCCACACTAATGATGACTCATTAGTGCTGCGCGCCAGCAGTCCTACCTGGCCAGACGACAAATACATATGCAGTCTCAATGTATGTATACATACAGCAACAGCACACCTCTCCCCTGTTGTCACGGCAAGCGTAGGAAATGAGGGATAGGACAAAAACACAAAAACATAAGAAACCTCTCGAAACCCTCGAATGACCTTCCTTGCTTCGTTCTTGGGATCTTAGGGAGCTTTTAAATCATTCTGAGTCATTGTTGTTATCACGTAGGAATTCTAGAACTAGAAATGTTTTGTTTTCCTCCGCCGCTGGAAACATTGCTTCTTTCTGTTTCTGTTGCATTTAACTCCTATCCTGTGTACCCTCTCTGCTGCTGCTGCTGCTCTCATCATTGTTATGTCCGTCGCGACGGACGGACAGATGACCTAAACTGGTCACATCCAATCCAGAATCGGAGCAAAAAAGTGAAGGCTCCTTTCCATAACCCGTTCCACGGTGCCCGTGCACCAGACTTGCATCTTAAGCAGTGTGTGCTGGAGCGACGATGATGATGGTCCGTTTGACTGACGGGTGATCGTTTGTGTTCAAGGACGTTATGTGACTTGCTGATGCATGAGCGCATCGCATTGACTTCATGGATCCATCGTCTCTTAGTGAATGGTTTTTGGGGGGACGGTGAGATGAGGGAATTGGACTGCAATGTCCTTGAAGCTCTTTCTGTTCTGAGTTTGCTTTAACCTATTGTTCATGTATTAATCCGATAATTCATTCTTAATCCAAACAGTGCTTCATTGTCGATCGAATGACCGCTCGAGTGTTGTGGCTATTTTGGTTTAAGTTTCGTTTCCAAATCCTTCGAAACACAAGGCAATAGAGTTTGCCCTTGCCCCGATTCCGGCGACACACGAGAAGCAGGTGCCGCAAATGGTGGTGGTGCATGTTTGCAAAACCCTGCCCTCGATCACGCAACCTTTTTCATTCTAATCATTATGTAAACTAGGAGCGCGCTGGTAATGTAACGACCAGAGCAAATCAAAGGCACCGTAGGTGACCTCAAACAACCTGCACCCCTGCAGTACAAGATTAGTGCAACCCCCCGGAAGCGATCACGCTTATCATCACGCCATTACACAGCCCAAGAGGCAGATACTGTCATCGATGACCTGAGCTGTTTGTTAAAAAAAATGTGTAAGCTTAGATACGAGTTTCTAAGCTCACCGATCATCTACCAAACGCGTCACCCCTCCACCTTCCAACTGATACCTACACAATTCTCTGTTTGAGCAACCTAGTTTACATTCGTTGTGACAAATACTAAAACCTATTCCACTGTGACCCTGCGCTAAGTGGTAAGCCACAACCGAGGTGTGTGCGTTTGTGTTGTTGCCACTGTTGATCGTCACAAAACCACAATTGGCGGTAGTAGAGAGGTGGTAGTTTGCTTGTGTTGATAAGAAGTACACGGGGTGGCCGGCCCCCCGCCCTAAACCGCGCTAAGCTCGGTCACGCGTCACGCACGAACCCTGGGGATGCGACCTCGATGCAGCTCGCCCTCCGCACTATCGGAGACACATTCTTTGAACGCGTGCCAGGGTGGTGGTCTGCACTTTCCCTAAGGTTCGGAACAAACCACCACCAGGCTACCCCAGGTGGCCGGGGGTTTTGGATACCATTTGGAGCGATAACAAGAAGCATAGCCCACTCCGGGGCACGTGTTCCGGCAGAGCTCCTGAAAATGTGTGTAAAGGGCATTCAATTGGCTGCGTTGGGCACCACCATCACCACGGGTGTTCCAAGCTTAATCAGGTCACACGATGCGCTTGATAGGACGCTGGTTCGAGGTTCGTTACGGAACTGCTGTGCCCGGTGGTGCTGGCCGCTATTTCTGACTTTAGAATACATCCTCCCATTGGCGTCTCTGCTCTGAATCTCATTTTTCTGTTTTCGACCCGCTTACGGAAAAGGTGCTAAAAAGGGGGACATCTCAGAAACCTCTGGAACAAGGCTCCACAAGCCCGGGAAGGAGTTGGGGGTTGGTGGGTCATAGTTGTTTGTCGAATGACGCTCGAAAATGAGAGAAAACACACAAATCTGAGAGTGTGCCTGTTGCGAGATGAAATCCATTGTTGTTGTACACAAGTTTTCTCTCGCACGCTCTCTGGTTCCCTGTAGACTCTGAGTCTCTCTCTCTCTCTCTCTGTCTCTGTTTCTGCTTTTGGTTCCTGTTCCGTTGATGTGCTTGTGCGAAATGGTCCATCATCATGTTGCCATTGTATTTAAATTTATTCCCGTTTTTTCTTCCCCTGCGCCGTTTGCATGTCCTCCTTTTGCGACACGGGTAGTGGATGACTTGTATGTTGAAAAGTAAAGCAACACACCAGCCAAAACTCAATTCAGACTGCCCCGAGTAGGAGCGAAATCTGTTTTTGAGCATAAAGTCACCATTAAAATGATTTTATAATTCGTAGAGAGTTGAGCCAAAAGTGTCCTTCACAATGGACATGAAGAGTACCTCTCTACACAATAGACTTTTTCGAAAACTGAGTCCATTGGTGTGCGTGTGTTTTGCGTGTTTACAAGCCGTATTGTTTACTGTTGTGGGGGTGTTGGTGAATTGGAGGCTCGCACCTCGCCCCCTCCTCTATGTACCAGAGTGCGACCATTTTAACCCAGTCCCATCATCATCATCTTCCTCCGTGCGCATCACGAAACGAAACAGATGATTCCTCTGGCAACTCTCCATCTTCTCTCGCCTCCTCTGTTCCATTGCTTTCTTCGCCACTATCTCTCGCAGCCTGCTACTACCGTTAGCAACGCACTACTTCGTTTTCTTCTTTGAAGTTGAACATTCGCACTTACTACTGCCCCACCACCCCCTCTTCCATCTCTGTTCGCCTAGCCTTTTTTTATCGTTACCTAGCATACTCTGCTCATGCTCTCTCTTTCTCTCTCCCGCTCTGGGTCTCTCTGAAATCCCTACCGCGACTCATCACGCAACGAACACTGAACAGCGCGCGACACACACAAAGGAGCCACTGGTTGGTGTGTGTCTTCTGCTGATTTCATCGTCTCTTATTTAACTCTTCTGCTTTTCATCGTTTTCACTTGGCAACAGCTACATACCCACCCACCCACCCACCACCCAGCCGTCGCAGGCGACCTCATCACACATATCGCCTGTCTGCCCGCTGTATCATCACCGAGGCAAGGATGGTTGACGCACCGAAAAGCGTGCACGAACATGCTCTGGCGAGTACGCGCGTTCCTACACAAACGTCGCCCGTTGGCTGATGAAATTTCATGTTCAATCCTGCCCGTGCTAATGTGACACGGACCGTGCTGCTGAGGTTGCTGCTCACCCGCCGCGAAGATCGCGAACTTTCTCGCTCGCTCTCGAAGCATCGAAGGAACGAATGGCAATTTTTGATTCATTTTCTACCATATTTACACTGAATGGGAAAAGGCTTTTAAAACCATCGTCGTCAATTCCATTCCATTGTTCCATTCATTACCCAAGTCTCATCGTAAGACCACAAAAAGGAACCGTAGTCCCCGAGATTCACGCACCAAGATTTCGTAAATATCACCCCCCCCCCCCCCCCCTTGTTCCTCCACCCGTCCTCCCCCATCCAGCAGCTACGCATTTCAGACTCCACTCCTAAGCGATTCAAAATGGCCGCCCTGAGCATGCTTGTGTAGAGATCACCTCCTCGCGGGGCGATTTGCGTGACGGAACGAAAACTGCACTTTACACTGTGTTTCCCGTCGTTTGGCACACGTTACCGAGAGC
>NC_064877.1:47917500-47965000 GCF_943734665.1 Anopheles aquasalis
CGAAGTAACTTTTTATTCAAAAATAGAGCAATCACGTGAAAAGGGTAATCAGCGTCGTTAAAGCTTGAGATGCGTTTCTGGTCGGGCTGAAAAAATGAACCCACAAAGACAATTCGCTAACGAGTCTCTCCTCTCCTCAAGCCCCGCACACTAGCCGCCTAGAGATCGCATTCAGGATTCCATCGATTCGGATGGTTGAGTGCTGGTGCATTCGCTGCCGCTGCTGCTGCCAGCTTCAGAGCTACGCGAGGATGTCGACGGTACTTCGGACACATTTGCGGGTACGGCCGGTTTAGAAGCTGCCTTTGCCTTCCCGTTACACTGCTGGCCTTCTGCTGCCGATGCTGGCTGATCGAGCTGCAGGAAGTAACGATAAGCGTCCAGTGCTGCCTTGGGTGGGATGTTGTGTACGGGATGTGTCGGTAGCAGCTCGTTCGTATGCTCATCACCCAACACTAGCGGCAAACTGTGAGTTTCGCAATGCTGTGCCACCGATAGTCCACTCAGTGTGTAGCAAGTATGGTACAGATCGGCCGGTCTGAAATGATTAGCGAAAACGAGTGTCATTACGACCCATTACGGTGGCGTACTACATTATACATACTTTCCAGGTTTATCGATAAGTCCACCGGTCGGCTTTTGGCAACATATTAACACATACTCCTGCAGAGCGAGACGATTGAACAGGCTCACATTCATGATGTCCTGCCGGTGCTCTTTCCTTGCGATCAGACTCTGCACGATCGGCACAAGAGCGCCTTGCCAGAAAGAGTAGCAACCATCGACCAGCTTATTGGTGCGACCCTGGAATCCTCCCTCGTAGGCCATCTGTCGGTTAACGGTCCAGCGGAGCAGTGCATGCAGATCGCATCGTTCCTCTCCGCCCAGTATCATCAGGGCAGCGGCGGCACAGAACGAGTAACCACCGTGCGCTTCCAGATCGGGCGCTCCACCGAATCCACCTTCATACGTTTGACATTCCGCTATCCACGCGGCCGTTCCCTCGAACAGTTTTAGCTCATCCTCGGGCGCAAAGGAGGCTAGTTTGGCGGACGATATAGCACAGTAGGCACCGCGCACGTCCAGTTCCCCGCCGATGTGCATCCGGTACGCTCCATTCGATTCACGGACCGCACCAAGGAACTGTTTCAACGATGTCCTATCAATCGCGTCCAGTGCTCTGTCGGTGCCGATGATGCAGAGTGCATTCACTGCAGCGTATGTGGTGGCTAGATGTGGATCCTGTCCCGGACCACCACCGAATCCTCCGAAGGGACTACGGCATTTGATCAGAAAATCTACGACTCGGTTAAGCAGTTCATCGGCAAACCGCAAGTTTAGTACGCTGGCCGCATTCAGTATCCAGTAGACCATCCATGGCCGGCTACTGTCCAGACACTCGTAGCTACTGGAAAGCCGCTCCAGTGAAACCTGCAGATAGCGCGCGTGATCGGTGCGGTGCAGCTTCGGCAAGCTCGGATCGAGAGCCACCAGCTGTTCGAAGCGATCGTAGATCCGTTCAATCGAGGCCTCCACCTTGCTCTGCAAGATAACAGCGGGAGTGCTATTTTTATGATACCGGCCTCACAAATCACATGGCCACCGAGCAGCGACCGAGCGCCACCGGCCCGTTACGCACCTGGTCGATTGAGGTGAACGTTTTGCAACCCTCGTCCGCAATACGGTAGCGCTTGTACTGCGACAAGTTGCGCGGCTGCTCCTCCGACGTAGCCATCCTTTTTCCTTATCTTTCGCAGTGTCCTTACGCACGGGCGACGAGTTCCGGGTCGGAAAATCCGATTCCGTGAAAATCCTCCCGAGACCGAACGGAAGATTTCCCAAAACAGCCGGTGGTAGGCCGGGGGTAGGAGGGAGTCGGGGGTGTACTTGATTCCGGGGGTCTTTAAAAGAGCAAAGGGAATCGTTTGTTCTCATTTTAAATATGATTTTGACAATCAAGGGATACATTTTCCGCGCGTCTAAGCGACAGCGAATGTTTGGAGAATTTCTCGACGAGAAATTCTAAATTAATCGTCATTCCATACAAATCCGCAAAAACTTAAATGTGCGTGTAACGAGCGAAAACACAGCCAACAAGAAAAAAGTTTAGAAAAAGCTGTCAATTTATGTAAAAAGTGTGACTGTTGTGCTCTGAAGTGACTGTTGTAGATCTCTGGCGAAAAACTAATGTTTTCGAGAATAGTTTAGCTCAAAGTGAGCAATAGCGCGAATATTTTATGTATCGTGTTGGGGCAGTTTGATAATTGTGAGATTTTTGCTCATATTTAGAGAATGAGCACATTCTTTTGAGAATGAGTAACTGTCCACGCTGCCGCTCATTACATTCTCAGTTTCTATACGAACGAAAGCTACGCATTTGTATAGATTTGCCAAAAGATATGTATAGATTTCTCAAAATTCTCATTGTTTGCTCATTCTCGCCATTCTCGTTATCGTTCAGACGCGCGGTGAAGCGCTGTTTCGTTCCACAATTTTCGATGTTGGGTGAAGTATGATAATTAAAAAATGTTTCTGTATTTTTTAATATCATTTATTAAGAAACCGGAAGAGATTTTTTTCAAACTAACTGATATGAAACGATGGCAAGGTTCATTGCTTAAGGGATGCTTCGGTATTTAATTTTGTTTTGTGACACATATTTTTAACATTATTCCCTGAATGCTGATCCTTTCAAGAAGATTGTGTTAATTTTTTGGATCAATCGAACTGACTAAGTTACAGATTTTTGAAAATCCGCGATTCATACAAGGCTCCATGCAGCCCGCTACTTCGAAGAGCATTTCCCTAAACCAACGTTTTCAAAGTCGTTGCCCATCGTACCGTAAAAACTACTGGGCCGATCGATTTGATCGACTTTTTGCCAGGTAACCCTGTCGAGAGATTATTAAAATTGTTTATACTTTTCTTAAAACAAATCTTTAAAAATCATGTTTTTAGGCAAAATGACAAAAAGTATCACTTTTTCAACTTCAAAAACCTGCCAAAAATCGAAAAATAGGAAATTCGACAAAAACTCGACGGGGTTACCTAGATAAACTTATAATCTTTCTAACGAATATCGATTTGTATTTTGATAACCCATTACGGGGCTACGATGCTACCCATTACGGCACGGGATAAGTTATCTTTTGGAAGACACGACTGCCTAAATGTGAATCCATGGATGAAGTTTTTATTACATCTTCCCCAAAATTGAACTTAATATTCTTCAAAAGTTGTAGTTAAATGTCCCATTCATTTGAAATAATAAAGTTGAATGGTTACGTCACAAAAAATCTTTAAAAATGATCATTGTTTTGGTAAGAAATTACCGAAGCCCCCCCTAAAACTTCTCTTTTTGAACTTCTTATTTGTAATTATGGTTTATGGTGAATGTATGCTTGTGACTTCGAGAAGAACAAATGATTTACTTAAAATAATCTATTTTCAGATCGCTGCTCACAGAAATGTGAGTAATAAAAATCATCAAAAGTGACAATAATTGTGGACGACCAGTAAACGTTCGTAATTCTCGAATCCTTTACTACAACTTCTAAAGCACTTCTTCTCAGCCTGGGTATACAATGGTATATTTTTCTTTGCGTTCTATTAATAGGCTGTAGAAGATATCACAGAACTTTCAACGCGATAAGTGTTAAGTACTACATTTCTAAGAAAGAATAGTCCTCGATTTAGAATGTATGGAACAGGTAGTAACAACGACATAGAAAGTACAAAAAGCTACGCTAATTAGTTAAAAACTAATTTGAAGCATAACTCAAAAACGTGTGCATATGTTAACTAATATAGTAGAACACATGGCTTATCATTTGCCATTGAGTGAGCGACGAAAAAACAGTAGCTCGTTTTGCCTAGCGTTCGTGGCGATTAATAGTAACTCATCGCTTTCCACGCGGTAGTACGAAATCGTGCTTCGGCGCCGAGTGTCCGGGGAGCTCATTTTCCAAGCATTTTCCGCTAGCGATAGTCCACCTGACGAGGATGCTCGAGGATAGTCTCGTCGCGGATACGGAACCAGCGTGAGCTCGGCTCGCGTCCTCGCGCGGAACACTCGGTAATGTAACGGAACAACCAAACGTAGCAGATAGGAGGTTTTTGGGATGGATTGAAACGAACAACCCATTCCAAGTGTGCAGAAATGGGGGTCAAGCTGGCCAGAACGGTGCCGGCCCCAGGGTATCGGTATAGGGAACTAGACTCCGCGGAATACTTCGCGTGATGCGTCACGCAATGTGAACCCGGTGATTGGCGAGTGTAATAAACTATCAGATAATCGGAAACCATTAACGCGTCGGAGTAAGATAAGTGGCCGCAGCTGCTGGATGTTGTTAGTGTCGGAGTGTGGGAGTGCATGTGCGACCTTCCAAAAGGGGAAAGGATCCAAATCAGCAGCACCAACCTACCCAGTGGCAAGTGATGTGTAGAATTCGCGTGTGGAGTAAGGAATTGTGTAAATCAATGTGAATCAAATACGAAATCATCATCCAGATCATCCAGAGTTAGCCATTCGATGGCCCGTTCAGGCGTAACGACCTCACCCGGTGTATGGGATTGATTGAAGCTTATCCATTCCATCGATCATTCCAAAGGATATTATGTGCCCCGGCCTGTACCGTGCGCTAATACGAATTCAATTAATCCGTCGCAGTCCCATGCTGTAGCCCGTGTGCATATCCGGATCAATCCTTCTATCTCGCCACTGCGGTAAGTTTACATTGCACGCTGTCTCGCCGGCAGTTTGCTTGTCCTGTTAATTAAAAAAAAATAGGATTGATAAAAGGACAGATTCATGTGCCAGGGTCGTCATGTTTATTCTGTCAAGTCCCCCCATTCAACCAGCGTATCGACGCTGAAGAGTGACAAGTGAGTAAAGGAAGTGTGGGATGATAGTGCATCTCCACCTCCACCAGGGTCAGTGGAGCAGCAACGACAACGATGCTTCGGTCACTGGACCTTCTTTCTGTTCCGCTTTCGACCTCTCTCTCGCGCTCTCTTGCTCTTTATATCTCCAACTGGCACACATACGTGTAAGGACATCACACCATCCTTAACCCTGCCCACAACAGCCAGATCATCTTGATGAGCTCAGCTGACAGCAGGAGTATAGAGCAGTTCCTGCACTCCAACAGTGTCGTCCATCGTCTAAGCTCTCCAGGATTCCAGTTCCACGACCCAAGCAAATGGCCTTCCTTCTGTAGTAGAGGAGGTGAATTATGGTGGTGGTTTATGAATTACGGTGAGCAGGAATGCCAACAATTATAAAAAAGCGAAAAGCCCCACATCGCCAGCATGGGAAGATCCTTTAAAAGCGAAGAAAACATTACTTTGGGCTATCCCGGCTTTGCGGTGATCCTGCCGGGGCCAGGGACTGCGTAGCCGGAAGTAATATGACCCGGCAAGGTGAAACGGTGGATGGATCAGCCCACGGGGGGTTCGGTGAAGTTGTTTTTCCGGTTTTGATTCATTACCGCATCCCGAAAGCGACCCCCTAAGCGTGTGCTGGACGCACCCTTTGCTCATTTCCTGGGCCACACTAACGCAGTGCCTCTAATACCCTCGAACCAAATATCTGGTCGGTGCTGGCCGAGAGATGAAACAAAAAGCCGGAGGGAAAAAGTTTCCTCTGTCGCCCCACGGATGAACTAATGAAGGAAAGGCAGCAGCAAAGAGAGGCAGATGCCTCCCAGGGCCCGGGGCCAGACTGGAGTTGCTGCACCATCTGTGGGACCAAGAGTTTTGTGCTCCTGCTGAACCTGTCTGTTTTGTTTGTGGCTTTTTTCCCATGCCGTACGGACCGTATAAAGTGTTTAGAGATCGAAAGTTTAAAGTTGATCAACTGGTGCCGTACCGCTCCGGGACCCTCGATCCCTCGGTATTTGATGTTTTATATCGAGCAATTTTCTGATTTGTTTGCATTTCGTTAACATTCCAGTGAGGGCGCAGAAGCTACCACTCGCTATCGTTTTCGTTTGGCCGGAAAAAAACGGAAGAGAACATTTTTTTTACGGAACCGTGACTTGGCCTTTCACGCATCAATATCTGACTTTCGATAACGACTGTCTTGCCCCCGCGATGGCAGGGATGCGGCAGATGGTTTTATGTTTTATTCTGTCTCCGGTATCGTTGGTAAATACGTTCGTCCTTCTTTGGGGTGGTATTTGTAATTTGCAAATCACATTAATTGTGCATAAAAGACGCGCTACCGAGCCTCACAGCACCAAGGGTTTAGCATTACCATTTAAGGAATGCAATCTAGCTTCATGTTTTAACCGCTGAGTGGCAGAGTAACATCCGCAATAGAACGTGTAGAACGCTGCAGAGATAGCTCAACGGTGTGCTCACTTTAACGGTTCTGTGCCGTGACATCCCTCTGCACACCGCTAGCGTTCCTGACACAACTCCGTGCCCGCCACGATAAATGCAAACGACGCTCCACCCTGGAACCCCGGGCTCGCGCATTATTTTCGCGAATTTCCCCGTGACTCCGGAAGTTCATTTCAATTTTATTTTATTCCGCTACCGGTCTTTAATTGAATTCCTTGACGACGACGGAGAGGACAGCGACGTCGACGAACGGTGCTGTGCGTTGAAAGACAACCGGTAACATCAGATTCAGATAGGCGCAACTGGAAAGCGCTAAGTTGCTGCCCAAGTCCAAGTTTTCTAGTCGCGAATTTTGAGGTTTTCACAACTATTTGCCGTAGGTTCGACAGCAAGGCATCGCGATGGTTGCGGAGGCTGTACGTGCCTCGAGTCAAGCGGCAGCATGGCCAAGAGGTGCTTGACTCCTAGCACTGGAATAAGGACAACTTGAACGTCGTCGTTGAAGTACTGTGCCGTCATCGTAGGTAAAGTTGTTGGTGGGTTGATAGCAACTAGAGGTAGGGTTGTAAATTTATCTACGCTTGGCGACGGCGGTGGCGTGGGCCTGACTTCAAAAGGTTATCGATTGTCTCTGATTGCTAACCGTACTGGCATACGATACATGCCGGGTTACTTCAAACTCCTGGAATTTGAATTCTAAAGATATGATGAACTGACTTGATGAAACCACAGCCACCGGGAGGAGGTGAAGATCAAACTCTGTCCGCAATTGTGTTAAGTGAAACATGTAATCCTATTTGAATGATCAGGCTTAGAGCGTAGGAGCGTGCCTTTGTATAGTTGGCCAACACTCTGATTCGTTGTGCGGCATTCTGGGAACGAATTAATATAGCAGATTTGGAATGGTTGGGTGTTGGAGTAGTAAACCATTGATAGGCAAAAGGTGCTAGGCTGTAGCGTCGTAGTTTATCGGTTGTATCCTCATAAACATTTAATACAAAAGATTTACATGCAGAGATGCTGAAGATGAAGCTTGAAACTGAAGATAAAGCTTGAAACACCTTAAATTTGGCCGCACTCGTCTACTCACTGCAGTGCCCCTAGTTGTCGCTTTGCTACTCTGTTGGTGTCTTTTTAAAGGTTCTCTTTTAGTGATAAAAAATTTGCCAAACTCAAACCATACCATCAAAAGTTATCGCCGATGGAACACGAAGGGTGAAAAAAAAAATCTGCACACTTACTATGAAATCTAAATTTGACTGGAGTAAAAACCCACGTAAAACTGCATTTTGGCAAAAGCCAGCTGACAAGTTTGACTTTAGCAATCGTAGAGTGAATACGAAAGTAACGTTTTGGCTCATTTACGTAGATAAAATCGCCCGTAAACTGCTCATTTCGCAAGCGAACTGCAGTTGTGGTTTGAAAACTACGGGCCGTTTCAAGACGGGAGGGTCCATGAACGACCGTTTGTACAAAGAAGAATGCCTGGAAAAGATCATTCTACCTTTTATTAAGTCTCATAAAGCTCCTGTTAAGTTTTGGTCCGATTTGGTAAGCTGCTGTAATAGCACGGAGGTTATCAGTTGGTATCGAAACAACAGCATTGATTTCATACCAACAATCTTCAAACCACCAAATTGCCCACAGTGTGGGCTATTATCTATTAATTTATATTGGGCTATTGTCTATTAATACCTAAAGAAGACTAAAGAAGCAATGTAAAATGATTAAAAATCCATCGGGAATATACAAATGGTGGGAAAAAATGGCCAATGAGACTTCTTCCACTACTGTGCAGAACATTATGTGTAGCATAAAACCAAAAGTGCGTAAATTCATACGCAACGTGGCCCAATAATTTAATCGTTATTTTTACTGGGTAGCTAGATAAAATACCTACAAAATGATACCTTTACCATGTGTCTAGCTTATTTCTAGCCTGAGCTGTGTCCTGTTTTATGCGACCAAATTTAAGGTGTTCCATGCTTTAGCTCCAAAGAAGTAATTATCGGGACCACCGATTTGAACAAACCCTTTTTAGCCATGCGACAGAGCAGCATTGTTATAAGAAAGGGTGTCTTTCAAGAGAGGCTTTTGAGTTAAGTTAATAAAATTAAAAATTTTAAACAATCATATAATAAAATGTGATTAAAACCCAAATTAGCTTAAGAGACATTTAGGAAATATGAAATGGCATAAGGTAAAGTTCCTTATATATTGGTACGCTATCTTGATGTCTAGTATCATCTACTAGAACAATTCTAGAATCAAATTGTTCAAAGAATTATCGTTAAAAGACATAAAAGGATAAATAACCACGAACTCCTCGCTGCAACTATCAGCTAATGGTGCACAGCCATTCAGCACAGATTTGTACCGCCCGTTATCTGATTAATTTTAGTCATATGCATCGTATGTTTGTATACTATTAGTATTGCGTGCTATCTGAACATAAGAACCACACAATACACGCGTCTAGACTCTGAATGCACATTTGGAACCAAATGTTCCGGTGTTGTGTATTCAGCCGGACTGCTCGTGTTCCAAGAGAGATCCGGTGCAGTCGCAACGATTAATACATATCAACAACACCTGCAATTGCGTAATCCGGGCACTCCGAACACTCCGGTGGCGAATTCATGAAACGAGCGTGTGTGAAACGGGCAGTAATATTTTTCAGCCATCGTTAACCTGGTAACAGTCCATCGTCACGGAACCAAACAGCATCGCGTACCGATCGTGCGGTGGTTTGCTGCTATCGATCTATTTGCCCTCCGTTAATGAACTGCAGCTGTTGAAGTACAAATCGTTCGGTTCACCTGTTCAAAGTTCCAAATTAAGAGTTTGGGCAACGGACAAATTACGCTCGATCGGTGCCGACTCGAGCCACCGATATTACCGCAGAATGTTTCGCGTGTTCGCTCAAAGTTGAGTTGAGTCGGTTCCTAATGGCGGTGCCGACGGCGAGCCAGGGGCCAGGGTCGTCGAATGAAAAGCCCATTTACGGAAGGCTAAACATGTTTCAGGGGCCTGTTTTGCACTCGAGCGAACCTGGAACCGGCTTGTTTTTCAGCCGGGAAGGAAACCAACACAAATTTGTTCGCTCATCTAAATGATCGTTAGCGAGCAGTGCTGGTGGTGGTGAGGATGAATTTTCGACATTTGAAAATTGCTAACCGATGGAGAGAGAGAGAGAGGAGCAGGTTTGGCCAACTTTGAAAAGGACGCTGGGTGTTCTTCCGCCCTCTCCCCCCCTCACATTCCCAAAACCCCCACAAATGCTGACCGCACAACCGGGCATGTAGGCTAACGAACTGGCTTGTCCTGATCAGACCGAAGCAGGCTGAGGAACGCAACCTTCAGAGGTATCCTTGGTGCTTTTCCAAACATTCCACTCCAATCGTAGTATGCTTTTGGGTAGGCGGGAGGTTCGTGTACAGTGCGCCAGAAGTGTTGCCAGATGAGAAGATGATATTCGGCGGCAAAGTTTCGCACGAGGCCATCGGCCTCCGCAAGCGAAGTCAGTCAAAGGAAGAGGGATTGTTGGATAAGTTCGTTACTCGCGTTACATTATGAATAGAGGTTTAAATTTCGATGTTTTTCATTTTTTCTTTTTTTCCCAAAAATAGTATCTCCACCTACTATACTACCACTAGGTGATACTACGAACATCTCGAGGGCGTTTATCACACCCTAGGCTCGCAATCACGTTTAGTTGATTTGCTGCTGATTCAAAAAATAAAAAATGGAAGCAAAATAAGATATTTTAAATATGTACGAGATGCTTTGATTCACTTTCGGTTACGGCGCCCCCCGTTCCTCCGCTGGTTCCCGTGTGGGGTGAAGGTGTTCCGGATGTGGTTGTTCCAGGTTAGCGGATCGCTAGCAATCGCGTTATGTGTTTTTTTTTGCAACCCTTCGAACATCCTTTCTTCTGTGACCTGTGGAGCGAGTGAGCCGTGAGCCGTGAATTAGTATTCCGGTCAGCCATTCGCGGAACCACGCGTTGGTATGCCCGTTTGCCCGGAATTGATTGCGCACGTGGTGTTACTGTGAACCACGCGTTACAACACTGATATTCCCATTCCGTTTGGTTGGTGCTCCGTGTGAGCTTGTTGTTCGTTTGCTTTCTTTGCCACTCGCGTGGCCAATCTTTTTTTACAAAACGACATGACATTGAGTTGAGGCACCACCAGACAAGCACTAAGCAGACCAACCGTGCACCGAGCAGCGAGCGCCCACCCGTCCGGAATCCGGTATTAATTTGTTTTCCTTTTTCTTTTCTCTCTCCTTTGAACCGACCGTTTCGGTTTGGTTGTGGAATTGAAATCGTTTTCCCATGGAATGGCCGGTGATTGACAAACCTGCTGCTGGATCCGTCCAGCTGTCCGATTGGGCCTGGCATAACATGAGCCAGCTCCGCTGCTTCGCATAATCAACGCTGCTGGTTTGCTGACGAGATCGCCAAAGAACCATCAACCTTGCGTACATTTATGCGTCCCAGCATCACCAAAATTCTTCCCTCTCCCACTCTCCTCCCTCCAATAGAGGGGTGCGGATACGAAATATTCAAATTCATCGCCCTTTTGCTTCCATCCAGCTCCGAACCTCGTCGGACCACGGATCACAGACCGCAAGGACTCCTGAAGTCGTGAAGGTCGTTTAAGGGGCGTTTTCACCGGAGCGTGTAATGTGTGCACGTGTCGGTTTGTGTGTGCTACCGGTGAAGGATGATAATGAGTGCGATATGCCGATCTGCCCAAAGAATGGCAGGTTGCTGTAGCAGCGGCAACGGCCTTGAGGAGACACGAGCAGCTCCTTGGCAGGAAGGGGGTATTCTCGGAATACAGCCGTAACACCGATAAGAACAACAACAAAACAGGGAGCAAACAAAAACAATTGAACCCCGGCATAATGAACGCTTTCGATAAACGGTAGCAGGACGTTATTGGAAAACGAAGATTATTCGGTTTCGGAACAGCGTCACAAAACGGACGGCAGGATAATCTCGATCGTCCGGCCTTTTTCTATCAGCAGCAGGGAGGTTAGACCCCTGGAGCTGCAAGATTTCCAATTCAATCCAAAGCACTCAACAGCAGCAGCCGCCGCACCGAGAAGCTCTTTCCGGCAGTCGCTTATCTTAGGGAGCACTTTGCAGCACCACCTTTGAGGGTGACCTTTGCATTTGATAAGAAGATTTAGCTGCCACGGGTATCGCACTGGCACTAAGCTTCGGTATCAGTTAAAATGTTTCCTAGAATTATACTAACGTTGCTGATAAGCGTATCGAAGCGCACTGGTAAGGTAACTGGTTCGGTATTTGACATCGACAGTGTTAATCAAGTGCAGACTACATAACTCATCATCACATCTGACCCGTTTGAAGGCAGAATTTCGTTGGCCTAACCTTCGATGTTCGTTGATAAGCCCGTAAAGTGCATTAACGCCGAGCGATGATCCCACTTCCTAGCTCCAAAAGCAATTAACCGTCCTCAATTAAGGCAGCGATTGAAGGGAAGCCGTAGAGCGAACCCTGTCGTTCCTTTTCTTCACATGACATGACCTTCTGGAGTGACCGCACTGGTACACCTGCGGATCGATTCTGCTTTTTCTGGGTCTGTTTTTGGGGGTTCGTTCCCCGAATCGAAAACTGCTCACTCACCTTCTTCTGGGTGGCGCTTCCCGCTCCACCAGCTGCTTGTGCGCATTTCGGATGTATTACTAAATGCTCTGGCCCACGGCCCCATTCTTTATGATTCCGCCACTTCCACAAAACCCTGAACGAGGCTGGCGATAAACTGTAGGGTTGTGTTTTTGGGCAGCTTCGAATGCCGAGGGAAGAACATTTTCCTTTTTCGATGGTCTTCGGAGCTCTGGAAAGCAGCGTTTAAGCATCGGCCAAGAATACCAAGAACGCTAGGATGTGGAGTGAAAGCGGCAGCTAATGGATATTGCGGCGTGGGAAACCATAGAATGATGGGCAACGAAATCCCTTCAGCCCGGGTGCGAGCGGGTCGAAGGTTGACTTTGATTTGCTATTATGTTCAGCATTACAGCGGAGCCCCTGTTTATGATGTCTTCCGGTTTCTGGGCTGTTTTTGGAGAATATTCGGTGACAAGGAACTGGTACTAGCGGCCATCAATCGCGGGAGTTCCATTCGTCGATGATAATTCTTTAGATAAAGCACCCGGGAACATGCTTATTAGAATCGCTTCCAGGGCTCGGCCTGGTTTGCCCCAAGACCAGCGAAACACGTTCCTAACACGGGATTATCCTTCTTCCATAATTACTATCGATCCGTCTGCGGCCACCCCTGTGCCGATGGCGCCTCAGAAGATTTTGCTCCACCATAGATACACTCTGAAGAACTACTCCTCAAGGATGTGAGCTATACGATGCTTCCGTTGTGAGCTGCTGCTCACCAGCCTGGTTTCGGGGAATGTCTGTTCGGAAGGAGTATCTTTGAAAATCAATAACCAACAACATGAAGATGATGCTGGGGTGTGTATTTGATTGGAATGCATGATGGAATTGTGTTTACATAACATATGATTGCACCCCGAGTGCTGCTCGTGATGATGAAATATGGTTGCACCCGGGAGGGAAACTTCGTTTCGAAAAAGGAATCCACTGACGAACGAACCGTGAAGTGCCGGTAGTGTACACCTTGCAACCGACACTATTTACACAAATCTTCTTTGGTTCGAAGACAGTAAAGTGCGATGGTACCGATGGTGTGGGGCCAAATAAACGGGAGCAGTATCTTTTCCCTTCGGTATTACTGCAGAAACACAAAGCGTTGTCGGCTGTTGGCTTATGCATGTCCCATTTGGCCGGTAACCATTGCCGGTACATTACACATGCTGCTTGAAGGGAAACGAAAAAAAAGAAGCACACCGATAGCGGACGTAGGCTGCTGAAGAGAACTTTGAACGACAGCGGGAATCCTGCCATTCATGCCATTGTTTGACCGAGAAGCATTGCCACCGTGCTCGCACCTTTCACGGTGAATGTTTCACTTCACAAAGGTGAACTTGAACCGCTTGTTTCAGGGACGCACCATGCAGGACAACGTTCCTCCTCGCATCATGTCAGACCGATGATTATGCTCATCCTCATGACGCTCACGGCGCGGAAAGTGAAATTGAATGAGGCGTGCAAATGACGGGTGCGATTGTTTGATGAGGCCTTTTTGGGAAATGAGCCTCAGCGGTGATGGTACGCAGCAGCGATAACGCATAACACGGATGGCAGCCACCAACCACCAGGCCATGGCCATTCCCATGTCCTGCGTCGGCGTGTGTACGCCGAGGGTTAATGGTTGTTTCGCTTTGTTTCGGCGCCTATCATGAGCCAGGGCTTTTGTTTCACCGTCTGGCATCTCATTTGGTAGAGTGTTTCCGCTGGCATTTCCATTTTCGCATCAGCAGCAGTAGAATATGATGCTGCTCGTGGAAATTCTGAGCGTGCAGAAGGTAGAAAAAAGCGTTACCAACGTACTACCAGGGTTGATGGAACGATGTTGCTTGCCACTCCTTGGCAGCTGCTGTAGCCCCCGTGAAAGTGGGCCACACGCGGAACTAACAAACCGTCCCGTCAACCGTCAAGTCGAAGTCAATCAAACGAACGAAAAGTTGAAACCGAAAAACCAAGCAACCATTTTCGGGGGGCCAAAGAACGGCATATGATTCAGTGGGTAACATTTGCTTCCATGCGATAATTAACATAATTGAGGGACCTTCATTTACAGTATAAACAAAAAGCAAATGAAGCGCCACTGCGGGAGCACTGTTGCTGTCGCTCACATGTGGTTGCAGCTCTACATAACAAGAGCAGAATGTTCTGCATGTTACAGGCAGCAGAATGTTAACGGTTCCGCACAGCTGAACCTACTCCCGGTGCACTAGCGTGGCGCGATCCTTCGCGGATGTTAAGGATACTGAGTAGTTGCTGCTGGTGCGAGTGCCTTCCGCAGGCTTGAGCATACACAGTAGCACCGCAGTGGAACGCTTGATGCTTGAGCGTTTGTTTTCATTTTATTGCTCCATAATGTGCTGGTAATGAAAAGTGGAGCATTTGTTGTGCAATCTGATTAGTGGTACGTGTGGCTGCACCGATCACGATCCCACCGTGGAAGCTGTTCTAGGTATGGGTTAAGTATGTAGATGATAATTGAAAATGTATGTAATGGACGCAGCTTCATAGTGAATGATATGATTCTGTGAAGATATCAGCTGCTGTTTCGATAGAAAGATAGTCAGAGAGTGAGAGAGAGAGAGGCGGAATAAAGTGCCTTTTGTGAAACGTGTCGTTTATTGTTTATCAAATATGCAAATAATGGCTGAACAGTGTGGAATTGTGACGTGATTGTCTTGGCGCAATCCGTGTTCCGCCGAACATTCGCCAACTCACGTCCTTAGGTGTTGAAGTGAAATGTTTGTCTTCAATGTGTCACGACATCAATCGCTTCCTTGCCACCAGTCAGCGGAAGTGCATGGAAGTGAAACTCATCATCATCATCATCATCATGATGTCCTTAATTCCCCAAAAGCATTCCAGCCACTTTAGCGGGCACTCCGGGAGACAGTGGAGAGTGACAGAGACCGTGTCGAAACAAACACACGTCCTCGCACGCACGCAGTACATACACGACCCAAATCCCTGGTTAACATCCATTAAGGATCGTTCGGTTCGCGCCCTTAATCCATGCCGCACGACGATTCCAATCGCGTCCAACCGCACTGGCTTCGGAAGCCAAAAAGAGGACAAAGCAGACAAGTGAAGCCTACCGCGTAGTGTAGTAGACGGCAGGGTGTATTGACCGTGTACTAGCTCTTATTGCGTGCGTCCACGAGGAGGACATGTTCCCTAAAAGCGCCCGTCAGAAGCACAGCGACGGACACAGCAAGGAAATTGACGAATTGAATGTCCCTTTTTCAGGCGTAACGGAACCTCGCGTACACGTTACGCGAAACCGTTCAAGCTGCTGATGAAATCGGGGCAAATGAGCTGAAACAGTTTGTTTGAGTAGTTTTGTGCAAAATGAAGCATTGAGGCGTGAATATGATGGATGATTAGCGTGCCATCAGGTGCAGAGTTTTGGTTTGTGCAACCGTGCTAGCCGCTTGGCTAAACTTCAAACGAAATGCGAAACATTTTGTACTCAGTGACGCTTCAATGTACCGTGGAGGTTCGCGGAACAAGCTAGATATATTTCTTACCGATAGCATCGGCTATCGATATAACGTGTGATAAGCTGTAAGGAACTTACCTACTTGCCAAGTAATGTGTATATGGAACCTAAATGTGTGAGTCAGGAGTACGAACGTGGGCGATACGAGATACGAAAGCAATGATAAGACGAATAAGACGTAAACCGTCACAAGATGTTGGAAGGAAAGGGTGGTTAATTTTTGAGTCATCTGTTCCTTTGTGAAATGCGCCAAAAAATGTCTATTAAATTGTAAATATGTGTTGATATATTGTTGATAGGAGATATGGTGGAACAGCACCGACCTGGGTTACAGGTTGCATTCCACCTTAAATTTTTTAGCCTGTTTTACTAATTCCTGATGTGTAGCCGTTTAATTACAACGTTCCCCTTTATTCTTATCCTCCTATCTTTTTTAGTGTCATCTGTTTTGACGTTGAATCTTAATTCCTTTTCTTATGCTCAACCTGTGTAATTCACACTCTATTTCTACGTGCAAACGAACAAAATATGTAATATGGAAATATGTGATAAGCAAAATGACAATATAATATGAAATAATAATAATGAGTATGTAATAAATGTTTCTACTCGTCTCGTTATCGACATCAGCAACGTCTTAACAAAAACTTACCATTATTTACACACAATTTATGCTACCATTTAACTGCTTTCTACATATCACATATTTGGGCTTATGGCATCAGTGAAGTTGGCGAAGAAGCGAGAATGACTGGATATTATGGATTTTTAATTTAACTTCTTTTAGAAGTTGCAATATTCTATCGAGCACGTTTCAGAAGTTTCAAGAAACAAATCTTTTGATATCGTACGCCATTACGAAGCCAGAAACAATTAAACTGAAAGTTTTATGTCTATTCTCGGCATCTATAATTTTGTCCTTAACTGAGAAAGTCCGGGATATGGCGATGGGTAGTGAAAGAAATGTGTTAGTACATTTTTTGTTATCGTAATCGTTAATAATCATATGGCTCGTCCGTCCTCACATAGATAAAAAAATCACGGGCATCGTTGTACAATCGAACCACATAATGCGATTATCGCTGCAAACGAGGTAAGGCGGATGTGGTAGCGATATCACTCGGCCCTTCGCGAAAACGACTCGCGCACCGCTTCACGCAAGATAATGTATGCCAGTATATTGGGAGCTAGCGAGGGTGACGGTTCGCAAACAACGCATCTACAGCGCACATCATTTGAAACGATTGTGTTTCAGCTCAAAACGTCGTAATTGGCATAACAATCCGGTAAGAAATGTGATAACGGATCGAATAGTTAGATGGTTAGTAGTTGAAGATGCTTTACTTCCGGTATAATAATCCGGAATAATTTTATACAGTATGACTCATTGAACAATCGCATGATAGAGTTCGTCAGTAAGCACAGTGATGGTGACATTCCTTATGCCACACCTATAGGATATTCAGTTCTATTGGTCTTATTTATTCATGTTATTAAAGTGCAATTGTATTACTGTGTGCGTGTCTAGTATACAGGTAAAATAAAATACTAATATGTGATCGTAAGTTTAAAACTTTTTTCCTAACAGATCCCACCAATAAAAAAACAATTTAACCATGAAACAATCAAGAATCAGCTCATTTAAGCACTTTGGAAACATTTTGAAGATTTTTGCTTTTGGTTATGGATACTGTTACCGATAGCAGCAGGTATCGTAAGAGGTAGCAAGCAAGTGAGAGAGATAAGAGATAACACCGATTGGCCAGCGGTAATCGGTACGAGAGAGATAAGTTGGATCTAAGAGTGTTAAGAGAACCGCCACGAACGACGTACTTATTTTGAGTAGCTTGCCAATTACAATAAATCACTTTAGAATTTCGAAGATTTGTGGTCCCTAGAAGCTTTCCCATCCTACGATCGCTGGGAAGCATACATCTAAAGCATTCAGAGGCTAAGAGTGAGGAATAGGGTGCCAAGATATTTAAGAAATGAACTCCGGATACGTCCCGACTGTTTGAGAAAAAGAGTAGCGTTTCACTATAGATACATTACTTAAAAAGGTACCGTTCGTTTTGAATGATTTGCACTAGAAGTTCTTCATGAGTTTAAAGCAAAATTACATTGTAAAGAGTTTGATGTTATTGGTAACTTTGTCATATCATGATCAGCATTTGTTTTGTTGTTGTTTCAAGCAAATCTCACATATCTTAATACAATGTTAACTCTAATTCTTGTCATTTCAAAAACATCACCAATGGATTCTAGATACCTTCTAATATGAGTACCGAAACGAATAAAACAACCACCTTGAAAGCAGTGAAGACCGGCAGAACCGCGCCAACGAAAACACCCCCTAACACTCATCACGGAACCGATTATCAACTCAAGATCACGCTCTGGAGTTTGCTGATTGTAAAACTAAATAATTCCAACGGCAAGTACAGTAATTGTTCAATCACCGCCGAAGATCCGCTGGGAGGCAAGTTCGACGATACGGTGCTGCAATTCCAATTGCTAGACGGCAGCAACCAATCGCTCTACATTCAAGCTAAGCACAAACATGATACTAAATACCGAATTACTAGTGGTGATCTGCTTTCAGCATCGGATAAAGCATTTTCGATCAAGATGTACTTTGAATCATTTCGTGAATTACATAGCAAAGAGAAGACAAACGGTGCATGGTTCGTGGTGTGCACCAACGCTGGCGTTTCGCAGGAAGTAACGAAGGTTTTGGAAAATGTTGTGAATTCATCGACAGATGATATCACTGCAATTTTCAATCGTGTTAAGGATGCAAAAATTTATCGATTTCATAAAGAGAAGCTTCGTAATATTGAACCATTTAAAAGCTTCTTTGCCAACTTGACGATCGACAACGATGTTCTCGATCAATTCTTTGGAAAATTTCTATTGATAAGCAACATGAAAGGAACCGAGATCAACAACGATGTCATCAAGCTCTGGCGACACATGGAGGTTCCAGGCAGTTCGTTATTTACGCAACAGATGGGATTAATTGAACAAGCGATCGCTCTGGATCATTTATCGAACGTTGCGTGGACAATGACCAAATTTTCGAAAACGAAATCTGAAACTGACATCGAGGACATCTGCCAAACAATCGTACGTAATTTATGTTTCCTACAGCTAAAAGGAGCCACTAGCGTCTTCTGCAAAAGCTTTGAAAATAGTGATGTTACAATTAAAAGCGAAGCCTTGAAACAATCGAAAACTTATAGGGCATGTTTGACGGGTGGAGTGCATGAGTATTGCGCAATGCTTGACACAGAAGTGAGCTGCAACATAATTTTGCAAATAGTGCAGTTGGTTGAGTGTGAATACATTTTCACCGATTCTAAAACCTATTTAGAGCTAGCAAGTGTCATCAGGGATATGTTTTGCTTTCTGGAATGCAATTTGGTCTTAGTTATTGTTTGCGAAAATGAAATCGAGACCATTTCAAGAAGCGTCGAAGAGCTGTTTAAAGACAGTAAGCCAAGGTGTAGAAAATCAGTTATTCGCATCACACCGAGCGAGCGAAAAAATGA
Organism: Anopheles aquasalis; assembly: GCF_943734665.1. Classification (NCBI taxonomy): domain Eukaryota; kingdom Metazoa; phylum Arthropoda; class Insecta; order Diptera; family Culicidae; genus Anopheles; species Anopheles aquasalis. Next base: position 47,936,591 of record NC_064877.1, read on the forward strand.
TGAGGAAGAATTTCGCGTATCCGATCTCACCGAACAAGCAAAGCAGAGGATATTTGAGAGCTACTCGAACATGAAGATATCTTACGCTCAGGTCTCATTAGAATATCTGGTAAATCAAGAAGATAATTTGGGATTGGCAGTTCAATTGATCAAAACAGCACGGTCTGAACAATCCAACACACATCCGTGTATAAAAAGTTTTGAGAATATCGAATCACTTTACATTCATCGACGCTGTAAGATATCCTCAATCAATGATCGTGACAATAATTCATGGTCAGAAACGTGTTTCGATGGGGCTAACTATAAGCCAAAAATGGTGAGTCATTTTAAGGAACCTACTAGATTCGACACACTAGCTGAAGAAATGCGATTATACTTTTATCCCAGTAATACCTATAATCACATCATGCAGGAGGCTACTGAAAAAGTCTATTCACCCCCTCCAGGCATGGACATGGACACTTCCGATCGGGTGATCATAATCTTGGAGGAAGCAGGATTCGGGAAGACTACCTACATGACTTGGGTGGCCTGGTACTACGTTGTCCATCGACAGCGTAGCTGGGTTATTCGGCTTAACGCGATCGAATATTCATTCGATTTTAAGCAAATCCTCGAAGATCATGGTCCAGTGTTAGATAACAACAAGGTAGTAAGGATACTTTTTCAGCTAATATATTTGGCACTGTCTATACCCAATCTCACTATAAAAACGCCACAGGAAACAGATTCTGAGAAAAGGAAAGCGAAAAGATGGGCCGAATGTTTAACTTTGTCTGAGGGTAAAGTCGTGGTGGATTTTGCCAGAGATGCCTCCGTTGAACAACAAATCGCGCTGAGAGTTTTTAAAGAGAAGTTCAACGAAGAGGAAATAGTGCTGTTATTCGATGGATTTGATGAGATCGTTCCGCACTACAAGGATGTGGTATTGAACCTCTTTTCACACCTTGCTCAGTTTGAAGGAATCCATAAACTGTACTTCACTAGTCGTCCGTACAACTTCATAGATGAACTGAAGGATGCATTTAAAGTCAATAACATCTATAGAATTGAACCTTTTTCGACCGAGAATCATTTTGAGTTTCTGCATAAATATCTACAGTGCCACTTCAACAGTTACGGAGGGTGTGTAGGCAATTATCGCATTTGCTTGTTGAAGATATTACTCAAAATTCTTGAAACCATTCTTGGCGAGATGCGTCCTATTCCATTGTTCTTTAAAATGGTGTTAGATATAGTTAAACCGCGGTTTATGGAAACAATCGACTTTATAAACTATACTATTTCACCTACATTATTCCAAGAATTGGAAACTAAGTATGGTCGTTCACGAATTCTAGAAGCATTTGTGAATCAAAAGTTGGCTATTGCAAACGAAAAGAAGTTTGTATCCCGTGATAGTGGAACAGCCACAGCGCATGCACAATTGGATGCGGCGGAACTGAATGAATTGAAAAGAAATTATCTTTCATTACTAGCCATTTATACCATAATTCCTTCCGACTACCAGCTGTTGACGCGACGAGAGCAGCAACAGTGCGAACAGTATCTGAAAAAAATTGAACATGGACGAGAAAAGTCCGGTATCATCGAGGGGGTTCAAGGTGGAGTACCACTTTGGATACACCGAATGTTTGCCGAATACTTTACGGCGGACTGGCTATTTGAAAACAGTGATCGCTATGAAGTGGTATTGTATTTAAAATCAAAATGCTATTGGAAATCAACCAACAATCCCGTAAGAAAGATATTTGACGAGATCGCTATTCGAGACAACGATGGCAACGACAGTCCAGTGCATCTTGCAATTATTCGAAATGATGAAATTAGATTGAAGGACGCGCTGACAAATAATGGACATCTGCAGACAGACGCAATAGGACGGACACCATTGCATCTAGCCGTTCAGTACTTAGGAGATATAGGAATCAGCAGATATGAAGATTGTTTCTTCTACCTTGAAGAAATGAATATTGCGCAGAAATCTCTTATCATCGATGCAAAAGACAATCTCCTGCATTGGAGCGCATTGGATTATGCATTTCGCATCTACAACAGCACGGCAATTAAGTATCTACTAGAAAATAATGCCTCCATAAATGTCATAGCGTTATCGGAGCAATTACAAGGACACGATCCGAGCGATTCCAGCGAGACACTTGCGCGTTATGACAAGTATGTGATGGACTTCGCACATGACATCGACAACCATAAGCCTCGATCGCCTCATAGTGCACAACAGATTGAAAATATGCGTACGGTTTGTAATAATGTCATTACTCACATTAAAAACAATCATAGCGAATGGTTTGAAGCAAACATAACCAACATACTGTTGACGTGTTTCGCAAGGGATTCGGTATTATTGCTTAATTTGCTGGCATCTGAAACTGACTTTATAACTACCCCTAATGAAACCGAGGTTTATGAAACCATAGCCAAAGCATCTCAGTACCCTTTCCATATTTTTGGTTTCCTTTATCACGAACATAAAATTGATATTTCGGGACCCATCGATGATGATGCCGCTTACAAGCTGCTTAGGTACTGTCTCCTAAATGGATATAAAAAATGGTTTGCCTACTTCCTCAATCTCTGCAGCTCCGTATTAAACAACTCAGGTCGTAGGCGTTGGGACGCATGTGATTCGAACATGGCTGAGCTACTGTTCGTTGTGATAAAGTACGGTTCTACCAAGCTGCTTCAACAATTATTCAATACAGTTTTATTAGCCATCGATGTGCGATTCGTGTTTGAATTCTTAAACCATTATGCTCCGATTCTTTATTCACCTATAGCCCTTGGTAGCATAAGGATTTTGCTCGATAGTACCGAAAATGTGTACGATAGTGACGAAGAGGGTCGTAACCTTTTGCATCGCAGCGCGCAGTTGGGTTTTTTCGAAGTGGTCAAATATTTGATAGAGTACAAACAGTTTAATGCTACGACAGTGAATCCTCGTAACAATTGGAACGCATTTCACTATTGCGTTTCGGTACCTTTGAATTGGCATTATGTCAGCATTATGTGTGACGAAACATTGTTCGAATCATTCCAATCCGAACCTTGCCGTAGATGGTGGGAATCATTCCAACACATGATGAAGAACAGTGTCATCAATGTGTTGGATGCAGAAGGAAAAAATGTCTTCCATTTGGCGGTCGTCAATGGGCACTTCCGGATTGCCAAGCACATCTTGGATATGGTTTTAGAAAATACCCCTTCTGAGAATCGGTCCTCAAAACTGCGAGAGTACATAGAATCGGCAAACCTCGATGGTAGGGTAGAGTGTTCCAATTTCCTTGCATTTTCAGAAAAAAAATAGTAATAGATTAAAAGATAAGAGAAAAGTTAGTAATAATGCATAGTTAGTGAGATGCAGTAGTATTAGTATATGCACTGTACGGAAGCTCTATGAAAAATATTGTTGTTGTTTTACTTTTTTGATTTTTACCTTTTAACGTACAACTTTTTACTAGGAGAAATAAATAATACCATTAATTATTACAATAGTCGTTAACCAAATGCCTGCAATCATGATGACAATCAAATGATTTTCTCATTATGCGTGCGGACAAGAGAATGATATTGTGTGATTGAAGGATGAAATGAATGAAAGAGTACGTATAGAAGAGAATGAATTTAACATTTTTTTAGCTAATTTGCGGCGATTCAATTTAAAATTTTATAATTGCAGCAAGAGTTATCGTTTATCCAAAAATTGCTCATTTGAGACACTAGCATTTATTCTATTCTTCTTATCTGCGACATTCCTTTCAAAGCCTAAACCAATTACTAAAAACTCGTTGAAACTGTATGCTAATTTCAGTGCAGATTTGAGGGTGCAGTGTTTCAAAAGGAATGGAAGGATTTTCATGAATATTTCTGGGAAAATTAGAACTTATTAGTAAATACTTCTAGCAAGCACGAAATTTAGTTAAAGTTAACAACATATTTTGTATTCTACTCAAATTCTATTCTACTCAAATTCTATTCTATTGTATTCTATTCAAAGAAAACTAATGTCTGAAATGACCTGTCCTTCAAGACGGATTCATGTAAACGAAGTATAATAATAATCATACAGTTTGGATGCTTTTACTTTACTCATCGAAGATGAAGATATAATTTTCTTTTAAACAGATAACTCGACTAGAAAACAATAATTCGTGAACCCCTTTTCTGTTCCAATAAGAGGATCTACTGCGGACGCTAATGAGATTTTCGTTTCCATTGCCAAAACATGAAATTGGTATTTCGGTGGCCTCGACATACGAAAGACACCGAAACCCGGTAAGCAATGCAGTTGGCTCATATCTTGTTTTTGCTCCTCTATTTTGGTCATCGAAAAAAAAAAAGGAAATCCGTACCTAACCCCTAACACGTCTACCGAGAATGGTTTCTCAAGGATCGATTACGGTTATACTTTCCATGTTTACTAATGTTCAGTGGACAAGGTTTTGTCAGAAAAAAAACCCAAACCGATTACCTATCATCCTCTCTTTGGTCGGAACAAACGAATCCCAGACGGTAACCCAGGTGAACCTTGGAACACGGCAGTTTCGTTTTTCTTTTGAGAACAGAAGACATCCCATGGAATCATAACAGTGGAATAAACAAAGGTTGTATCTTTGTGGGTCATCCAGAACACTAGCAGAATCCTTTTAATCCTTCTTTGTAGCCCTTAGCTTCGAAAAACACGGAACATGACAACTGGGACTGGTGATGTTGAAGCACATTTCTCCGTCGGATGTGGTGACAAATTAGCCACGATACAACAACGACAGGTCACCAAAGTGCAGAGCAGTACTGTTCCAAGAGATGTCCTTTGGCCATCGTAACGTGCATCAAACCACACACGATTTAAAGCGCCTGTCATGCCTCATCAAGTTGCGGTGCACGCGGTTGATGATTTATGGCCGCATGACCGCCGATTCAAAATCCACCAGCCAGCCAGCATCACACCGCAAGCTTGGAGGTGATGGCACGGATTCGCGATTCCAGTGCAGTCTGGCCAGCATGCTTATGTTTTCCGACGGTTACTGACCACGCACGCTGCGCAGGACTGGAAAATGGTGGATCCGTGACTCCCGCAGGCTTTTCTCCTGTGTATACGGTGTAACGTGCGTTCGCGAAAAAGTTAGCAAATGAAATTTAGAGTTAAAAGGCTTCTGTTAAAATGAATTAGGGGTTGGAGGAGACAACGTTGTACATTGACGATGCTTTAATGGAAAACCATAGTGTGGAGCAACGTGAACGAACGAAACATGAGATTGCTTGTGGCATATTGGAAGAGAGTGAAAGAACGGCGAATCCTGGCACGATATCTATATGAAATGTGATTAAATTTCTCACAACAAATCTCGCTACACCGGGAACCTTGGCACCAGGAGCCTTAAAGCTATTAGATCCACCGCCATGGATTTTTGAAGACATCTTGCCATACGAAGTCGCTCACAAATCACAGAAGCAAAAATCGTGTTCTGAAGAAGAATGAGAACACAAATGATAAGGGATCAATTCACATTTCGTGATCGATAATGTTGCGTAAAAACTAATAAATTATTTTAGGTGGAATAAATATAATATACAATCATTTAATGTATTATGGGACTTAAAACATTAACGGAAATAGCAAAACCTTACTAGCTGTTCGATAGTCGATTGTGATACATTCCTTACCAACAATCATTATCCGTTTCCGAAATGCAAAATAAATAGTTTTATCGAAAGATTACAATAAAACTACCAGAAGGCAGCCGAGGAAACAACATTTGCGCATAATTATTCGATACAGCATCGATACATCATTCAAAATTATTGTTGCCTGGTTCCCCCTTTACTTTCGCTTGTGCTCCATCCATGCAAAATTATAAAGTGTATCGAAAACTCTCGTTGTTCATTTTTAGTTTCAACATGTTGTAACGTCAAGCGCATGGAACGAAGAACAAACAGATTGTTTAAATGATTACGGAAAAACGAGCCATACATTAAAATATCAAACATTAGAGCACTTTCTTAGTGTACAATGTAAAATCACTTACTACTTTTTCCTCAACGTGACCAAGATTGGTGAGCTTCTTTGCGTGTTAACAGGGACCTACATGTGAGTTATCCTCCCGTTTTCAGTTCATTTAGTGGACATTTGGAAACAATGCCAATAAACTCACTATCTTGCGCTGTTTTGTTTGTTTTACGATTGTTCCAGTGACTGTTGACTAACATTAGAGTAAAGTGGGGCAAGAGCGCATGGGGTAAGAGTGCGCACCAGTCATTTCTAGAAAACGGTAGCACTGAAACTTACAACACTCTACTTGTTTGAAAGGTCTTGTAGTGGCTTGCTCATACGTGTTTTTTTTCTTTTGGATGGGATAAATAACAACGAAGAAATGCAGTAAATTGTAGTTTTCGCGATTTGCATATTATTTAATGTTTTTTTGAAAACACTCTCTCATTTCGTTTACATTTTCTCATGCTACGCTACATAAGTCACAAAGACTCCTTAATTAATGTAGAATCAAAAGCTGAAAACTTGATTCCGAAATACGGACTGATATTTTAGTATTTTACAATTTTTCTGAAAACGGCACTATGGGGCAAGAGTGCGCAGTGCGCAAGAGTGTTGTGGTTGTTCTTTTGTCGAAAAAATGCCGAGAATGCTTTCAGAGTGTGTCGAATTGTGCCTATGAACGCGAAAACATCCGCCAAAAAGATAATTGAATTAAATTGAATTGAAGAGATGAATAATTTTTTTGTTTTCATTTGTCATGAAATTATTTTTTATTAGAAAAAAGCATATTTTTATGAAATAAATGAATTTTTTCTTCAATAATAGCTTATATTTACTCTAGACTTCACACTCCGACCAGTTTTGAACATCGATGAGGTTGGATTTCGTATGCGCACTCTTGCGCCAATGGTGGGGCTGATTGATCTAGTGATTCAAGGTAGAAGTTTTCAGTCTTTATCGATGAACTGACTTAACGTGAACTGTCTGATAACGAGCATTATGGTTTCCACAGAGGCATGTGTATGCGGGAAAGCGCTACTTAACGTCTCTGACTACAACGAGAAGAGTTAGAAGACAAAACTGGTGAATGGAAATCTCAGTAAGGGTCAGAGCAAAGAGAGCAACGTAAGAAAAAATTATCCCATTTAAGCATTCCTCCCTTCCTACTCGGATTCATGTCTCTTGGGACAATAGTCTCGGAGTCGTTGCTGATGCTTCCAAAGGAATCCCTTGCGCTGGCTACCTTCATCGATGTTGTCTTCCTGGCGATATGTAGACACATCCTGAAAACGATCGAATATGCTAAAAGCTCAAAGCGCTCCGGTAGTCCAACCGTACCTGCCAGCGGAAATCATGTGGGACCCAAAATTAAATCACAAAACAGCCGTTTATTAGCCAAAGCAATACGGGTGGTTCTGCGACCTGCGAAATAGAAACCCGAAATCTGGCCATAATTAGTTCACGTTGGCGCAAATTCAATCATCAGCACAAAACAGATTTCATCCAGGGCCAGCAGGACCAATGCCTACTAGCTGCGCACTAATTAATCAACAGCATCTTGAGGCAAAGCGTGGATTTCCGGTTATGGAGACCGGAATTGAATTTTTGCAATCCCCACCCATCCCTCCACCTCACACGACCCACGGCACATACACGGCACCGGTTTTGATTTAGGCTACAATCCACTTAGCGCACCGGCGGCCCATTCAGCGAAAGAACTTCGTCACCGAAAAGGGACCTTGCTCGTGTTCGCTGCAGCGAACGAATGGCCAAAGCATTCCGTTCCTTTTTGGGGCCGCATTATCATACACTCGGCGCACAGCACCACAAAACGCCTCCTTTCCACTTTGCATAATGGAATTATTAACAACGACTGATGATAGCCGAGTGGCCTGGCCTGGCCTGCCTGCCGTACCGGACCAGAGGCCAACGACGAGCGAGGGTTTTTGGCAAGGTTCCTACTCGGTGTTGTCCTACCGTTTGATGATGCCGTTGGCGGCGGTGGTAAGCGACCGGAAAAGGATCTTCATCAACCGGTCGGTCCGGCTCACCTTCACCGATCTCCGCACTGACGGACAGCTTCGCTCGGCTAACGATGCGTGCAAAACCAGGGACAATTCACCTGTCCCCACGCAACCTGTCCAACCGCCACCGGCAATCGCTGCACCAGAAATATGGTTATTCGAAAGTTTCGGAATTGAATTTTGTGCTCTGCCCCGGTCCCTGATGGAGAGACGTCGTTGGTAGTTCGTTCGTTCAGTTGGCGACCGACCAGGAGTGCCAGGAGTGTGTGCGTGGATAGGTGTTGATGTGTGTTGTGATGTACTTTGCATAGAGATGACAATTTCTTACTTTCTTCGTTTTTCTCCTTCCACCTTGACTCTTGAGAGGCCAACTTTCGAAAAGACCCTCTTTTGGAGCCAAGTATTTGACCGTCCTACCAGTCGGCAAGGTGGGTTCCGGGTTGCGAAAGGTCACACCACATCCGGAAGGACACGGGGCTTATTGCCTGTCACCAACATATCAAGGAGCGGATAGATAGATAAGCCCAGACCTCCAAGGCAAGGATCAACTTCAGCTTCACTTTAGCTTCAGTTGTGATTGATAAAATAAATACTTTTTAAACAACCGTGCGCAGCTCCTGGAAATTCAAGCAACTTGGAGCTCACTCACGAACACGATTTAATTTGAATATCACCGTCAACCAGTAAAAGATGACAAGGATTGCGTTCGGTGTAGCGCTACACATGTGCGTGAATTGAAATGTACTCTAATGAACCCAAAAATATATTCCAAAAATAATCTTTCGCCTTAATACATTCCAACGGGGATGAGCAATTGAAAATAGCAACCATTCCATTGAGATCCAGCAGCGTAGCAGCGATTACGGGCATTAGACAGTACTCCACAGCATCTGCGCCAGTGCCGTTGTACTTTCGAACCTCGAACACTGGAAACCCTTCTGGTTGCCAGTGGTAACACATGTTGCAGAAACGTCGCGACAACTTCACACGTTGGCCTGGGAAGGGGAGAAAAGCAAACCCAGCATGGAAACCAACGCGAAGCGATTTCCCAGAAGCACGGCGATGTGCTGTGCTTCTGGAACAACATGCTGACAGGCACAGTAGGCTGACTATGTGGCCGATGGTGATTGAACTGCTTCAAGTTTCCGATCCACCGCGAAAAAAAGGAAGGGACGGATATGTGTGGCCACGGTACGGATGCGTTGTGACTTGCCACTCCTCCCCTGTGCCTGTGCCGAACGCCGCTTTTGCTATGATAGAATTTATTGATACCGGGGGTATCCCTTACATCGATCGACCACCGGGAGGGCGCATGTATCGGTCCGGTCTCGTGCTCTAATTTTAGCGAAAGCTCACCAATGCCGCGTAGAGGGCAACATTAATTTTCATCAATTTATTCAAATTTTGCCCTTTTCCGAGAGGCACCCTGAGGAAGGAGTTTAGGGCCTGTGGGGGGACAGGGGGGTTTGGAATCTGTATCCCATTAGGCTCGGTGGTAGAAAACGACATTAATGACGTACGTTGGTGGTATCATCTCACTCTGCCCTCTCTAACTTTGGCTCTCTGTGTCCTCTTCTTTCCTCCACAGGCGCTGGTCGATGGTGTGTCAATGTGGCGCCTGAAAGGTAGGCAACACGCGGTGCACGAAACAACATACGTGCAGCTCGTCATCATCGTGCGTACATCGGACGGACAGAAGGGACACCCGAAAGCACTCCACGGTCCGGATCCGTGTGTTCCGATCTCATTTTCTGTCTCCCTGTTCCGTACCTTGTTGAACCGGGTCGGGAACAGCGAGCGGTAAACCCAAACGAAACGAAACGGAGTGGTAGAGCATGGCACGTTAGCGCAAAGGATATCCGATAAGCTCGTAATAATTAAAGTCCCATTCAGTGAGTGGGAAATGCGGGAATAAATGGTCCAAACGACGCCGAACGGTCTAACGACGGGCCTTTTGTTATGGTTAACAGCCTCCCGCACATCCTGCTGCAATCGATTCGAACCAGACAGTAGCGGCAGAAGAGCAGCAGCAGCAGACGATGACGATGATGGAACCGACCGACGGAACCGGTACCAGTAACGACAGATTACTTCGTTTCCTACCACATCGCTGGTCGCTGGTGAAAACACAATTAAAGAGCGATTAGAGTACGGTACTACCTTCCGCCCATCGTCCGGTGAGCCGGTGGCGGAGATTGAAAGCAAAAAGGATACTCAGGGACACGGGTTCGGGTGTTCTTGTGTTCGCCGATCGGGGGGGGGGGGGGGGGGGGGGGGATTGCTGTTGGTTGGTGTGGTTAAAGGTGGTTCCTTCTAAAGGTGTCCGACACCACGACCGGAGGCTGTTCCGGAGCGTTTAACGTGATTGGAAGAGTGAAATGGAACCGGAGCTGCTCCGGAGAGTGACCTAGGCACCTGGTAGGGTCACGAGTCGATAGGTCGGCTAGTGGTCCGTAGTGTATTCCGTAGTCGAAGCCGTTCGGTAACTGGTGTGAGAAGAGTGCGATTCGACCATGGCGATTCGATAGCCGGCCCGCCTGGTGGTGTTCCGTCCGTCGACCAATTGCTGCAATTGTCGGGCAGCAAGTGGATCAGTTCCCTTCAGCTTCCTACTTCCTTCCCTTACATCCACCCGCCCCCCCCCCTTCCTTTTTTCTCATCGCCACGGTACGAGAACTCAGCAAAAATCGTGAATTCGTTGGGAGCGTGCGTGCGGGGGGATCCACCGCCGGCCGCCGGGGGTGGCCCGGCAACCGACACCATGGATGATGTTCCACCGCGGAAGAGTTCGCTGAGCATTGACCGGGCCGCGTTTTTGCTGCTGCGCGTCAAGAAAGCCTTCAAGAAGAAGCGACAGCAGCGGAAAGACAAACTGTAAGTATTACCGAGCACGGAGCGGGCATATAAGCATGGTAGTTCGTGGGTTTGGACTAAAAATCGACTTCTAGGTCCTCTAAAGGGACCAGCTGTTTAAGGGGCATATTTTCAATACGGTCCATGTATTTGGGGGGTGAATTATAAAGGATAAAAACAGTGCTTTTGGATCGTTTGCCGACGTCGTGAGTAATTCTAAGTTAAAGGTGAATCAATCTAGTTAACCATGCCCTCAATATATTTTTAAAGAAACTGGCAGTGTGCATTGGATTACAAAATTAAGCAAACGATTCTCCTTGCCACTTTCTGAAGTATTGGACGTGACTTCGAGACTTTCCCATTTTACCAATAGGTCACAAGCCCAGAATGAAGTGAAACTTAACCTGATATTCAACCAGGCTGGAACAGCATCCTGTCTTAGGGTTTAATTTAACAAAGCCCCTATCTTTTGTGCTTTTATTTTCAATGCATTCGCATTTATTGTGGAAGCTTAAGGGGGGATTTCGGTGTTTAATTTTTATTTGTGACACCTGTTTTTAACATTTTTCCCTGAAAGCTGAACCCTTTCAAGAGTATTGTGTAAAAGTTTTGGATCAATCGAGGAAAAACTGACAAAGATACAGATTTTTCAAAATCCGCGATTCATACAAGGCTCCATGCAGCCCGTTACTTTGAAGCGCGTTTCCCAAAACCAACGTTTTCAAAGTCGGTGCCCATCGTATCGTAAAAACTACTGGGCCGATCGATTTGAAATATTTTACATATAATCTGTACACTATTTGCCAGGTAGCCCCGTAGAGATATCATTAAAATTGTTTATACGTTTTTTTAAACAAATTTCTAAAGTTCGTTTTTTATGGCAGAATCGCAAAAAGCATCTCTTATTGAACTTAAAAAATATGCCAAAAATCGAAAAATTAGAATATCAACAAAAACTCGACGGGGCTACCTGGATAAACTTATAATCTTTCTAACGAATATCGATTTGTATTTTTCTGTTAACCCATCACGCAGCTACGATGGGCACTGGAAAAGGTATCTTTTCGAAGACACGACTGCCTAAATTTGATGGCATGGATTCATTTTTCAATGAATGTTGCTCAAAACAATACCAAATATTGTTCAAAAGTTGTAGATTATTATGTCATTTATTTGAAAAAATACAGTTGAGTGGTTACGTCACAAAAAATCGTTAAAAACGGGCCTTTTTTTTTGGCCCGAAAATACCGGGACTTAAGGGGTAATAAGGGGGGACTTAAGGTCATAATTGTACTAAATTGAAGATTGATAATATAGCTGCAATGACAGCAGTGATCAAAGAATTGAATGAACATATTTTTTCAACAATTCACCATTCAACAATTTCAACAACATTCACCACATAATGAAGTTTGAGATCCCTGGGTTATTTAACCATTCCAATTTATATTACAAAGCTATGAAATTATGCAGTATTTTAGAGATTTAGATATTTGTTTTTTTTTTACCTTTTTTGCCGTTTTTTTTAGATATTAGTTTCTTATCAGCAAGATAATGTTTTAGCGAGTTAAAACAACATGGAAAATTCCAAATTCACTCGCGCTCGCATAACGCTTTTAACGATTAACCTGCCGGCAGCGCCCTCTGTTGTTCGGACAATTCATCGTTTGCGCCTCCATCATTTGCGCCTCCATCAAACAAATTCATAAAAAGAGGAGGGTTACTTGAAATTGTCTATTTCCTTGAGTTGCTGCTATGTTCGTTTTGGAATTGCCTTTACCTCTCTGGCCACGAACATCCGCGCCGGTTGTGGTTTGGTGGGAAAAAGCGAATTTAGTTAAGCCATCCACCTTCAAATTATGTGGTGAAATGGACCGCGGTTTGATACTTTAAACAGCGACTCGCATCCTAATATGAGTTTAAGAACCCTGATTTATTAGCCAGTTAGTTAGTTAGCCAACGCCATTAGCCGTTCTCAATGTCGCGCCGGACACGACCTGCTTTGATCAGCTAGGTACACCATGATAATGGAAGACGACGGTCAATTGTTTTTGGTCCGATTAGAATATACAATGTGCAGTGTGGAGCGCAGGCATTTTTTACTATCTTTTCAGCGTCATAAGCCTCCTATAATTTGATGTTAACATCTCTCAATATGACAACCAGCGTCCACCACCAGGAAAGCAATACTACATCGAGTAACCTACGATGCTAGGACATCGTTTGAGTTGTCCTTCCGAGAAAACCGTTACGGCTGACAAACGAAAACCGTTCATGAGTCAACAAAACAGGTACCCCATTACTAGCCGAATGAGGACCGACAAAAAACCGTCCTCCATCGATGGGCCTCGCTCCGTTTGTCCTGATCGAATATCATGCACTTCCCGGAAGTCGAGTTCATCGATTTAATTGCTTTCCGGGCCGATCCCGGTACACCGATGAAATCGATCAAGTTGCTCAGAAGCAGCTCGCGTGTCAGTTCCTTGAGTTCCTTCGAAACCATCTCCCCGAATCCGGCAATCTGGATCGATGACGGACTCCCTCCAGTAACCTCGCTTGCTGGCTAGCGTCCGGAAGACCTTTCCAATTCCATGCAAACAATAATGCTGCTCATTCAACTCGCACTGGGAAAGGAATCACGAAAGAAAGTAATAACTTAATACCTAGCAAGAACGTTGGCAGTGCTGGAACGCTATAAGAACTGAGGCAACAGGATTGCCGAAGTGTATTAATGAATGAACAGTAACTTCATTCAATGGAAAGTCAATCATTGTGGTACACCGGTCGACACGACATCTCAAGCACTGCCTGTCTGTGGACCGCAAACATGATTCAAACAGGCAGGTAAGGTAGTGGACCGTTTACCTACTTAGGCTGGATTATCGTCGTTTTGTTCCAGCATTAGCATGTCGGAGCCGGCGAGCATATGGCGAGTGGGTGTGAACGGTGGTTTCGATTACGATTCAGCAACCAGCAAGAACAGCATCAACGCCATCACCTTACTTCACGTCCTCTCAGCTGGTCTCCGCCGCTTTTGCTGACGTTACCTGCCATAAGCTCACATAATTTATTGCATTCTCTTATCAAGCCGTGGCAGCAAGGCACGGAACACGGCGTGTCGATGTGCTACACATTGTATAGTGTTCAAGCACTCGCCCAGCACACGTGCAAGCGTTCCACGAATGGCACGGAAGTGTTGGCAATGCTAGGCTCTACGTCACCCAACTCAGGTGTTGCAGTGTCGGTCTACTACCGCTTAGTCACCTTCAGCGTCCCGCATCTGGCCGCTTATTCCGATCATATTTCCAGGCACGCGTCATCGAGTGATCCCACGCCGTAGTGGTGGCAGAACGTTGCAGAATCCTTCCCCTCGGACGTGGTCCAAGTTTTTCGAGAATCCTCACCGCCGGCAGGCAGTGTCGTGGGTAAACCGTGGGAAGGTACCGCAACGAACGGCAGACGAACGATGGATAGAAAAGGATAAAAATAATCCCTAGCACCCGAGTAACGAAATGCTGCTTAGCGTAGTTCGAATGACGTTTGAATGCTTACCATCGTTACGGGTGCGGTTAGCGTTGGCCCTGGAATCCTGTCTTGGCAACCGTCGCCTAGCATCTAGTTAGTGATGAATCCGTTACCGCTTGTAGTTGGGCACCATCAACCGTGTTTCTTATTTTTGTATCCGTTTGTGATTTCATTTCGAATGCACCACGGATCGTTGCACGTGAAGGTGTGGGTGGGTGGGGGAATACAGACACACACACTTGATAACCAATCACGTGCAATTACTAACACCATTTGGCTGGTTGTGGCGTGAAGCAAACATTTGTATTCCAACCAGGTGTTTTGGACGAGCGTAATATTAATATTAAAAGTAAAAGTTTTGCCCAAATGCTCATAGACATTGTGTATACTCTTTTCTACGATGCTGAGGTCTACGCAGCATCATGACTTGACCAAAAATGCTCCTTTTCGAACATTACTTACAGGTGAGCTGGTTCTGCCTACGGCTGCTCTACGAAATACTCCTCAAGTACTACTTTTAGAAAGGATCGGTCATCATTACCTGGCAGTTTCCAATTCTAGTGACGCCATATGTAACGTATACCTTTGCTTAGCGCGTACCCACATGCCACATTCGATTAAACGAAGTGTAATGACCATTGGTCGGGGTATTCATAAGAACCGTAAAAAAGGGCGATCAAAAGCGAGAGCAACCTAGTACAAGTACACCGAAGTAGATTAATCAAAAACCTGCACCCGGCACCTGAAGAATGCCATCAAATCAATTTTGCTCATCCTCTCGCCGTAAAAAGGACATTTCCGCTGGCCACCTGGTACGTTCTCGTGTGGCCCGAAAAGAGGTGTGGTGCCACAACATATGCAAACATTACACCTTACGCTTTACATACTAACGAGCCTTTGATTAATGTACATCACTTTGCATCCTGCCCGGTATCACCCCCGGGGCAGGATCCGGTGGCACGTCGCGTCAGTGTCGCTCGGTGTTCGTTTCAAAAAAAAAAAAAGAAACTCTCTGTCAAGGACATCCCAGGTTCAAGTTCGGGAGGAAGTTGGTAGCGTGGTGTGAGAAGCTTCGGAAGCCCGAAATAAATATATACGCCGAGCAGGGGGGTGGAAAAAACATTGTCAGTCACACAAATTACCAGCCTTCCCGTGCGCCCACCTTCCAGTATCCCTACCCCTTAACCGAGGGGACTAATATTTTCCATGAACCCCCGCGGGCGAGGGATACATGGAATCGTGCGTTCGCTGGCTTCCTCTCTTTATTTGTTTTGTCTTTTGCACCGCCACTGGCGCCGTTACAGCAGCACCACCACCATCATGATCATCATCATCATCATCGGGACCACGCGATGATGAATAATGTAAGCAAATGAGCGTGGCGAGACGAGAGCAAGATTTTTCACTCAATGTGCTATAAATTTTCGTTCCCCCATCCTCCTTGGACTCAGTTGTGGGAATACGCGCGCCACCAACACGCACCCAGAGCGTATTTTTCGGTATTTACGCGGGCTACCGAACCCGAATGATGGTACCGTTGTTCCCCTTGGAGACCTTGGAGTCCGAAAGCGGTTGAGTAAAAGCTGGATTAGCAGGCTCCACCAGGGTTGTCAGCATGGCATAGTCATTACGGGCAACTGACTGAAAGCGAAGGCCGCGGATTGGCGTTGATTGGATTGGATCCCAGGTCCTCACGTAGCACAATCGCTTGGTTTGAGGTGCGGCCACAAGGTAGCTAATTAAAAGGGCAACTATTTACTATTTCGAGCAACTCACTGCAGCGGAAGGTTACAGGACTTGCGTCCAGCGTAAATGCTAATTAACGAATTCGCTTCGGTTAGAATCCGTTGCTTCGCGTTCCTTCACCTCCGATGCAACGGCTTTGTTGCCCATGAATGGATTTTGTTTTCCCAGGAGAGAGTTATGGTTGAACTTTTCAATTCATGCTGTAAAGTTGGTGATTTTGGCGGTGGCGGAAGGTGATTTTAAATTTCATTTATCATGGTTATAGCTTTTGCTCTTAGCAACCCATGAGTAACGTCACAATTCACAACGAAATCGTTTCACCTCGCGAGGATCTAGTAACCAATGCATTGTCCCGGCGTGCCAGAAAAAAAAAACCCAAACTGTCCGTCAATCGGTTTTGTTCTATTTTTGAAGCAGCATTTTCAATAAATCAGAACGAAGCAATTGATTTGAACTTTTGCTGGCCTCGGACACGCGGCCACTGAACCCTGAACGGTCGGGCAGGACCGCGGGCCATCGCGTGGCCATAAATATTTAATCACTAATTCAGCTATGCGCAGCACCAGCAGGTTTATGTTCTTGGCCCCTGTGTGCCCGTGGATTACCAAATATAAAACTTTCTCACATACAAACACACATACAGACACACTCACACAGACAGACAGACAGACAGGAAACAGCTGACCAGCCCAGTCCCGGAGGTGAAGGAAAGCGAATGGGAAATTTAATACGAAAAGTGCAATAAATCTCGGCGCCAGCGACGTAATCCGTTTCGTTGTGTGTTCCTACGAGGTTAGGGCAGTGATGGGGTGTACTAGGACCGCTTGTTACTGCAACCGGCGCCCGAAGAGTTTGGGGGAGGGGTTCTGCAAGCAAACAGTTGGAATGCAATGCCGTGAGGTGAGGGGATAAATTTCTGGATGACAAAGTTCCGGCGAAAAACTAACCTGCTGGCTGGTGGCTAGGACAACTCGATGGGTGGAGTAAAAGTGTTGAGAATGGTCATGCTTTGGTTGGCCGCTCTGACAAGTGGGGTGAATGGACCGGCGGTCACAGTCACTTGCTACCTCTCTCTCTCTCCCTTTGTACCGACATAATGGCAGCATAAAGTGAGCTTTAGGATGACTTGATTTGGATGAGAATATTCGAAATGTTCCATCGAAACCATCCAAGCAACCATCGATGGCGATGATGACAAACCGTATTCGTTGTACTGAGAATGTTTTACAATCAAATAGTTCAACTAATAACTGAGTTTACCTGACTGACCAATGATTGCTTCGCTGTTGTCCACAGCAGTTCAAACAACTCCCTTGCCAGTGTCTAGGGTGACATTCGATGGAAATAGCCCCCTCCCTCTACAACAGGAACAGACGGGTGTTTCCAGATTATCCATTCCTTAATCGTGCTGCCATACTACATTCCAAATCTAGTGGGCTGCTCTCCCTCTCGGCCTGCATTTTAGACATCACACGTTTCTAGGAACATCAAGGTGAAACATCAAGCTGTGAACGGGCCTTTACCATTATCCTTGACTTGAGTTGACTTCACTTGACTTGTGCTGTTCAACAGCAGCATCCTAGGCTAATCATAGGCTGCCGGCTGTGAAAGTAGCCCACCCGTGTCGGCGTCGTCGTGGATACCGCATCATGCAATGTCAGAAACAATGCCGTACACGCATTTGCAATTTTCCTCACTTCTCACTCCACTTCCACGCTGGATGTCTACTGCATCCTCGATGGAGACAGAGAGGGAATGCGGTTGCTTTGCGATCGTTCACAAGCTGGGTTGAAGCGTATTGGGACTCCTTGGGAGTCCTTGAGACTCCTGGCTGGGACTTCCTGCAAATGGAATAATTACATCACTTGCACGCACTTGCATCATGGTCGGCGTGTGAATGGCATCCATTTACTGTCGTCGCCTACTCGTTGTGTTTGCTCCTACTACTCCCTCCATCGCTGCGGCCAATGCTCATGGATGCAGGATGTGGTGGTTGAATGCTTACCTTGATCCTTAATTAGCACCAATCACTAGCACACACATACAGGCACACAGGCACACGTTCCGCTGGTGCAGTCGTTGCTGATTGATTATTTACACAATTTTCATTCCGCACCCATACGACGTCAAGTGTCTGGATTGCGCAGACTTAGACGCCAGCTGGCAACGGCGTCTTATCGAGCCCGGGGAGTAATTAAGAAAAATAACCCAGCAGCATCCTGTGTTCAACTCTTGTAGTGTTGGCTATAAGGGGCCACTTGTGTTTACTTGTGGTTTCACCCGGCAAAACCGCACGAACGAGTAGGATTGATTGGCCCCCTTTTCACGCAGGCGAACGAATGAAATGGGTTTTGATTAGATTCATCCATATGGAAATGGTGGGCCGGATGCTTTGGCCCCTTTTTTGCGTTGTTTGCTTACTTTGGTACCTCTCAATTTAATGGTGACCGTTCGGGCGACCAACCATGCAGACACTACAGACACGGCAACCACAACAATCTTGACCTCCACCATCTTGGTTTTTTCCCCCCGCCGAAGCGACGCTCTCGAGAGCGAGAAATCGGTTGCAAGCAATAAATAACAATCAAAAAGCCTACCGATCCCGGATCCCGGTTTGGTTCGGTTTGGTTCGGTTTGGTTGGTTGGTTGAGTTTGACCACCATTTTCCGCTTCCTTTCGTCCCTTTGGTGTGCGCCCGGGATGCGCTGAGTGAAGAAGGCACCACGATCCGGTGGCTTAACGCTTGGATTACGTATCGAGCAAAATAAATTGAATGGATCGAAGGCGGCGGTTCGCACGCATCGCACGCTCTTCCCGGAAGCCGCCACCACCATCACTGGCGTGAGGCGTGTTGGGCAATCTTTTTTTTTTGGGAGTATTTTGTGCCATTTTTCAAAACGAAAGTAATCGTTTGTTAAATTGATCGTGAAAGTACTGCCAACAAGTGCGTCACAATCGGTGAATGGTTTTATTGTGTGGCTGGTGAGTGGACGTTGTTTTGAGAGATCGTCGATATGGTGTATGCCTTTTGTCTTTTTTGGTTATAGATCAATAGTAAACTATCGCTTTTTTACAATAGCCAGCTGTCTGCAAGACACATCTTCAAGAGCTGCTTTATTGCGTTCCTTCTTCGTAATGCGGCGAATCAATTTGTTCGACTTTCTGATATCCTCACAGAACAACAACAGTCTTCTTTAGAAGTTATTGTGTTGAAATGGACTACTGAAATGCATACATCAAGCCTTTGTTTATGCTTCCCAGAAATTGTTTGCCTGTTTCTTTCTTGGCAGATATCACAAGTAGCGGAGTTAGAGATATCAGTTATCCTAATGTAAATCCTAGCTCCTTTTTATAAAGGATGTTTCTATCCTGTATGAGAACATTCAGCAGGAACACATGTACACATGTTTTTTACAGTTCGGAGTGGCAACAAACGATTACCATTTAAATATATACTACATTACTTATGCAAAGTCCTGGTATTTCTAAACAGAAACACAGCAACAGTAGAAGAACAGCATTTCAACTACCAAAAGATGAACCAGTACGAATTAGATAAATCACAAGTGGTGCCCTGTCTCCAAACTGAAGCTGATAAATGATCATTCAATTTGATATCCAGATCCTTTTCAAACATCATGTCATTTAACACGTTTTAAGGGGGTTTTACTGAGAAAAAGCCCTTCCTCGAATTGCACATCCAAAACCATTTACCACATCGGCGAGCTACGCCTAATGATTTCCATCTCAAACACATCAGAGAGCATGTGATAAGTGATTCCAGTGCCAACCATATTTATGTTGAAAATGGTTCAAGCTCTTGCAGACATCCAACAATCCACTTCCACCAGCACAGACGACACTTCAAAGGAGCACAAAATCACTTGCTTCCTAGCTCCAGCAACAGCAAACAAGACACTCTGCTCGTTCTGGCTGATAAATATTTGATTCCATCAGCCCGGTTTGAGCTTGAGCGTGCTGGCGGGCCATCCTACGATGGTGAGCTGTGGCGGGGATTTTCGTGTTGGATAATCTCCTCCAGCGATGTAGAAATGTACCAGCCGGGAAATAGTAGGAAGAATATTCATCACCATCGTCGCCCGATTGAATCGACCTCGTCCACAGGATCAAAACTAATTAGCTCGCTGTGGAGCTTCATTGTACAGTTGATGATGGAACCAGACTTGGGATAAGTGGCCTTGCCTTACCTGTCCGCAACACTGTGCTGCTACTTCCCAATAGACGAATCTATCTCATCTTGAGCAGTCCCGAGACCCGAATGTCCCGAGAGAGGAGCTGAAGCTACGGACGATGGAATGCAAATAATCATTACACACCAAATACTTGAGTGCAGATTGGAGATCAGCCGTACAGTAGGTTCAGGTGTTTAGCATAGGCCCGAACTACGCACATATCGTCCCTAGCAAGTCCTTAATGAGTTGAGGGTGATAGCATGGTATTTTGTATCCAATTAGGTCAGGTAACTTGGGTAAAATGGTTCCTGTGTTTGCTCTTGAGCAAATCTGCTCTAAGAACCGGGTCCCTAATGGTAATGACAGGCTTTTTACACAGTTTGCACAGCTCCATTCTCTTTTCCCTTCCGCTCTGAGGCTATGCTGCATCCTGACGGAACCTGACGATGAGTTTTTGCTTCCAGAAGCTTTCCAGATCAGCTGGAACGGAGTTAATCATAACTTGCATAGTTCCAAGTTCGATCTTGTGCTAAGTGTTGCTCCATGCTCCCTACTCCCATTAGTGTTCCACGCCAATGCACATGCACATGCACATGTTTGAATTGGAGCGGCAAAAGTTTCACCGATAGCGAGAGCATTGTGACGTTTCTAATGAAATACGGAGAAGGTACTCACTAGCAAGGGTATGATGCAAACGCCAGAGCATCATAGCTTTTCAGTCATGCTTTTTGAATGTGAATCGTAGGGGAGATGATTGTTGAATAGAGTAAAAAAACACCCACAAGTGAAGAGTGTGAAGGAACGGAACCAATCATCATCCATCGAGTGATGCAGCAGGGGGTGGGAAATAAATAAGAGAAATTGCAGACCATGGCGAAGGCAACCGAGGCTAGCAGTCCTATTGGCAGTGTTATTTGTTCAGCTCCAGGATCGCAATGTAACCACCATCGGTCGACCAAACTCCCACACAGCAATCGAAGGCGCCTGAGATCCTTCGGTTGGGTGTCGATGTAGTCGATCCATAGCGCACACAAGCGCTCGTACGAGCGCAATAAAACTTTCTCCACTGGCTGCGACCACTAGTCACCGTTGGTTGTTAGTAACCCGTTGTCTGACTGTGCAATCAGTCGGCAAAAATAACAGACCATGAAGGTGGAACCGAATGCGAGATGCCAACAGTGGCGCCACAGCGATTCGAAGCGAAACAGCGGAATTGCCCGAAAGTGAAACTTTGCACCGAACCATAGCCTTTGCGATGGTAGGTTGCGTGAGGTTGAGTCATGCAGTCGTCCTAATCGGGAAATATAGGTGTGCATGATCACGAGCTGCTTATCATCGAATTGTGGCCGCGGGCTGCCATCTAAAAACTGGTCAAAGTTTTGATTGAGTTTTGCTGTTGGGGAGAAAAGAAGACGATTATGGAAATGAACGTTGTGCTTGTGATAAGTGGTAGTATTTGAAAATCGCTCTCATTGACGTTAGTGCCAGCCCACACCACCGGTGATCATTAGTAGTAGCATCAAAAATTAAACTAATGCACTGCCCGCGGGTGGCTATTTTGTAAATTATGTCCCCTTCGAAGCTCGTCTTGCAGCATTTTGGTGGGCGAACCGTGAATAATAATCCTTTCAATAGCATCTCCAATATATAATTAAAATGAAAGAAGGTTGTGCTTCAGAGGAGAAATCTGATCACCGGATTTATGTGCTTTCGATAGGAAGCATTTCAATGCTAGGACATGCTCGAATCGAAAATCCGGAAGACTTATAAAATTTCTTTTGTTGTGCTCGTGGCGTGCTATCTTGAAAAGATTCGCAGGAAGATACAGAAGAAGAAACAGATTTAGAAATATTTTTAGCCTGAAAACAGCCGGCAACCCTTGCCCTTTCTCAATGCTTTCTAAATCCTAACATCAAAAGAACGCACCATCAACCGCTTTCATCTGGATGCCCTCTCGATCGGAAGTAAAAAGCGGTAAGACAGATTGATTCAGACGACCACACAATTCACCAGCTTCGCTCGGGCATCTTTAAAGATGGTTCGATTCGTGCAGATCGTAACGTTAAATGGTTTTACATAATGTTTATCATCTTATAAACCCCCTTCCTTCAGTGCCACACAAACGTCTCCGAATCGAGGATACGTGCCATCGTCGTGTTCGTCCGACACAACCCAGATCGAGGACGATGGACCGACCGAGTATCGGTATCGCTCGATAAACAACTCTTCTCCCCTTGCACGAGCCACGAGATGGTTGGTATCGGGGACGGGGTAACGGGATTTACCCAAGATGAATTTGAGTGGATTTGTTCGATGGTGATGCTCTGGCGACACACCCGGCGTATGTTGCATCATCTTGGCCTCGGTTCGTGTGCCAACGATACTGGACGATGAGCTGGACAGACGTAGGAGCGTAGGAAGTGTAGCGTATGTGGCATACTTCAGGGCCAAGGGTAATAAGTACGTTTCCAATCACCCATTTGTGCCGTTGTGAATTCGATACGTGCCATGTTTGCTCACCGATCCCGACCCCTGTGTATTGTCCGACCTGTGTGGTGATGATGATGATGTTGACCTAAACCGCCTTGATGCCTTGCGGCCACTTGCGGTGGTCGCTTTACGATTTGCGGACGCCGGAAGAGCGGGCAAGTTCACTGCCACTATCCAAATCCGTCCTGAGTTCCGTTGGTATTGTAACAGTTTGGTGACTTCAATAAATATGTTCTTTGTTAAGTGCTTGCGAAGAGAATTTAATGAATTAGAAAAGACAAAAGAATGCTTTACCGAAACAACATCAAATGAATGGTGGGGCTTGGAACTACTGCCGATTCGATTCCCAATCCGCAGCCACTACAAACGGCAAAGAAAGAAAGAAAGAAAGAAAGGTTGTCGTGTTTGATTACTTCTTCAATCACATCGCGTCCCGATGGGACTCACTGTCACTGGTTGTTTACTCACGAAAGCATTCCCAGAAGCCGGAGGGCCAGCTGATTCAGCGGAACGAATTGAGCCATACCATTGGCCGACCCCCGCAAAGCTCTTCCAGCAGCAACCGCAGTGCACCGACCAGCAAGCACACGGCTCCATATGTCAAAACCAGTCCAACCAAACAAGGAATTGCCATTAGGGAGCCCAGGAGCGCCAGGCACCACTGAAACCGTGGTGTTTGGGTGCAGACGGCACGCCAGAAGATCGGCGAGAGGACGCGCCAACAGCTGACGACGGCCATTTCGAGAGCGCCCTTCACCAATCCAACGACCTTAACCGTGTGCGTTAGGAGTAGCTCAAACAGCTGCAGAACGATGATCACGAATTCGATGAAGCCCTTGTTGCGCTTTGGCTCTGCTTTCGAGTTCTCACACTCTGCTCTGATGGATGGGCCAGGGAGTGCGGAGCTGACGGCCGGTTGCTGACCAGCTTCGGCCACGGATTGCCGTCTGTCTCCTGCAACGTGTTGCTCCTGCTCGGCTGCATTCGGTGGTTTCGGTGGACTGTCCTGCGGTTGCGGATCCGCCGTGTACCGTAGTGTGCGCATATTGCCATGGTCAAGGAATCGGCTCAGCTTCTCGACCGTCGACGGACGCATCGTGGGGATACGGTGCGGACGGTGACGCGACCGACGGTAGCTTGGCATCTCGCTGGCAGCATCATCGAGTTCGTCGTCCGTCTCGGCGGTTTCTTCCATATCGGAGGACATGGGGCGTCGCCCACGACCTCGGCCCTGCCGTCTCGGATGGCACAAGTAGGAGGGGGAACGTGACAACAACACGTCAGCAGCATCACCGCTCGCTCCGCTCGCACGGTTCGCACACAGCTGATGCAGCTTTTCCAGCAACACTTCGTTACGATAGGATGCCCGTTCGTGCGGTGTGCCCATACTGTTGGCCGATGCACGATGCGTTCACACAACTTATTCGGTTCTTTCCTTCTTCCGGTGCCGGCGATGCAGGCAGGCTGAATGCAGGCTCCAGGCTTCAATTTGCCTACGGGACTGTCGCGGGACTTTTCCGCGAACCGAGAGATGGTGATTGGCAATGGTTGCTCGATTGCAACCGGCAATCGAACAACGCGGGCCGATAGATGTTTGCGGAATCTGTGTGCTTTTGTGCCTAGCAACTCGCTGGCATGCTGCGATCGATAACGTTTTGCTCAGCCGACATCAAAGTGCAACGCGCCTTTTGCCAGCAGCTCAGCTTCCTTGGAATGTGCCGGAGAGAACGAGAAAGATGATTTGAAAATGGATTTTCTGCCAAGATTGAAATACTCTGGTCACGCTGAGGTCTTGCACTATTGTTTTGTTATGGTTTTCACAAATAGTGACTATTGCACACGTAAAGAAACTAATTGAATTTTCCGTAACCATTTGCATGTTTTTGCAAAGAAAATAAATACATGATCCTGGCATCAGCTACATTCGCGCATTTTGTGCATCAGCTCAGATGTTATCCATGCAACATTCTATTCCATATTTAAACCTCTTGTAAACTGCATCTAGCACGATATTGCATTAGCCGTTCAATTCACCTACCATATGCGAATTCGACTGTGATTTCAATCATCTACGTATTTTTAAATGTTTTCTATCCGACATAAAACCGGTTTAAAACGAACAATAAACGCTTTCAGTAGCAATTGTTTTGGCTACATATAAATTATCACTTTTCATCTTATTTCAATTATTGTGCTTTCTGGAGGGTCCTGAGCTATCAACTAAAGTCTCCCCAAATTATTGGAGAGAGTGCATCAGAAGTGCTGCTAAAGTTATAAATCAGTTGCAAATGTGTTGCTCACTACTAGCACATACAAGCTATTATGCAGCAGCGTTTGCGAGCAGCATCGCAAACTCACCAAAAAATGGGTCTCCAATGCTGTTTGAACGGAACACAACCTCAAACGCTCGACAATGTGGCACATTACCTGCGGAAAGATTCTGTTATTTCATCTGTCCCCAAATACACGTGCTAAAACGCAAAGTGCCTGTAGCTCCCGGCGATGAAAGGACAACAGAACGAAAGTAAATTATCGTCGTGCCGGGCGTCCGCTGACCGGCACGAGGCAACCCGGCGAGAAAAATAAATTAAGAAAGATCCGCTGCCGGGTTCCAACGCTGCGCGTTGCGAAATCAAATCACCGCGACGAACAATCGGAAGCCACATTTGCCATCCAATTTAGTCGTAGCGCAGGCCCTGCCAACCAACACCACCACTGCCTCCTTTCGGTACAATTCCGCTCATAAACGGTGCAAAAGGACGTTTATTACACACCACCACCAGCAGCAGCAGAACGCCGCCAGCGTTACATCTGCCATTGCCGGAATGGCGGGGCCACTCTCCGCCGAGTTTGCCGGAAAATGTCCGCCCGTGGTTGCCGCGGGGGGGGGGGGGTGGTTCACGGTGGAAAAATTCGGAGGAAAACAAGAGAAAATGATAAAACTCCCACCTTAGCTCGCGGCGATAGCACAAGTGTTGTGGCTCATCATCATCACACAAACGCGCTGCCCGTGCACACATACGCACACATACAGACAGGCAGGAGCCGAAGGATGTTGGCAGAGTAAACATTGTCCTACGGTATTGCCACGTTGGTTGTCTAGGGTAAAAGAGAGAAAGAAAGAGAGTGAGAGAGGGCAGTATGGCATGCATCACTCCTCGCTCACGGAGTATATACTCCCGAGGGCTCTTATGGGCGCATCCGCAGGACATGACCGGTCGCCCGGGGGGTTGCCGGGTGACGCTGAAAAACAACGTCAAAATGACAGCGACTCCAGCCGCGACGGAGCGCCATCCTCACGGTTCGCTGGAGGCCACCATACAGAGGGGGGTGGACGGGTGGACGGGTGTACGGGTGTCGATGTGGCCACCGAGCTGTGGGATGCTGCTGGGAACGTGTTGTGTGTTTGTGGTGCACATGTTCGTGCTTATCAAAACATGTATGTCTGCGTGTGTGTGTCTGTTTGTGGCCGCCTTTTTCGTCTTCCTTCGTCTAGGCAGGCGGCGGTGGCGACAAATTGTCGTCTTCATTACCCTTCGTCGAATGATGGCGACACAAACCGGGTTGGGAAATGGTCGCGGTCGGAATGTGTCTGCGCGCATCTTCCACTCTGCTGTCGGCCGGTGTCCCGCTGTTACGGGATGAAAATGCAAGAGCAATCAATAATTCATGCCTTCGTCCTTCATTTGTCCACAACTCCACACCTTTTATTGGTTTACGCTGTTCCGTGGGTTGTGGGCACCATTCTGCACCGCATCCGCAATACTACAAGTGGTTTCGCGAGTGGAATTGCATCATTAATTTGGTTACATTAAAAAGAGGCTACTCCCTTTTGGCGTGCAAAAACAAATTATTGACCTCACTTCATTAAACAGGGCACACATATGGTTAGTACAATGGATACTGGAGGCACTAAATCTTATTCTAAATGCTGGTACCTTACAAACAAGGCACCAAAAAGTGTTTATTTGCATGAAATGGGCTGGTTAAAAAGCAATAAATTAGTTGGCAAATGTATTCTTTACGTCCACGAAACAAACTGTGCGGGGTGTGGCTTCTTATCGCTACATCCGGGATCTAGCTGGGATCAGAAAGCTGGTTAGCTTTCGAGTCCACTGTGCGCTGGCCTCTTCACCTTCTCTTTAATGGAACTGCCGTAGGCTGGCACAATTCGCGGCGGTTTCTTAATTGAAAGTTAGTGAGCGCTGTTTCGCTGGTGGGGGGGGGGGGGGGGTGATCGTAGGTCGGTAGGTATATCCGTTCTGTACCGGAAATGAGCGGTAAACACGCTCCCGGACGCCCGGCCGTGGATGATGAGAAAACGAGCCCAGAAACGGAGCGCTCTTGAGGGTGGGGTTTTCCTTCCGAGAAAAAAAAACTGTTATTTGCATAAGTCTCGGTGTAATAAGCTTATTATCAAGACATTACAAAAAACTGGGCCACAAAACACTGTTCTGGCAGAAAATATCGTGTAAAAGTATTTTGTTTACTATTAGGTGTATGCATTGAAATCCGTGGTTTTGCTAATACATGGCGCCATTTTGTTTGGGGATGGTTTACATCCTCATTTGTTATGTCGTTTTAAAGTATAACTAAATACCTTTAAAACGCTATAAGGCACCGTTCATAATATTGACTACAACATAGTTTTTTCTCCAGTTGAAAATGTCAAGTTTGGTGCCTGAAAAGTCCATTTTGCGGGAAGATTTAAAAACCTTTTTTCATTTCAAGAAAACAGCTGCTGAAAATTATCATGTGTTGGTTTAAGCTTCTTGTTTGGTTGATTAAAAAATTGTTTGGAAGCACAGCACCTCATTCTTTATGAAAGTATTGAAAAGAGGGCAGTTGCCTAAACTGCTTCAAAAGATGAGCAGTTCTTTCGACATGAAATTCGAAAATTGCCCAAAATATAGTAAAAAGTAGTGGCTAGCGAAAGTCAATATGTTTAATAAGCAGATTGTTAAGATTTATTGAGAAATAACCGATTAAATTTGGTACAAACACCGCGGATTTCAACGCATAGACCTAATTATATTATTTCTACTAACTCTAATTAGCTAATCTGAGCGTGGAGAAGATTACTAATACGTAGTTTAAGTACATCACTAATCTCTTTAATAGGTTTACGGTAATAAAATTTGTAATTTACATGCTTCTAGTGAATACTAAAGCACAAACATGTTGTAAACATTCCGACATAGGGCTTCGGAGTGAATAATCAGAGACACGATAGAACAGAAGGACTGTAAAAGAATGCTGCTCTACTCATAAACTGTGATTGTCCTGAAACATTCTTTCTCCATTACCCTTTTTGGAGTTTGGAGGCGCTATGACCGCGACTTACAGAGAACGAATGTGTCTGCTGTGGTTCGTGATAAAAGAACATAATCCAACCCCTGTCCAGCGACCAAGTGAGCTAATAAACTCTTTAAATGCGCCATATGGACGGCTTTGGTTGCTTTTGTGACAGGCTCCCCCACACGAAAATGTACCATGCGCCTCCACCATGCGTGGAGTTGGTGTTCTATTTGGTCACCACGATGCCGAATGTTACCTTAAACCCGGT